>NC_134186.1:12471511-12780192 GCF_964188355.1 Buteo buteo | reverse complement strand
GAAAAAGCATACCTCTTAACAGTAGGCACCAGAATTAGCACTACCTACAGGCCTTACACAAGCTTCGCTGTCTTTACAAACACTGATCTTTGCCTATGCCTACCTAGCATGAACCATTAAAGCTCAGTCATTTGTATCAGATGACTTTCATTAAAGCCAACCTGACTACTGATGAGATTTTCATGCATCACTTGCAAGGCTTGGACAATTTGCATTAGTGCTCTCAAACACAACTGACTTCTTTCTCAGCCCCCAAACAGACTGTATGCTGACATGTGGCAATGAGAATTACCTTCATGACTACGGGCTCAGCTGCTCATTTGATGCATATACACAGTTTATTGCTTATATAGCACATGTCACGTACTGGCTCAATTAGTAACAGTTCACCTTGAGCACAACTACATTTTTCATGTATGCACGTATCTAAAAAAAGTTAATATCCACATGCATGCAGACAAACAGAAAACACCAGCTAGAGTTTTACACACTTGTCTTCAATTTACACTTGGAAGGTGATATGCTGTATTGCTTTACCCAGAGGAAATCAGACAGATGAACATTAAACATAGTAAGTTTTTTAGGTAAGGAGTCCAAGGGGCTGGGCTCTCCAAGAGAACCAGAGAGCTGCAGAGCTCAGAACCACAGCAAATGAAGAACAGGTGTCATATCTCATGGCATCTCAGCAGCCATCACCTAGTAGGGGGCTTGGACAAGGACAACAGCCACCACCACAGAGGCGTACCAAAATCTGCTGCTGCATTTACTACTTGCCTTCAGATTTAAGCTACAAAATAGGAAGGGTGTTTTGCAGAGAACAATTTAAATATAAACTCAATTTGCTCGGAAGCACAGTCCCTCCTATGCACTACAGATGATAATATAACATCATGTAGCTAGAGACTGTGTTATCTCATGGCCAAACAAGAAGGCAGAGTAAATGTGGGTAGGCCCTAAGCATGAGGCCCTTCACTTTGCAAACTTGTTATTTGCTTCTTATAGCTTTTGGAGACCATAATTATCAGTACTGGGGACCCTAATTGTGAATACTACTGGAGACATAGAAAGATTATATGAGTTTATGAACATTTCTAAAAACATAGGAAGAGATGAGAAACAGATACAGAAGAATCATATACCTGCTGCCACACTGCCGTTAAATCCCGTTCCCCTGCATTACACTCCAGGCCCGCACATCCTTCCACTTTCAGAGCTGCAAACGATACACAGCTAGTTCCCCGTTCTGGGTTTCTATCTGGTTTCTAGTGTTAGAGAGACCAAATACTGCAGCACTTGTGATTCTCCTCATCTTTTGATCTTTGCTGGCTTCTCCACTCCCCTCATGCTTCTGCTCCTCCATCCCTGTTGGTTTTAGCAGACCAATAAATCCCACAAAGACCTGAAAAACACTCTGGCTTTCTCCTCGATTAAGAGTGTATTTTGTCTGAATAACATGGATGATATTGAAGTGACTGCGCTTCTGTCCCTCTTTGCCCCTCCAGCACAAACACCATTGGGACCTCCAGCGCCTCTGTGTCCCGCCTGCATCCGCAGGGGATGCCATCTGCAGTGCAAGCCTTCACACCCTACTACTGCACCAGGTGCTAACATGAACACCAACCCCCAGAGACGCTGCCTCCCAGAACCACAACCTCTCAGGAAACGGTCTGCTACAGCTGTGAGTCTGGCACCCTGCTGAGACCTTACTGCTGCAGGGATGTCCTTGTGAGGCACCTCCTCTGTCACCCCTGCCTGGAAAATGTCTGAGCTTTATCAGTATCTGCACTACTCCAACACAGAGCTCCAGAGGCTGATGCACACATCTGTGGAAGACGGCACGGGCTACAGCCATACCCACGACACCCTTAAAAGATGATAGCTACTGCGATGCTCCTAGCATGTCCGAGGCACCCTTTCTTTTCCTACCAGTGCACGCACCCTCCCTGCGCACTGCTAGTCACAAGACGGCCCACTGGGGGAGGTTGCTGCCCACAGGCCAGGGAAACGAACCCTTGGGGAGCAACTCCAGCTGCACCCCGCAGAGACCGGCTACAGCCTCAAGCGGTGGCCACGACAAGAAGGAGGCGGTGGGGACCATTCCTCTTGCTTACTCCAGCAGGGCCTGCGAAAGGACACCACACCTTGCCCTCGAGGGGTGGCGGCCGCCGGGGGCCTGCCTGTCGCACCGGGCGGCTTCGCAGGTCGTGCCGCCCCGTCCCCACTCACAGCCCCGCCACCCTCGCCTCGCGGCAGCTGCCCCGCGGCCGGGGCGGCACCGCGGAACCTTCCAGACAGCGCCTCGTCTTCCCCGTTCGGCCGGGGAGAGCGCTGCCCCGGCCCGGCCCCGCCCGCCAACCGCCCCACTCTCTCCCGCGGGCCCTACCTGCTCCGCTCCGCTGCCCTCCAGCGGGCCGGGGCCGGGGCCGGGGAGCCGGGGCCGGGGAGCCGCCGCCGCGCTGGCTGCCCCCCTCCCGCCGCCGGCGGCCGCTCGCCAACGGCCCCCGCACGCGCCGGGGCGGAGGCTCGCTAACGGCCGCGCCCAACGGCCGCCGCGCGCGCGGGGGCCTCTCCCTCCCTCCGCGGGCGGCGGCCGCCCCCGCAGGCCGGGGAGCCGGCCCGCCTCGGGGCAGCGCCGGCGGGGCCTTCCCGCACCGGGACGCTGCCGAGGGCGGCTGGGCCGCGGCGAGCGCAGGGCCGCGGCGATGGTGCCGCAGACCCGCCCCGGGCTTGGGCCTGCCCCGTTCAGCCCAGCCGTGCGGGGAAGCACCCGCAGAGGTCTCGGTTTATTCTTGGGCACCCACCAGCCGAACCGGCGAGCCCGAGGGGCGAACTGCCGGGCTCTCCTGGTAACCTGGAAGAAGTTACAAATCCAGCGTGAAGGTGGGCACTCACGAGCAGAGAGAGATGCGTGACAAGCCAGCGGCCACGCGAACCGACCGACCAACCGGCGAGAAACCCCCCAAACCCCACGCAAGCCAGGGACGTACCTGATAAGCTTTTTCAAATGTATGGGACTGAGAGTGTTGCAGGCGGGGAGGGTGGAGAAATCCTTCCTATGCTACATCTGGAAGCAACGTGAGAAGCTCAGGTTAGCGATGAGAATGATGACAAGCAGCAACACTTTTTGGTTACAGTGGTTTCCATCCAGATCGGACCTAGGGGGTGCGTGATCGCTCTGTAATTTGGATTAATCTTTTTCAATGTGTTACTGCAGAAAACCCGGCCCACGGGGTCGAGCCATCCTTGCTCTTTGCCCACACGTGGCGTGCCTGTGCTGCGAGTAGCACGCTGGGTGCAGCACTACAGACCCCAGTGCTGCGAGGAGACGACGTTAATGCCACGGCCGGGAGGACGCTGCCTTACGTGCCGGCCATCTTCGGGTCCTTTGGTGTAGAAAGTCGTGACAGGGTACTTACTGGGTCTGGCAGTGGCGAGAAGTTTATTTTCATGGACATAAACAGGACACTCAGCAGCTAGTATCTTTACTGAATGAATTTATTGGTTTTTGAACTAAAGTTGCTCACAGTTATTTAACAAGGGATACATCAGATTTTTTTGTCCATTTTAAACCATTAAATAATGTCAGTTTGTGTCTGTATACGTGTGTGTGTGCGCGTGTGTGTCTTCAAAGTACAAAATAGGAAGGATAACAAGAGGTATTGCTTTCATTTATTCTTATATCTTGTGTAAGTAATCCCCTTCCTGCTTGTACCACATGGGTTTTGCTGATATAGGTATTTTTAAATTATTATTATTATTTTGTATTGAAATCCCAGCCTTTTGTAGAGGTACAATGTAACAGAAGCATCAAAATCTATACACAAGGGAAGAGAAAAGAGGGAAAAGAAGGACAGGGGTGATGGGAGGGGAGCTCGGAGGAGAAGTAGAGAGAGGGCGGAGGCAGGAAAGACAACGAAAGCAAAAGAGACTAATTTACAGCAATGTCATGCAATTAAAACTGCCCCCCTCTTCTGCACCCTTGCCTCCCCCCCTCCCCAGCCATCACCCCCTGGTGTCTGACATGCACACAGCAATACGAGAGAGAAAAGTTTAAGAATAGGGAAAATAAATAAATAAATAAAGCAAAAAATTAAAATAAATCCCTCCCATTTGGGGGAATGGGGAAACAGGGCAAAAGTCAAAGGTCTTTGCCCCAGTTGTGTCTTTAAAAATTCTTTTTAATCTTCAAACCTATGTACAAGTAAAACTGGTCCAAGAAGGGGAAAAATGATTAAAAAAACCAACAACGACAACAACAACAAAAAAGAACTCATCCAACATTATCATTAAAAAAAATAATCTTGCGATACAACATACACCCATAGGAACCCAACGAGCAGCAATCGAAGGTCATAAAAGAGCTGAACACTAATGCTAAGCCTACATTCTTAAAATCTCAGTCAAGAAGTACTTCTCACTGTGTTTTGTCTTCCACGCGTAAAACCACGTTTTTTTTGTTTAACCTTTGAGCTTGGGCCAGAATAAGTTACACTTGGTCACATAACTCTTAAGGAGGAGGAAAAAAGGTGGTGATTCTTCTTTCTCAGAGTCACGAGATGAACACTTACGGGGTTTCTGTGTCTTTTTTCCCCCTCCTCCCCAAAATAAATAAGAATCAATGTTGCCTCTACACAGTTATTAAACAGAAGATATATCTAACAGCTTATTTTTTTAAATATATATATATGTATATATAAATAACCAAGACCTAATAACTGAAACACAAAAAAAAAGTCCCCATCCACCCAATCCCACCCTCCTCCCCTTCAAAACAAAACAAAAAAAAACAAAACGAAAAACTTTATAAAAATATCTTGCAGTAATTTTTAAAGTTTACAGTAGCTTTGTGATTAAGTCTCCCATTGCCCTGACTCCACCTTGTCTTGCTCTGATGAACTAAGTGCCAGTGATTTGCACACACACACACAGAGGAAATAAAACCCAAGATAAGTCTCTTTTCTTCCTCTTCTTCATCTTCTTTTTTTCCTTTTTTTCTTTTTTCTTTTTTTTTTTAGAAAAAAAATCACCCAAGCCAACAAATGAAACTGGTAACTTAAAGAAATAATAATACTGATATCAATGCAGCACTAGCAACACAACAATTGCCTCTAAATGCAGGGTGTGGTGGAGGATCCAGCTGGTCGAAGAAGGTCCCAGCGCGGTGGCACAGTGGCAGGGAGTTGACAGGTGGGGAGGAAGGTGTCGAAGGAGGAGCAGCAGTAGCAGCAGCGGCAACTGTGCCTGGTGGCAGGAGAGACAGTCCTTGGCAGAGTCTTGTCCCTCTTCTTTGCTACCAGAAGTTGCCTTTTCCCTAAGTTTTAATGTTTTATTTGTATGTGTTTATTCATTGAACCCCCTCTCCCTCCTAAGTTTACTCCTTTCCCCTTCCAGCAGGTCAAAAAGCAAAATGATACAGTATAAAAAAACCAATTATTTTGTATATATATGTATGTATGTATATTTATAGATAAATATACACACATATATACATGTATATATAAAAAAAGGGGGCAAAAGAAAAGGAAAAGGTGGTGGGGAGAAAAAGAAGGTTAAGAAAATCCCGTGATGAAGCTCCCCAATATTGTCTTGGTTCAACGCTTAGTTTTGAGTTGCTCCTGGCTGGTTTCTGATGAGAATGCGCTCTGGATTCATGAAACACTGTGCTCCCGCTACACCCGTCTCCTTCCCCGCACCCTCCCCCTCCGGGCTGAGTTCACCTGCGTGGACAGAAGTTGCCAAGGGTAAAGGTTTCACTTCAACAATTTGCAACCTCCTTTCAGCCCAGACTCTGCAATCCCGTAACTGAGCAGATCTCTCTTGTGGAGCACCAAAAAAGAAAAAGAGGCGTGGGGGGGGAGGAAAAAAGGCGTGCATTGGGGAGGTGTTGGGGGAGAAGTGGGGAGAAACCCACTTCCTGAAGGGAGAGGGGAGGCTGGGAACCTCAAACAGGACTGGTCCTTGGACAGTCTACATCGGTTGCCTTCCGTCAACAAGTGTCCGCAGAGCACAGAAGGTGAAGCCGTGGCTGACATGTTAACTTTTCGGGATAATTCCTGGTAGCAGAGCGGAAACAAGTGGTGTCGTCAGAAACACAGAGAGAGCATGAACAGAACAAGAAACAAAACAAAAGGAAACAAAAAATAATAGTAATAATAAAAAACCCAAAAAATCAGGAAGGAGAAAAAAAGCAAAACATTCAAAAAAAGGGAGGAAAAAAAACCAATCGAAAAAACCACAACCCAAGATCTGGTGAACTGGGTTTGTCATCTGTGCTACCTTTTCTTTTCTTTCTTTTCTTTTCATTTCATTCTTTCATTCGTTTGTTTTTGTGTTTGTTTCTGAGATATATATTATATATCATATATAAATATATATATGTATATATATACAGTCATTCCTTCATACAAAATTTGTCTATAGACAGTTTTGTACTGTTGTGGCAAGGTATATACATCCTTCTAGTTTAGAGGCTAGCTTGCTAAGGAATATTCTTTCATTCTTTCTTGCTTTTTTGTTTTTTTGTTTTTTTTTTTCTAAGTTATTTAATTTTTTATGTGTTTATTTAAGGTTGGTCTTGTAGGCCGACTGATGAGACCATCTTTGCCTTGTCTTTGCCAGCAGGGTACTTATTGTCTCCTCTAGACCCATAGTCATTAGAACCGGAATCGCTCCGCTTGCTGTTTGCGCTATGCTTGGTTGGCGTGCCGGGGGGATGGCTCACCTGCCCGTTCTTCTCGTCTGAAAAAAGTTGTTTAATTACGTCAAAGAAGTTACTCAATGGGCTGCCTGGGTACACAAAACAGAGGAGACAAAAAAAGAAAGAAAGAAAGAAAGAAAAAAAAAACGAGAGGGAAAGAGAGAGAAAAAGAGGAGAGAGAGAGAGAACAAACAAACAAATGAACAATGGGGTTTTTAACGAGAAGAACATGATGAGGAGATCCAGAGCCACGTGCGTGGGGGTGTGTGGGGGATGAAGACAATGAGCAGGAAGAGGAAGAGTGTTTAGGATAGGACACCTACGGAAATAAAGAGGCTGGGAGCGTAAAGCACCTAAGGGTGAGGTCCTAGTTTTCTCCTGAGTGGGGAAGCATTGCTGTCCCACCTAGCAGGAGGACACAGTACCGTGTGGCTGAAATAGTTCAGTCTATTATTTTGAGTCACTTGGCCACTCCGCACTGAAACGTCAGTGAATGTAATGCTGGATACAGGCAAATCCCATCTTATTGCTGCTGTTACAAACATGGGGCATTTGTATGTGGTTGCTAATTGATGCTTTGTTTTGCAGCCTTGCTAAGCTCTCTGGCTACACTGGGCATTAGACTTTCTTGGCTTGCATTTTATTTCTTCCTGAGTATCTCCTTGCACACCTTTCAGTCACTAAGCCTGAAGCACCTGAGTGCTCCAAGGGAAACCACATTTGAAAAATGAACTACAGCCGACATGAGTATTGCCATCTGCATGTGTGGTTTGTGGCTTGTACTTGCAAGCTTCTCAGCACCATCAGATCCTTCTTACAACAGGTACCTGGAAATGAAGATGCTGAATGCATTGTGGAAGCAGGCTGTCATGCATCTAACTATTTCTGGGACCTACCAGGGTCAAGAACTGCTTCCTCATTGTCCTGAATGTGTTCTCTCTACAATGCAGCCTCCCTGACACTGGCATTCACTCCAGCGGAGTTATGAGCCAGAGAGGGGTGTAGGATTGCACGCTAGTAGAACAGGTATTTCATTAAGACAGCCACTAGAGCAGGTTGCAGTATTAACATGGGTTGGGCACTGTGCACATGAATACAATTTTTCATGTCATTTGGACCTCCAGGCAGCAGGGTTGTATGCTGTTAATCTAGTCCTCTGTGAGAGGATGTATGGAAGGACATACCTGAGGAAAGGCTCTGGGGGTGCTACCGAGGGAAAGGGACTGGCTAGTACTGGAAAGGTAGCCTTTTGGGGGCATTTCTAGTCCCTTTTAGTTTTCTTGGATTGGGGGATTAATCCTGATCAGACATAGGAATGGTCACATCAAATTCTCTAAACATAGATATTGAAGGTGTTTTTTATCTAACATACACCATGGAGGTGAGGCCTGTTCATGATCATTAAAAGCCCATGATGCTTTTCTCAATATTGGGACTGTTGGCTCCATTGTTTTAACAAATTCAAATCATTTATGTCCCACCTAAGTAATTTCATTCTCCAGCTCCCAGAAGGAAACGGGCTCCCTTGTATCTGCCTTCCAATGTGGTGGTGGGCTGTGAAGAGTGGAACCTTTCGTCCCCGAGATGGGAACATTCAGTCGAGAGCAAAGGAGTTTCTTCATAGCAGAGATTGCCATTTATCCACAGTTGGTGGACACTGGCGACTTGGTAATATTATATTTCCCTTCACTTTCATTACAAACATAAGCAAACCAGTTACTACAGCAGGCAAGTACTTTCTGTGCATGGTAACGTGTCTGAAGAGCTTGTTGAGTGCTTTCTTATTCTCTAATGATAAATGCTAGACAGACATCAACTGCTCTTCTACAAAGAAAGAGGAAATACATAGTATTTGTGCCCTGCAAAACTGAATGTATTATTCTTTTTTCCCTGCCCCGTGCTAACCAGGTAGCTGCTGCTTTCCTCTGCATGTTACCAGGCATTGAGAAATATGAAATGGTTGGCATATACAGTGAAAGACCTCAATCTTATTAATCATCTAATTCATTCCTTGCCTTCCTCTGTTGCTCTGTGGTTAACTTACTGCTGGCCCTGGTTCTGTCTCTGCATTCAGCTACACTGAGGCCACAAGGAAATGGCTGTTAGTTTCTGGAAGAGCATCATTCACCTCACTGACTGAAGCCTTAGTGATGGGCCCAAACAAACAGCCAGGCAGAGCACATATCTCAATTTCTGGCTTAGAAGAGAAGGGTTATCCAGCTCTCCGTTGTTTCAGGGTCAGACTTTGTGAGCTCCACCTGCTTCCTTCCACATGCATGCAAATGCTTTGGAAGGGGGATATCTGTTCCATGTCTATGACTTCTATTTCAGAGATTTCCCTAAGCCTCCCTAAAACTGTTTTAGGTTTGTGGGTGCATGCTCTGCTCTGACTCATTTCTATCTGCTCAGACTCATTTCTACTTCTTTTAGGATACTCTTTTTCAATGAAAAGAAAGAAAAAAAAGAAAGCAAACACTCAGCCTTGAATGCAGGAATGTGGACAGATCTGGTTCTTATGTGGCTTTGGACCCCTCATCTTCATAAGCAAATGGAGTCAGCAGAGAGAATGAAAAAGAGCACTGAAAAAAATGCTGGAGAGGGAAAGACTGCTAGGTTGGGAGAAAAGGGGAGGGGAATATCTCTAGTTATTCAGCTGAGCAGTTTATTCAACAAGCTTAGAGGGAAAGAAGAGGGCAGAGTAAGCAGGGCTCTGCAGGAATCAGGGAAGTTTTTTGTTTTCACGTAGACAAGAACAGTAGACAAAGTACAACTTGCAAGAATGGAGCAATAAAACATTTTTTAAAATTATATTTATATATCTTGTATTTGCTGAGTCCTGATACAGGATTTTTAACCATCCTATTAAAATATGCAGCCCCTGTTTCATCCACCCTTTCTCCTCCCCATGCCCTACCGGCTTTCCAGTGCCTGGAGATTTATTGCAGCAAAAGTATTTAACAGTCTGCTTTTCTTTGCCTGTATCAGTACTGGATTCCTTACAATCAGCATTTCCAGGTAAAATTTTAATGGAAGGTAAGAAATCCTTAGGGATGTTTAAAGAGAGCTACTGAAAAATAAAATAGGCCATTTCACTAACCCTTTCCCTCCTTTGCCTTTTGTAGTATGTGGACTCATAATTACATACTAGGTAATAATGCTCTCCTGTCCTGCAGTCAAGAAAGAATTGATCCTACACCAAGCAATACAGACAATCACTGCACTGATGTTGTACCTGACAGCTTGTCAGCCCACTCTTGGGCTGGTCTAGACATTGGTCTTTGGATAGACAAAAGAGTCCTCACATTTTTCTCCGGAGATATGTAAACATGGGTCAGCTATGCTGGAAGCATGAAAATGGTGAGTGGTGTTGCTCCTCTTAGTTCTCAGTTCCCTTTGGGCTTATATATCCAGTAAAACAAGACTTGAAAATGCAGGTGGTGATAGATTACAATAGCTTTTTCAGCAATCTTCCACTCCTAGCACTCAGTGCAAAAAGTGTCATAGGCTCTTACACCTGTAAGTCCACCTGGGGGCCTCAAAAAGGCTGCCTGTCTTATTTCAGAAAGGGAGGTGACATCCCATTTCCTCTGGACAGGGATGAAGGTTTGGCTCACTGATTCTTCAAAAGGTGTTTCATGCATCTATAACTAAGGTCTTCTTTCCCCTTGAGAGCAAACGTTCATCAACACAGAGAAAAGAAGGCATGAAGGGTAGCAAGGGTAAGAAACTGTGAGAAGGATCAGAGGCAGGTGGGGAGGTTCAAAGCATTAGTTTTACATCTATCAGGAGGAGATGGATATGTGCATTTTTGACCAAGGAGCTGTATGCTGCAAGATGGGGAAGGGGAAGGGGTTTGAAAACAAGCACTGAAGCTTATGAAAGGGTCATGTATTGAAGGGATGATAGAGAACTATAGTTATGGAGAAGGCACGGGTTTGTGGCACCTGTGTGCAAGCACCATCACAGTGAAATATTACAGAAGTCAAAACTGTGAATGCATTTGAATACAACAGGCACTAAAAGGAAGAAACAGGGCTGGAGACAGACACAATAATGTAAAAGGAAGTGGGGCAGGTGGCTTGTATGAACCCTCACAGTATTTCATCTGCTGTTCTTAGGAAGTCAGTCTGACATTGACCTAGCCCCAGTGGTGTCACAGGTTTGAGAAGCAAAGTGGAAATGGAGCACCCAGGTAAGAGAGGAAAGAGAAAACGAGGTGATTCACTCCAGGCACCAGAAGTGACACCAGGAAAGGATGCACCTTGCAAAGACTCTGCTCTGACCTTGCAAAAACTCTGCCCTGACCTTGCCAAGACCCTTGGAGTCCTCCACAGAAAACAACAGGAGGTGGTGAACAAGCAGCTTCAGGACAAGCCTGGAGGCTTCAGTCACTGATTAGAGCCTGCTGTTTTGTAACATTTTAAGACAGTCAGATAAGGACCTTGTCCTCTTTTCGTTGAAGCAAATGGCAACATTCCTATTGACCTAATGGAAGCAAAGTCTGAGGAACTTCCTTCCGTGAAACTGTCTCTCTCAAGTCTATGTATTTTTAATGCAGTAATCCTTGTGGTGCTGAACACAAAGTTGCACAAAACAAATATGCCATCTGTGGGACTATCCTCTGCCTTTTCCTTTCTGTATAGCCTGAGAAGTTTTGGGTTTCTGCGTTTTTAGCTTAGGCTTTGGGAGAAAGTGAATGGGAAAAGATAGGTCTCCACTGGAAACAGAGACACCGTTTGTCAGCCTGACTTCCCATATTCCTTCCCTTGTTGCTTTCACATCCTTTCTGTCTTATGCATGCCCCTGCTACTGAGGTTTTCTTCCCATACTCATGCCTTTCTCTTTATCCCTTGTCTTTTCCATCCCTAGCTTGCTCTGTGTTTCAATAGCAGCTGTGATCATGTAACAAAAATCCAACTCCTTTCATGTAAAGCATTGAAACACTCTCTTGATTGTGGGAGCAGCATGGAAAACATGGCATTTGTTTTCAAGAGTGACCGTTAGAATTTGTTGTGCTGCATGTTTGCCAAGCCTTTGAAGAACTAGTTTCACAAGGTCAGGTTGGAGGATGGCCTTGTGTAGGCCTGGGAAGATGTGGCTGAAGACAGTCACGAGTATGTCTATGGAATGTTTTTATGTTTAACTGTTCTGAGGACTGGCAAACATCCCAGCTGGGCCAGATATGCCCTCCTATGTTAGTAGTATTGGCTGTATGCTGTTAGTACTTTCTAGATCTTTGTTGAAACATATATAAGTTGGATTCTTTTGTGAAATAAAGGGAATCTTGCACAGAGAGCTTGAGTGCTTGATTGAGTCTCCGCACTTGATGGGTTATAATCCATTCCTTTTCAAACCCATTTTGCTACTCTGACAGACTTCTAGCCCTCTTTGTGAAGACTAGGCATTTTTTGCCTGTTTGCTGGGTTTCTGTTGGCAGAGTCCCTTCTGCCTTTGAAAACAGAAGACTTAAAATATAGAACCCACTCCAACAGTTTATGCAGTGAAAGGAATGACAGAAAGATAAAAGTGGCCTATTCCTCTTTGTTTAGCTGTAATATCATGTAGGGGTCTTCCTCCAGACTAAAGAACCCCTAGTCTAGGCATTGTACAAATACAAATCAGAGAGATGCCTCAACAAGCTCACTGACTACTGAAGAAGGCTACAGAAAGATTTTTTTTGCTCCTTTAACAGTTGGAGGTATGAGGCTTCCCTCTAGACTGGAGAAGAGTGACAGGCCATTGCAATGTCTTGCTGGAGGACATCACACAGAACTTCCTCCTAGTCTCTGAACCCATCCTAGGCTACTTGAAGTGAGATGAAGGAACTGCAGAAATCCCAAGACAGGTAACTGTCTAAAATGATAGGAAGTCAGAAAAGGATTTCAAGAGACGTGGATGTGGGTTTTACTGGATTTATAAGTTGTCACAACAGATTGAGCAGAACAAGTTTTCCCATTTATTTTTTCCCCAGTTAGTTATGTAATGGAACAGTTGTTTTGATTTTGTTTCAGTTTAGGACTAGAAAATGGAGACAGACAGTCCACAGCACAACTCCAGTTTCTTAGCAGGACACCTGAATTGCAACTGGGAAAGGTGACTTCCAAAGGTAACAACAGAGCTTATTTTCCAGAGTCCTTAGACTCTGCCAGTAAAAATGCCAACTGAAAACAGTGTTTGCAGAAACAAACTGCTGGTAGGAGCTACTCAGATTATCACACACTGTTAGCACAGGTGTCCATGCTACCAGCAGAAGGTGGGAACTTTCAGTTGCTACACACCCGGACAAATCTGAACAACCAACCTGACATTTAAATGCTCTATAACCCATCCTTGTTCTTACTCCCCTAAAACATTCCGTCTCCTCTGCAGGAGGGGGGCCCAATATTTGTGGCTAGCCGGATGCATCCAGATGGCCGTTCTGCCTCCATCTTGCACGTTTTTTCTCTCTCTCATACACACAGAGAGAAGCTGAGCTCCAGTTCAGCCTCTCCTGTCACAGACAATATAACTGAGACAGGTAGCTCTTGGGCAATGAGTTAGGGAATGGTGAACACAGGCAGCAAAGACCCAAATAGATGAGGCATATTTCCTTGCTGCTACCTTCTGCAGAGCTAAGGCATGCGTAATTAATCAGAAAACAAACGTGTCCATTACTGATGAATAGCTCTGGCCAATCTAGCACCATCACATAACATTCAAAAAAGGAGACATGATGACAGAGAGGAGGGAATCATACATTCGTTTGGACAGCTGGTGGCACTGAAAGAGCAGACAAGGATAGTGGTGGGATGAAGAGATGCCAGATTCTGTTGTGGAATCATGCTGTTCTGGCAAATTGGCTGGTAGAGGACTCAGCCCAAGAATTCTGCCTGTCCTTTTACAGAGATCTGCCTGCACAAGTGCGTGCTGAGAGGGGAAGCTGACGACCCACACTTGTAAAGCCACAGCAGATGCTGCTAGTATTGCTGCTACCCATTCTCTTAAGTGACTTCTGCTGCTTCATTCAATTTTTTTGTCTATAAAAATGTCCAAAATGTATTGGCACTTAATAATATGATTTTGTCCTTTCCCGCCAGATGGATCTTCAAGTATGATCTTATGGGTTTTAAGTTCTCTGACCTGTTCCTAAGGAGAGAAATGAGCTGTGTATGCTGGTGAGATGTTGCCTCCTCATTTCCTCTGAATCAGTCCCTTAAAAATATGATTTAATCTTCCAGGGAGGCTGTCTCAAATTTAGCTTAGTACAGAAAACAAATATTCACATGGAGTATCCTGAAGCACTGCCTGCTATAAATAAAGTACTGTGATCTTAATTAAGAGAGCAATACCTATGTTTTCTGTATTAAATATTATTACAGAGAAAAAGACTTTGTATTGGACAGTAAAAATCCAGCCATAGCTGTCAAAACAGGACCTGACATGTACCAAATAGTTCAATACATCTGGCTTCATCTTTAGTGCCAAGTTGCCATTTTTGTTGCTACCTTCTTTTACGGTGCAAAAACATGAGTCATGAATTGGAAAAAAAACATCTCCCCAGCACAACACTAGAATGAAGAGGTATGACTACAGTGTGTGGGGAGTCAGCCATCCATTTGGACAGCAAAGGATAACTAGTAGAAGGGGCATGGACAACTGGGAAACCTGGCTTGAACTCTTTGGAAAATCTGACTTACATTACTTATCATGATCCACCTATTTTGAATGAATATGTGATCTTTCAGGTGGGTCTTCTTCCTTTCATCTCTCATTTGGGTCAATTTAGACAGAATTATCAGCCATGCTCAGAAAGACCAGCAGCCAGCACATTTTTCAGAAATGCTAGTTCTTGTTCTGACTACGTCACAGTGTAATGGTGGTAAGAAGAGCCTTTCAGCTGGGAGGGCAGCATACTTTTTTTCTGCAGGTTTCAGCATCAGTGTTTCTGCCATGAATGACCACTTTATGAATGCAAATCACCAACCTGCTCTTCCATCAAATAGCTACTTTGTGAGAAGCAGGATTACTCTAATTAATGCCAATATGGATCAGGATCACTTCCAAGAGCACCAAATCCAGATATTTACTGCTGCTAGTAACACCAACAGTCTCTAATTAGCACTTACAAAGCTGCATGCTGCAACTGAAACCCAAATGTGATGTAACCAGTTTTAAACTACAAAATGTCTCCTCATTTCTCAAGTAGCTTAGGATGCTATTGACATGGGCTTGCGTCTGTATGAATCAAACTGTGATTGCAAGGAGCTATGAAGAGAAGCCTTTACTGTAGTGCAATTGCTCTGTGTGCACAGAGGACGATTGGCCATGGGGGACAAGGTTAGATGGCTCTGAATAGGAAGCTATGTCAGGTCAAGTCCTAAACACCTGAAGCAAGAGATTCAAGTGAGGTACATTGGAAAGATATGAAAGGCAAGTGGATTTGCTATGCTTCTGCTTTGATCACATCATTTTGGTGACAGCCACTGGTACACACAAGGATCTGTGAAGCTTTTTATTTAACTCTGGTGCCAGGAATCATGGTTTCAAATTGCAAAAGGCAACACAGGATATTTAAGAATAAACATGAGGTCTTCTGGCCAGCCTGTTGTCACAGGGTCATGGCCTAAGACTTTGCAGGAACGTATGTTTGTGCAGAACGCTAGCATGATTTGACTGGAGCTGCACTAGTTATACATACTAATCTTTTCCTTCTCTTATCATCACCCAGTTCCATGGAACTGCCACTGATGTAATCGAAGACTTTCCTGAGAGTCATGAGGGATGGAAAACAACAAGCAAAGATCACTGTGGAAATAAAATTCAGCCCCAGACAGCTACAGTGTGGAGACTGGAAAGTTTACAGGCTCCCTGGTGTTTCTCAGAAGGTAAGGTCAAGAATAGGCAGGCTTTTCAGAGCTTTCTGCCAGCAGCCAGCACCTTGGAGAAACATACTACGGACTCCAAAAAACTGGGGATGGCAGGGAAGAAAGGGGAGCTATCCAAGGCTATACACCAGCTTTACTACTGAGTCAACCACCCAAAGAAATTCTCAGCTCTCTATTAAAAGACTTAAAGTCATTGAAGTTTGTAAAGACAGACTCTTTTCTGAACAAGGACTACTGAAATGGCACCGTGGGCTTCTGTATGGTGTATATCAATGGGTCCAGACCCAATGGGCCTAATCTACAATGATACTTGCTTTCTAATTTCCAGCTTTGTGGTTGAAGCTGGAGGGCTTTCCAGTTTCTATATTATCTTGATTATTTTTTTTTTAATGTAAAGGCTCTGCAGAACCTATTAGAACCTCATTGTGAATTATACAACCTATTCTTCAGTAAGATAGACGTAAATACCAGATTAGATGGTAGTAAACAGTTCTCTCAATCCTGCCTCAAAAGAAACAGAATCCAGCTTGTTCTTTTACAGCTGTGTTGATTTTATAAGGCTTAACAGCAGCACATAAAGTGGCAAAGCTTATTTGTCACTAAACTGATTTGGCTCTGAATACACACAAGGAATAGATCAGCTAAGTCAGAAGGTATCACTCCTATAGGCAGTTTTCAGGTTACAGCTGCATTTTAAATGTAAAGGTTTTAATTTTTACAAGGTAAATTTAAATCTTATGAACAGATATGAAAGACTTCATGGAAACCAGTTTAGTCTTTCTGACAACAGAAATGCCCATTGCCCTGCTGGAATGGGTGGAAACATGAAATAAAATATTCCACCCCAACGTGCATTTCAACTTTATTATAAGCCAAATTATTTTCTTCAATTGTGAAATATTAAGAGTTGGCAGCAGTTTTCTAGTGTGCACAGGTAGGGTTGATACAGCAGCTGTTACATCATTTGACTATTGGTAGCTCCTATGACATACCTCTGCTGTTCAACATTAACTTGTTTTTCAATGCCAATGGCTATATGCAAAATCACTTCTCAGACTGACAATCACTGCAAGCAGAAGATGAGATAACATTTAAAGGACTAAACAAATTTGCCTTGGTGTTAATTACAACATTCAATGGTTTATAGTGGGTGAAAAGATATTCCTCATTCCCACCAGAGCTTTCACATGGCTGAGCCAGGCATAAAACATCTGATTAGCTCTTCCTGCTCCAGTGTTAACTCTTTTGCAAGAATGACCCCCTGTGCTCACTCTCAGAATATAGAACAATGATGAAGTAAAAAACCCCACATAGTATATTTTTTCTTACACTATTTGTTGTTACTAGATGAACATTGTATCAACTTCACAGGGCATTCCCTGTCCTCAGTCATAGAGGACAGTTTGCCAATAATAGGCTAAACGCTGGCTGAATTCTGGCATCATTCCCTTTCACTCCCCCGTCTAAATTGTGGGTGAGCTCTCCTGCACATGAAATAGCTCTTCACTCATATAAGAGGGTGGAATTCAGCATGGTGCAGTCACCACTGCTTATGTTGTGTGTGAGCACACCAACAGGAATATGATTTAAAGGAAGCAGCTCCATTAAACCCCTATAACCCATCCATTCTCTTCTCTGGATATCTATGTGTTCTGTCTGTGCTGTAGCTGCCACAAAATAGTCTCCTTGCTGGCCTTCACTGTGTCCTCTTTGTCCCTGGTTGGATTGATGCTGACACTGTGACAGCTGGAGGGCCTGCCTGAACTGGGAGTGAGCAGTAATGCTCTCTATCTAGAGAACGCAGAGTACTGGCTGGTTATCTGTATAGCTCGACTTGCAAGCAACCAGTAGCATCAGCATTTCAGTATTTTCATATGATGTGAATGCCAGATCCAGGCAAAAAACAAAGGCTTGAGGGAGAAGAGGGATTTTCTGTCTGATGCCTTCAAGAAGAAGCTGGAGGTCTGCCTACAACTTAAATGAGTCTTCATGAGGAGATCAGAACTGGTATAACCCAGAAAACTCAAATAAGAAATCAAATAAGCTCCTTTCAGAGCAAAGGAAAAACTCCCACCAGCAAAGCTCCAACTTAAGGGAAAGAGATCATCTGAAATACAGGAAACAGGCCAAATTCTGCCTCAGTCACACATGCATAAAACTAATTATCTCCACCAGGACAACCTTCCTTTGTTATTACAGACTCCACAACAACTCCAGAACAACTTTCCTCAGTTTACGAAGAGATGATGCAGGAGTCACAGGTCCAGTTGGAGAGCGGTACTAGCTCAGTGATCACTTCCTTTTCACAGAGATAGATACTTAAATTCAACCTAGATACCAGAATGGAAATCTACAGACAACAGAGTTCTCTTGTACCAAACCTTTCTGTACAAGATATAAGTAATAAGACAAAAACCTCTCCTAGTATTTGGGTATTTCCACTATTGTATTTGGAGGAGTCAGTAGGGCCACAGGTAATGAAAGAAAGAATACAGTCCATGTGTGGATAGAGGGGAGGGAATGCAAGGGACAAGTTAACCAAAATTCATGGAAACCCAAGCAAGTTGAGCTGCAAGTTTTGCAGGAAACTTTTTTTTTTTCTCATTCCTAGCAAAATTCTGAATATCCAGTATGTTCACTACTCCTCCAGCTAGAGACACAACATCCTTCCCCAAGACCAGACTGGAACTATGACAATTTACACTTGCTAAGTATCTGACAGATAATATGCAATGTGTCTTATGGAAGATTTAAAAGGGTCTTATCCCAAGGAATTCTGGAGAAGAAGAGAGTGGATGCAAAATGGAATTAAATAACATAGCAATCCTGTCTCGATAAATAGCAGGAAACCAAGGGAGACAGCAGCTAGCAGGGCAGCTTTCAGCTTCACTGCATAAAAGGGACTGAAGAATCATGAATCAAAGGCAGCAAGTAAACAAAAGAGAAAAAAAAACAGGAAAGAAAAAGAAAAGCACTGGCCTGGGTTACAGTGAGGGAGGGAATCTCAAGTGCAACACCACACACTTGTGCTATGAAGGGGAAAGCTGTGGTGGAGCCTGTGCATCTGTGCATGGATGGGGAGGAACAGAATAAGGGGTATATGCTTGTGTCCACCAGGTAAGTGAAAGACATACTGGGTTGTTACGGGATGGGTAGTCTTGAAAAGAGCATGGGAGAGCAGGGATAGGGAAGGGGAACAGGTGGAAGGGACAGGACGGCGCATTATTGTGTTGCTCAGCAGGGGCTGGGGAAGGAGAAAAGGCAGAAGGGAAGGAAGTTCTTACCACATTTGGAAAGTCTGCCAGTCATCAACTCCATACAGTTAGTGGTGTCTGGATCATAGAACGGAAAGAGGAGGGAGGGAGGGAAAAACATAAAAAAAGGTTTCCATACCTCTGTGCATAAAGTAGTAACTTAGCACATTATTACCTGAAGCAGGAAACATATACACATCTTGGTCTTTACATAACCCAGGCAAAATTCTGCCACCCACTGTATGCCAGTGCAAACTTGGCCCTGTGACTGAGCGTGGATGCTGCTTCAGTCCCGCTGCTTCAACTCACCTCTTTGTTATAGCTATAGGTATTTATGAAATGTGGGAAATACCCTGCCACCATATTAGCAAACTAAAAGCCTTGAATACATTGTTTCACCTGGCCATCTTTGCAAATTAGCCTGCAACAGCCAGGAAATGTCCAGCCAGCTGATCTATGTACAGCAAAAACCTGTAGAGAGGGAGGAAATGCAGCACTGTGCTACTGGACATGGAATGAGAAGGCTACTTAGACAGCTCAAAAACATCTTTTAGACTCCAAAGGATAATGTCCAAGTTCTCAGCATAACTCTGCCTCTCTCATTCACATGTAGTCTCTTACTCTTCTTGATTTCAAAGTCACTATTTGCAGGCAATAGAATTACTTCTGGAAAGGGTGGCAGAATCTGGCCCTAAGACGTAACTGTCCACTTTGTGTATAGCTCCCATTGCCACAGCCTCTGAGTGCTTCTTACTCAGGTGCAATAAGCAGAAGGAGCTCTACATGTCAGCTTCAAAGGAGAAAGGACCAGCCCAGCTGGACACTTCCATGTGGACCCTTCTGGCAAGCCAGATCTGCTGCTGTCAGCCAGGATTCCCTTGCATTTGGGATCTAAATCATTGTGTCCGTGAATGCTGGGCAATGTGGAGTACTCACTGCTGACCAAGTGGCTAACAGTTAAAGTACTCAGTTCAGTCTCAGACCTCCTCTTGCCTGGCCTCTCAATGAACACTTGGGTATTCAAGAAATAGGTTTCTTGGAAACATGCACACATATGCTGAAATCCCTAACTGCTAGGAAGCTCAAACTACTCCCTGTCTGCTGAAAAGTCTGCAGGATAGAGGGAAGGATAATTTCTTGGCATTCCTCCCCTTAAATACCGAGAAAAGTAATTTCAAAAAAGGGGGAAGGGGTGCTGGATATGCTTGGGTAAGCTGAACCCATGCTAGAAGAGCATTTATATGTATGTTTTCTGATGCAGCCAGGCCTGTGCTGCACAGATCATCTGGGAAAGCACGGAGGAGAGAGGGCAGGTGCTTGGTCCAATAGCACTGGCCAAAGGATCTAAGCAGCAGTTATATGCTCTCTATCCCCAAGGTTAGAGGTGGGTTGGCAGAGGTCAGTGGGAGATGATACCCATGGAAGGTCTCTCAGAAAGGCATAAGATTGAGAGAAAGGGGAAAAAGGGAGGAGCTGAAGGAGAATAGCGGATTCAAGAACTGGAACAAAGTATCAGAGGTGTCAGAGAGGCCAGTAGTTTTGAAATTCTTTAGCTAGTCTGAGTGAAGGCAGATTAAGCTCCCAAAATACATTTCTCCCTGAAGATGCCTAACAGGTTTAAGAAGTGCCTACAGCTGCTGATTAAGCCAATGAACAGAAGTCACAGTCATGAGTTTGTATCCTTTTTTTTTGTTTAATAACTTGGAGAAGTTTGTTGTCTCATGCCTTTTAGTGGTTTCTGTCCAGCTCTTTCTGAGTCAACTACACCTTGTTGTAAAGCAGTGTAATACAGACCTATACTGGTAGAGCTCAGAGCATTCACGCATTCATTAGCAGAACTTAAGCTTTGAAAAAGCACATAAGAGCAAGGAAAGTCTCAAATATGACCGAAAGATTGTTTGTGACTCCCACCTCCAACACCTGGAGTTTTCCCCTCAAGTGTATCCAGACTGACTGGCCACACAGTAACTAGCAGTCTGGAAACAAAAAAGGTAGTACTTGGATAATGTCAGAGTAGGTAAACACTGTGGCTGGTTTACTAAGATGCTCCTAAAATTGGTATTTCTGTTTCCTTGTTATCTTCAACAAATTAAAAATAATCATGTCTCCTTAAGTTAGTACTTTGGAACACTGTCTTTTTTCTAAGTCACTTGCAGTCAGCATGGCTCTTTTTAGTATTTCATTTAAAGCTAATTGTGTAACAGGTCTACGTACATTAATCATGATTAGAATACAAACTGACAACAGGAAAAAAGGATTGTAACACAGGCTTTTTGACAGCATAACATCTTGGGCTCTGTGCCCCATTTTGTTCCTAAAAACCTAAATTTGCAGGTTATAGAAATGGTTTTGATGGATAGGGAAAAACACAAACCCTTTTTTGAAATAGAAGACCATGGAAAAATACCAAAGGAACACTAATAAAACATCTAATTAGTCTTTTTCAAAACTTTTACAGACAACTATAATTTGCATTCTCTATATTGCCACGGCCAGTCCCAGGAACTGCACATGAATTTATTTTTAATGTCTTTCCAAGACACGATCAGGTTGTTTTTCCCCCATTCCAAAGGCATAGCAAACATGAGCACACCAGAAACAGTAGCTCATACTGCATCGCTTGAAAGACTAACAGAGTTAATATGCTTTCAGCTTCTCTGTTATAATTACTTTAATACTTCTTTCATTTCCATCATATTGTAACATCTGCTTTAGTAAATACTCTATATGATAAAATATTTCATCATTTTAAAGTAGAATTTTCATTCTAATTAGAAAGCCTTAGATTCTTGGCAGTCAGCTTCTGCTCATGGATAATAATCCATAACCGAGTGACTGTTGGATCTAGGTGTTAAGTGAGGTGAGTAATGCCAGGGTCTAAAGGCCTTTAGCTGTCTGAGAAGCATTGATGGGTCATGTAACTGCATTTTTAATGTGTGCTGTTTAATTTTTTAATTAAAGCATAGTGGCAGCATCAGATCTCAATCCTTCTGATGATAAGGCAATTCCTTATTTCACAGAGATTGCTAGCAGTCACTCACGCTTGGATTTGACCAAGACTCTTTCATAAATGACACCCAGTTCAGTTCATTAATAGATGGCAAATGCTTTGGTTAAAATAAGACCTTCCTTCAAAAGGCCAAACAAGCTCTGAATCTATTAAAAAAATGCTAGTGTTCTGCTGAGTTTTCTTCCCTGATTTTCTTTTTTCTTTAATTTCTGTGTTTGTATCCTACATAAATTTCATAACCAAGCTCCCTGGTTTGTGATGCTTCTGATATCTCTGAGACTGAGATTTGTCCCAGCCCAGGAAATCTCACCCAAACAGCTGCTCCTCTGAGATCTCCAAATCCAGGGCTAGATCCCAGAAAGCACTGAGCATCTCCTGCCAGATGCTCATCGTCCCCAATAAACATTTCCATTAAGGGAGATGATGTCAAGGGAGCCACCAGTTCCTCTGGTCCAAGGCAGTTATCATTTAGATTGGAAATCCCCAGTGTTTGGGTGCTTATTTGAAATTCACTGTTCTATCAAAACTCAGGAGAGCTTGGACTTTTTTCTACCTGCTTTATTTCAGGACTACTCAAGTTAATTTTAATGAAGTCTGTTCAGTTAATAATACTAAAGCTGTTTAGCAAAAATACAGTGCTCTGCCAATCCAACCAGGCATTACACTGTAAGTGGGAACCATGAGAGCAAGATGAAGTGATTGCCCCAGACACTACAAGAGTGGTAAGACATAAAGGATCACACAAGAATGCAGGCAACAAGGTAAACCTGGGACCTGGATGAGCCCTGGATAAAACTGACGTGTGGTCCAATTCCAAACTGGCATTTGCACAGCCCTGGTTTGAGTCTGCAGCTGGAAGTTTACCTTGCAAAGCACTTCATTTGCGCCTTACCCCCTTCTCTGTCTTGATGATAAAATCCTTCACATATTTGGTAACTGTAAATTTCTAACTAATTTGTTTTAGCAAATTAGCCAACCTATAGCTCTCGTGAGCCATAAAGACGAACACCCAGAATTCACAGATCAATACTCTAGCAAAGTTTTTTGAGTCACATGAACATGTTTTGCTTTTTGAGATGTACACCAGCACAATAAGAGAGCTTGGGTGCATATATGGAAGATACACACAATGAGCGAGAATTTGCACTGCCCGATTTTGAAGCTGGATATGGTCCCTAAACACTTGTTTATGCTGATGAAAGGTATTTCCAGCAGTAACACTGAGATGCTTTGAACTTTGAGATGCCAATGGTTAAAATCTGACATGAAGCCAATAAATATAATAAAGAAACAGAAAACCTATACAAAGAAGTTATAAAGGCTATTTTGGTACTGCTGATTGCCCATAACATTGGAAAACGGGAAAAAATAAGAACATGCAGCACCCCACACTTAAAACCAAAGCCCAAAGAGGCAAGAAAATATTAGGGAAATAAAAATTGATACCCTGTGAATGATCACAGATGGCTTTTGCATGTCCCTATTCACCAGCTGCTTCTATTACTCTTTTGTGCAAAGGCATTGGAGGAAAACAGATTATGATTTAATGGAAAGAGTATTGGGCTGAAACAAAGGCACAAATCTGAGATATTTTCCTCCATGGAGAGAGATCCTTTTATCCCACAAAAGGGCAGTCCTGCCCAGGGACTACCGAAGTAGAGATTCTGAGTATAAGGCTCCTGGATGGAGCCATACATGGATGAGAGACAAGGCCATCTGCTCTCATAGACAGCGATACTCACTCTTGATCCAAAAGGGACTGTCCTTTCATGGCCTCGCTGGGCTTAAATGCATTTTGTGATACCAGTAACAAGAACACATGGACAGCTATTCTGAGTCAGATCAAAGGCCAAAACCATCCAGTGCTCTGTCTCCACCAGCAGCCACACATAGACAGGTAGGAGTGTAACAGCGGGCCAAGCACACAGAACACTTCCTCCTAACACTACCTCACTCTCTCACCACTTTCAGGTCAGAGATTTACTGAGCCTGCTGCGGTTTCTCTGTTTAGCAATCCCTAGGAAGATTTCTCTCCCAGGGAATTGTCCAGTCTCCCTGTAAGAAGTACTCAGGGGAAGATAAGCATCTGCAAGCCCCTCTCATTCAGAACCTGCTTCAGTGAGGAGTTTCACAGGTCTTACATTACAGGAAGACACACCTTCCAATATTTTTTTGATACATGGCTCCCACTACTTTCACATGATGGCCTCTAATTCTTTCATTGGAAGGAAAAATGAATAACAATTCCTATCTGCTTGTTCTATGCCAGTCATGAGTCTGTAGACCTGGTATTGTCTCAGCAGTTATACCACAGAGGATTTAAAGTCTTGAAACATTAAGGGAGAAGGCTGATATGTTGCACTAAATTTGGCCAACTGGACAGTGGATTTTAGAAGTATTACATTAGCTTTTGGGATAGACTTCATTTATTTACACACCTATTCAGGTAAGGGAGGGAAGCTATTTTCCTGCTTCAGAGTATGCCAGAAGAAATAAGCACAGCCAGTCTTAGGAAGGAAAAATGGAAGTGAATGGAGGGATATCCAGGGGGAAGGGAGATTATAAGGTGCTCAAGTGTGACACAGAAACACATCTACCTAAATCAGGTACATATCAGGCTCACATACACACACACACAGATGCATGGGCAACACGACATCTACAAACACTGTTGTGAGCTGGAGGAAATGAGAAAGAGGAAAGTGCGTTCAGAAACCCAGGCAAGCCGGCTTAGTGGGCTGGCATGCTGCATAACGGATCAAAGAGGGGCAGGAGAGAGAATGACTATTAGTGCCATATGCTTATTAAGCCTTGATGTTCTGCTTTATGCTGTGTTCATTGAATCTTCCCCTTCTGCAGGTCTCACTTTACATGCATGCACCTTTCACAGATGGTTTTCATCCTCCCACCTGTAAAGGCATCTGAACTAAAAGGCAGGGGAGACAACTGCACAGGGTATATGTCTGTGCACAAGGAGCTAGGAAAATCTCCAGTGCTGGACCAGTATTGCTGGTCGGAGCCAGCAGTATCCTCAGAGCCATGGAGAAGGAGAGTCAAAGTGAACTGTGAGCATGTTCTGTTGCAGCAGTGGATTGCCTACAGAGTATCCTCAAACCATGAACCTGAATAGGAGTCCAACCACCACAATTCCTGTGAGGTGTTCAGGGCTGTGAATATGGGAGAAGAAGAGAAACAGAAAAGACTTTGCCTTGTTTCCAGTGAGAAATGCTGAGTAATTTCATGGCAATTTCTAGGAAGCTCTTGCACACATCTTCCCAGCCACAGCGACCCAGCTAAACAAGGTGCTGAACGTGAACTCTTGCTGTCCCTTTATTTCCCCTTACTCCCTCACTGGCTGGGGATGTGAACCACAGGGCCTCTCTAATTGGATGCACAGATTGTCTCTTCTTGGTAACAATCCTTTTTTTCCCCCTTCCTTTTCTCTTTTCCTTGTACTCTGCTCCAACCTAAATTTTTCAGGTTGAATTACTTCTCCCTTTTTCAAAAGACTGGCATATTCCTGATCAGGTCAGGAGATAAGATACAGGCTAATTTAGCACCCTGTCTCTCATGAGCTGTCTTGCCTGGATAACTCCCTGGCCAAGGGAATTCTCATTTTTAAGTTTCAAGAGACCATTCATTTTGGTTTTGCTCCACGTGGAGTTATCTGTTCCACTCTGGCGTTAAAGATCAGGCTGAGTTTTGCCTGCTAGAGAGACATGCTCTCACGTAGCTTTAGGCAGTAGAGATTCTGGATTTTTCCATTCCAGAACCAGAGTAAAACTCTAAGTCAGATACATTTCTCACAGCACAGTTTGCTCTAAACATCTCCCTGAGCCTTAGTCAGATGAATGGTTTTTATTCCTGCTATAATATGACTTTCTTAGGGAGATATCCTGCTTCATATACAAGTGTGCAACAGGGTCCAAGTCCTTCTAAGAGCATCAGTAGCTAGCACATACTAGAGTGAAGAAGTTAAGAGAGATCACCATGTTATTTACTTTTTTAACAGTTTTTTTCTCAGCAGAAAGTAAGGGTCCCCTTCTTTTCCTAAGAAACGAGGAATGCTTGAACATTGTTCATGCAGCAGGGGTAACAAGAACTAGACTTAAAGGATGCTTTTCTATCTAATTCCCCTCATTCCCACTTGGCCCCAACACTTCCCAAGAAGAAGGGTTGGCAGAAAATTCTGCCTGCTTCCTTGAGTTCAATTTAATTTCAAAAGTCCAGACAGCAAAAACCTGAATCAACCATAGTTTTAGTATCCTCACCTTTCCTGTTTCCTAACAGAATAACCCATGTGCTGGACACCCTTGCAATGCAGTGTGCAGAAGGTCAGGCAGTGCTGGGGGGCAAAAGCAAGATGGAAAATAGTATTTCCTGAACTGAGCATACTTCTCTGTCATGTAGTAAGCATACACTCTTCTAGATGGAGTTATTTTATCTTCAGCTGCTAAAGCCACACTGTTAGACCAGAAGGATGTAACCCATATGTGCAATGAGCCAAGGACATCTGGGATTTAACTGCAGGACACAATGCCAACTTATTCCCCCGCTTTTGTCTTGGCTTGTTCACACAAAGGTCAAGCACAGAACTTGGCTCTTATGTATAATATTTAGTTACTACCTTTTCATCATCATACAATGGGAAAATTCTTCCCAATCCTCCTGCCTCTTTGCCTTCTTCCTGGAGCCTCTGCTCTGCCTTGCTCTTATTTTTTTCCCTGTATCTGTATATTCTTTCTGCTTGTCCCCATACCTCCTTCCTTGAAGCACTCCCAATAGCTAAGCTTCCTTAAGTTTTCAATTTTCACCTTCTTTGTTCTGTCCTTTTAAAGGATAGAGGAGTTAACACTGTTTTTTTTTTTGTGTGTGTGTCACTACTAGTGTTCAGAGTGAACATTTGCTACATAATGTTGGGATGAGGCCAATTTCTGCATTATCAATTCAGGCCGCCTGACTGATGTCATTGCACAGGGTCACACATGTAAGGCTTTCTTTACCACCATGAGGAATTGAAATTTCCTTTAAAAATAGATAAAATATAGCTTCTGCAGAACCTTAGGATATGATCTGTGCTACCACAGTATTGGGCCAAGAATTTGATCACACTGCTGGAAACTATTAGCCACCTTCTGACCATCTGAAAATGCCGCTGTTAATGGCTAAGTTAAAAGTAGCTCTCAACTTTGTTCTGGGACCCTCTGAAGCTGGAAGTTTCTAAAGCATGCCTGAAGGGTTTGAAAATCAGGTACCTTCTAGAGCATGTCCCTATTCTGGGAGATTTTGGAGCTGGAGAAACTCTGGAAGATCTATTGATGATGCAGCTTTTGATGGAGAAGTGGGCAAATGGCTCTTTGGGCGGGAGGAGGGCAGAAGCTGTTTAACTGGGGAATGCGCTGGGAGCACTGGAGTGGGAATGAGAGAGGGAGGAGGGGGGTGGGGGGAGTTACTGCTCTGTCTGAATGGAGCTCATTTCTTGCTGAAATCAGAGGGACGGCCTCCCTCAGCCTCCTGGTACTGAGAGGCACTTCACCTTCCTGTCCCTGCTGAAGCAAGGTGCTCAACAGTAGAAACTACTTACCTGATAACTGCTGCACTGAAGGCTGGTCATGTGTGCTTAACAACTGTGCCTGAATGGTTTCTACTACCCTCTTAAAACGACGGCTTGGACCTGTGAGGAGAGAAGAGGCACAAATGGCCGTGAGAGGAGCGGGAGCCGAATCCTCGTACAACCCAGGCTGGAGGGGAAGGATCACAAGTATCTTCCCTTCAGTCTTGTCCCCAAGAGTGTACTGACAGAGTATCTGTCCTTCAGCCGAAGGCACGGCTTTGAGGAACCATTATGCAGTCCCCACGTCAACAGGGACTGTGGTGTGCTGATAACAGGAGGAAGGATGGCTTCTGGGCTCCTTTTGTAAAGACAGAAAAGGTGGGGGGGTTCATTTGTTTGTTTGTTTGTTTTAACCCCTGTGGGGGGCATGTGGCCACCCAGAAGAAAAGGGTGATTGCATGTTTCTGCCAGAAGGAAGAAACCAGTGGCCTCACAGTGCCCAGTTGAGACACTGAGACCTTTAAGTGAAACAAGGGGACAGTATAGGGAGATACTTCAAATCTGATGCACAGAGCAGCCATTTTAGCACTAATGATGGTGGTGGCAACTTCACCTCTTTGGGAATCTCTTTCCCTCCCAGCACTTCCATCATTTTGTTCCTGATGTTCTCCTTGCCCCTGCCTGAATTTTCCCCTGAGGTCAAGACAGTTACATTCCTTCCCCTGGCAGAGCTCTTTTTGCAGGCCTCTATATCAGCAAGGAAAAAGCCAGCTTGCACCCATTTTACAGCTTTGCCACGGTTACCTGATAAGAGTGTGAAAGTGACAGAATAGATCCCATTCTCCTTCTGCGCCTCTCCCCCTTCTGTGTATGTTATGTCCACCTGGAACTTCACTGGCTTCTGGAAGACAGCAGGACCTCCTGTGGACTTATATTCTGCACGGAAACTTGTCTGTGAGATGACACTGTGACTGAGGCTTGGAATCTGAAACAGGTTGGTAGAAGGAGATAGTAGAACCAGAGCACAAAGGGAACAAAATTGCAAAATTTGATTTAGAATAATACACCTTTCCAGAGTGGGCAAGATTTGCTGGATTTGCTTCTGGACTTGAATTTATAATGTATAGAGTGTTCTTGTGAAATCAGTAAGAGTCCAGGTTGCTTGGCACCACAGAATGCACTGCTCCTTACAGGACTGACCTAAATTTAAAGGTTGACTATTGGTGGAATACGCAGCCTGCTTATAAATTTACACTTTGCAGAACTTCATATACTCAGTCTTTCTTTTCCTACTCATCTACCACTTTTGAGAAATGCCTTTTGCTAAGTGAAAACTGATATTAAGGGAGGGGGCAGCAAAGTCAGTGGGATATAAGACTGGATATAAAAATCCACCTGAGTAGCCTGGTCTGATCTCATAGCTGATCCTGTTTTGAGCAGGAGACCTCCTGATGTCCTTTCCAACCTCAATTGTTTGGTGATTCTATGATATCAAATAGACATCAGGACACAGAGCAGACCCTTAGACAAGTGCCTGGGATATCTACAGGGAAAGCATGCCTGCAAATAACTTACCCAAACCACAACTCCTATCAATATGTAAAAGAACTCTGAGAAGCTTTCTGGTATCATCCAATATCCGTACCTTCAGACCCATGGTAGAATTTCATAACTGCCTAATTTTCAAGCAGTTACCATTCACAGTTCCTGCCAAAATTTAACATACTTATGTTCTATGTATTGCTTCATAAAGGACCAGATTTAAAAAAAAAACAACAACCCCAAATAATTTGGAAATCTGACCTCTAATTTAGGAGGAAAAATGAAGATGAGTTCTTTGAGAAGCTGAACTTAAGGACTTACTTAGCAGGCTGTGACAATGCATTTAAGTTTGAAGTTGGCTCTAAGAGACGATTCATAGGGTTTGCATACAAATCACTACACCACACCTCAACCCACACATGTGGGGTATGCACAGCATCACCAATATCGACAGTAGCGCACACTACACCACAATCTAAACCCAGAAGCACAGCTAAATGCATAAAACTGATATAGTAACATGGCTGCTTCAAACCAATGTGAGATAGATACCAGTGTCTGATGCATGCTACTATACTGCACTTGCTCCTTGTATGCCTGTACAGTTAAAAGGATTATGGCTGGGTTTTTTGAGGAAATTCATTGCAGCATCATAGAGACTAAAAAGGAGTGCAGTATTCTGTGGAAAACAATATCAATTAGACAAACGATATAAGAAATTAAGTCTCCTTCTCTTAATTCTATTCAGAAAGTCTAATTATGTTGTCAACTACCTTGAATTGAAAAATCTCTCAAATTAACTTTACTGTGCTGACTTTTTCTCATTGGTAGTTCTAGATAGTGAGAATGAGGACTTTCTATAGAAAAAAATGACAACTACCCTCTGCTTTCCCAGACTGTAAACAAAACGCATCTGCAACAACTGATACACTGGTCACCAGAGGAAATTACCCTTCTTTCTGCCATACAGCATTGAAGAAGAGGTTTAAAGTAACAAATGCAGATGTAAGACAGGATTTTTGTCTGACTAAAGTGGTGGATGGCATACCCAGCAGAGGGAGATCCAATATGACGCCCAGTTGGTGACTGTAAGGTTAGTTTGACAAAGCAGCATATTGCTGTCTTGATACCACAGCAGCATTGTGCTCTAACTAACTGCAGTGATATTCCAAGCACTGGCAACCTGGAGACCCTGCCAAGAAGGCTGAAATCTTCTCTCACCTTAGAGAGCATTATCTACAGTTAGAAATTCAGACAGAGTCCAGTGGAGGCCTGAATCAACAGGCCATGTAAATTAAATCCACAGAGGATGCATTTGAAGGAGCAGAGACCCTGCCCATTAACGTATGGTACAAGGAGTCCTGGAACTGAGCAGTGAGCAATGCCTCCAAGAAGCAGCTGGGGTGACTTACCGAGAGGAAAGCATGGACAATATCAGCCTTAATGGAGCTTAGTGGTTTGTCCTTAATGACCACAAAAATCTGTTCTTCTTTCTCCAAGTTGATGAAGTTACCGAACCAGGATTTTTTGGCAAGCCTGATGTGATGAAAAGAAAGAGATAGTTTAGAATAGTAAGCACAACTTCTTACAAACCCCCAGCTAGAAAAAATATTAAAAAACACACAAGGAAGTTTTGATAGCACTCCAGATGTGATATTATTACTAATAGTAAGTGGAAAACAGTGTCAGAGAACACCCAGAACAACATTTCACTTAGTGAAAGCTGTTAAAATGACGGACCGCACAGTGTTAGTCTGGCAGCATGCATCACAAACAATGAAAACTCAGGAGCAATGGTAACTCTTTTGACTGAGCCAATATACCAATTAATACTGCATATAGAAAGTGCATATAAGCCAGGGGACACGTTTCTGGTTTGTCTCCCAGGATCTCTTCATTTCTTGTGAGGATATGCGAATGCTGGTAACACAGGGATTTAAGTTTCTTCCCACCCAATTTCAACCCCTTTGGTGTTCTAGGATTTGGAAAGCTCCTTTTCTGAAGGTGTCCTGTTGGGCTGACAGTACAATCACAGGATCTTGCTTTTTAAAGCAAGCTGTAGGTTTCACTGGACCTCCAATCTGTCAGTGAGTGAAATCCACTCCTACACAGACAGCCAGGACAAAGACTGTCCCACTCATTAGTCCCATTCAGGGTGTCTGTATAATGAGTGAACTCTGACCATCCCACAAAGGAATGACTTTTCAGTACTAAGAGAGAAGATATCAACATCACGCAAAACACAGTTCAGGCTTTCCACTGACAGCAGTCCAATTTCACAGTTCCGTTCAGCATCAGATGGTGGTTTCATCATAAAATGAAATTGCTCTGTTTTTTCACACTGATCGTATCAGCAAATGTTTGATTTTGCTTATAGTTTCACCATCTCAATGCACTTTGTTGACGTTCCCTTTTAAGTTAAACAGGCTAAAGGAAAAATGCAGGGACATGAATGTTACTGGGGGACACTACCCAGAACTTGAAGGTAGCACCTCTGACCAGTGTGGTTTTGAGGGGAGAGAAGATGCTGTCAGCCATGACATACAGCCAAAGAATTGCTGGACCAACACAAACCCAGGGAAAATTCTACTGAAATCAGCCATATTCTAGTAGGGAAGAATTTAGCATGAAAATGTCAGAAATGAAAAGACCTGCCACCAAGAGACTGCATTTTTTTTCCTCCATAGGATACTTTATAATGCCATGACAAGTCCAGTTTGCAGTATGGCAAGCAATAGGGTTTCACTTTTTTTGGTGGACATTCACCACTCAATGGCAAAAGACAACCTCTCCAGACAAGGAGAGCCATCTGCAAAAAAGGATTACTATACATCAGCTTTCCAGCAAAGCAATAAACAGCTGGAGAGAGTTATTAGTAGATCCACTTTCCACGGCAAAGACTCAGACTGAGGCAGAATGAGGAAGGGCAGAGACTAGGAGAGAGAGGAGCAAACTAGGACACTAATTTGAAGTCTAAACCTTCGGGATAAAGAACAAAGCTTGACCTCAGCAGCATCCAGCAATTTGCACTCATTCCCCATTCCAGAGTGCTCCAGGAATCACACAACTGCCATCTCACTGCCCATTTAATACACACAGTAGAAAGACCACCACTGGAAGACCACTCAGCTGTGCAAATAATCATTTGATTCTACTTACTGCAGGCAACCAAAAATAAGAGTACAGAAAGATTCACTTGCAATTTGGTAAACCAGTGCCCCCCACTCAATTAAAGTGGGCTGGAAAACTGTCAGTCCCTAAAATATTCATAGGCAGCTGTAACTAAGCCAGTGAGCCAGAGATTAGCATAGGGAGCAGTAAAGAGAAAGGGCCTCTCATTTAAATGGGTCGTTAAGGAGCCAGGGTTAGAGTGTGAAAGGAAATTACATACTAATTAGCTCATGTGTCTCACACACACCATAACAACACCGCAAACCCCTGGAGAGCTGGGGCAATAGCTCCACGCATGCAAAGGGTTTATGCTCATTAGTAAATTAGCACCTGGTTATCCATCTAAAACGGCTGGTTGTCTTAGGCTTGCACGTATCATAATCTGAACCAGGGTTGGCTATATGGACTCCCGGGGCCCAGTGTACGTCACACATGGAAGCTGGGCCTGGAAAAAGTGTGCATATTTAACTGCAGGTCTGCCATGTTAAAATATGACCTTTCATTTTTGTATTTTCATTAACGATTTTGTTGGCCCTTCAATTATAGGTCTCTTAACAAGCACAGGTTAAAAGGGCCCCAGAACATAGGGAGTTTTCTCCTGTTCAGCTTGGCAACTTGGTCTGGAGTCTCCAGAGTCCAGCTGGGCTCTTTTCTTCGGCAAGGTTATCACCAATAATACCGACTCTGGAAGATTCACCTATAGCCTGGGCTACGCTCCAGCTTGTAAATCACTGGAATTCACTAAATAATTTTGCTGGTGTCACATAAGACGGAATAGATGCCTGTGGCCTCTCCTGCTCCTGGAATGTACAGAATCAAGACAAAGCACCCATGTACTGGCTTTTCTCCCTGAAATCAGCAGCACTAGCTGTGCTCATACACCCAGGGAATAGGCCCACTGAAGAAAAGGGGGCAGCTTTGGAGTAAAACAACACAATAAAGGTTTCCCTCCTCTTAGAGGGTGTTAAGCGCTACTAACTTGGGTTAAAATGGGTATGAATCAAGGATCCTCAGCACCCTGAACGAGATACTCTAGCATCTCACAAGATCAGGCTGTAAGCAGTAAAAAATGTACTTAAAAATAACAATCTTCTCTTGTCATGGCAAACCTCCTAAGGGGGAGGGAGATAGGAGATATGTGTGGGAGGCTGGGTATGTAGATTACTCCAGGGAATCTAATCAGGTGTCCAGTTGATGAAAAAGCAAATAGATTAGCATGAAAATGGTGGCTGGTGCTTTATTACTTCACACTGTATTTCTCACTGCTATAATGTTGTTCCTTTTCCTACTTGCAGAGTGTCTGACTGCATCGCCCTTCGGAGAGCCTCACTGTCTTCCCTATCTGTCCCTGAGCGCATGGATCCAGAGGTTTACCTGCGTGGCATAAATAACAGCATTTCTACTCAAGCTAATGGAACTCTGCAGGTTTAAAGCAGCTGGAGTTATGTCTCTTTAAATGTCAACCCTAACACATTTTCTAGGACCTTTTCATATGAGAAAGAATAGCATTACCCAGACATGTCAAAGTGTATTACTTAATCATCAGGTTTGTTATATGAATGGCAGTCATTGCTGTACCAGAGCAAGGACATGTATTTATTGCTCAACCCATGAGGTCAATACAGCTCTTGATAAGGATATCTTTTTTCTTACAGAAAGGAAGAAAATACTAGAAAAAATAAGACATGTGGAAGTGGGCACGGAGCAACAAGACATCTATCGTTAAAATATAATCCAGTTCATTATTTTTTATGACTTTTATTATGTTTACTGCAGGGTGCAGCCCAATTGAACTCATTAATTTGGCAATTATACAGAAAAAGAAAAAAGGGCCTTAGGCTTTGACTTGCATCCAAACTGCCTCAAATGACAGGCACTACTTCTCTACACCAGCTTTTAAAGAGTGAGTGGGAAGCAGAGAAGGCAATAAATTAGCAGAAAAACTTCCACCAACACACATGCATGAAGAGAAGAGAAGAGAAGAGGAGAGAAGAAATTGAATTCTGAAGGTTTTCTGCTTTAATGTACTTAAAAACATTTGAGATAAAAGTATCATATATTTCTCTGATAAGGATGCATTCATTTTATGAAATTCTCTCATGCCTCTCTATTAGTAAATGTTTCAAAAGTGTTGAAAACACAATTTATTCCACTTTTCTTCCTGGATTTCTTTTACTAACCCTTACTATTCCCTACTTCTCCCTCTCCTGAAGTCTTTATCCCTCTCCATTCTGCAGCATTAGATAGAGAGTGCCCATCTTATACCAGATAAATGCCAAGTCTGGGGAAAGTTGTTAAGGCAATACCATTGTCACCAATTACAAAACTTTGGGCCCAAAATTTCCATCTACAACTCATGAATATTTCACACAAGTATCTTGACAAAAGGCCAAATTGCCTTGGTTGGCAGGGTAAGTCTATGGGCATTGGGTGCACAAACACAAGCTGTGAAAATAAAAAGGAATAATTTGGCATCTGTTGCATATATTAGGAAGTGTTTGGAGCAGCACTCTCTGGCAGGGACTTCCAAACCTGCCATGCAGTGACGCACATTTGTGTAGTGAAATGGTTGAAATGTATGCTGACTTTTAGGAATGAGTCTGGTGAATATGAAACAGCTTCTGCATGTCCCAGTGCTACTGCCTAGAATTAACACTGCGTTTACTATCGCAGCCATTGATTTCTCTGAATTATCTTAGCAGCGCTTCTGCATGTTATCCTGAGGATGCAAACTCTCTTGAACTAAGAGGAAGACTTTTTAGTGCATAGTCAGTGCCAGTATAAGCCACTGATTATCCTCTCCACTCCGCAAGAGTGATCTGCTTGACAATCAAATGAAAGAAGAGAGAAGGAACATGTTACAAACACAGTAAATTCAGCAAGCCATGAGAAAATGAGGTGGTTACTGGGAGACTGTTTCATCACCTGTTGACCCCACTGCCATTACTGAGGTACAGATTTTATCCACGGTCCTTAGCAGAAGAATGGTTTCACATCTCTATCCCACTCACAGGATAACAGGTTACAGTCAGATACTGATCCAGAACAGGAATGTGTCAGCCTATGACATTCAGGCAAGGCAATGACATTGGTATGTGGTGGAAAAAAGTAGAGGACTGGCAAATTACTTACTCTGGGGATGATTCCGGGGTTAAATTAGACATCTCCTCTGGTGTAGGTACTACCCATGCACGCACAGCCAAAGAGAGGGAGGGAGAAAAGAAATTGGTGATTCAGTACAACTTCTGTTTTCTGCTTGTATACCAATGAAACAATTCTGGCATTACACCTTCTTGCATTTGCCCACTGCCTCTGCAGACTAGTTCTGACATTTGAACATTGGTCATATGTCTCTAGATCACTGTATCTAATCAAGTGCTGCATTTCAAGGCTCACCCTACACTTCCTTAAATCATTATATAATCTTGCACTGGCTTCAGTGGTTTCTGGTTTAGACCCAAACACCATGCCAATTTGATTGTTTTACGATTGCTTCAAAGCCCAGTTGGATTCAGCTCAAGCACTGCTGCAATTCTCTGCAGTTCTCTGACCATCTCAGAGACAATGTCCCTGATCATCACAGTTCAAACTCAAACTCTTCCTCCTTTCCCACGGGATTACATCCCAGTACCCTGTAAAACCACTGGGTGTTGGGGTAGCTGCTGCTGACATCTGAGGATAATGCATATGACTTTGGGTGCCCTTTGCCTGAATGCAAAAAGCCACCTGGACCTCGAAGAAGAAAATTTTGCACATCTCAACACTCTAGAGACTCTGAAAACTGAAATAGGTCAGCAGATATGAAACCACTGATTGTATTAAGAAGATTTTTATACCAATTACCAACAGAGGTAAAAAAAGCATTAACCAAGATCACACAAGCTGTACTTCAGAAGGACAATTTCAGCCTACTGCCATGGGCTATCTTTCTTCAGCAGAAGGCCCAGCCTGTGGCTAAGGACAGGCAGCGAACTACAGCTGCAGGGGAAATGGCAGAGTTCTAGGTTTGCTGACAAAATCAGTGGAGGAGCTGAAGATAAAATTTTCTTGTGTTCTAAGAGCCACAACAGGGATAGTAAGACCTGTATGTCTAGAGTGTGAAGAGGGCTCAGGAGATGCTATTGGAGCAGGTGCAGTGGCATGACAGGGCCTGGTCACATGTGCCTTGGGTTAGGGCTGGCTGGTACTATCACTCTCCTTTTCAATACCGATATTCAGTCCTCAGTACATGAAATTTGCAGAGCCACAGAGAGGTATCAACTTGCTGCTGAATATCTGCCCAAATCAGAACCACCCTGTATGTTTGGGTGAGTACTCACCTTGCAATTTCCGGCGATGGAAGCGAGGAGACCCCAGGAAACTATTCTTGATTGAGTTGAGCCGTGTCCTCCATGGCATTCCTCCAATGCTGGGGCTGGATGGTGGTGTTGGGTTGGGTGTGCCTGCTGGGCTCTCCTTTGGCGTATGGACAGGTGTCCCCTTGGGGGTAGGGAGGGGACTTCCCCTTGGAGAGGGGTGAGGGGTGACCTGTATGATGGGGATAGATTTGGTGCTTGGGTCAGTACTAGAAGGGAGCAATCTAACAGGAGACATAGGGTTGGTCTGCACTTTAGGAACAGCCAGCTGTGGGTTAAAGCCGGCAGCAGGCGAGCGGCCCTGAGCATTCTGCACAGGGGTGTTCTGGGAAGAGGGGGCGCTGGTATTGCTGGTAGGGAGTGGATTGGATTTAGTAGACTGGAGTGGTTTTTCGGCCAATTTGCTCTTGGATGGCAAAGTCTGCGTCTTTGGGTTGGGCTGAAGTGCTGGCTTTGGTTGGAGTACATGTCCAGGCCTGGAGGCGTTCCTACAAGCATCAGGGTCCAAGGAGACTTGGGGTCGGGGAGAGAAAGGGAGGTCGGAGGTCTGAGGGGGGATGAAGAACTTTCTGATAGGCTACGAGACAGACGCAGAGTGTCCATGCACATCAAAAACAGTGAAATACGCATAGAGCGGGCGAGCAGAGAAAGGAAAGTCAGAATAAAATCCATCCGAGTCACAAAGATGCACCATGTCACAAGGAGACACAAGAGATGGAGGTGAAGGGGTAGTGGGGGGGAGGGATTTTGCAAAGAAACAAAAACGAACAAACAAACAAAAAACAAAAAAAAGACATGCAGTTAGCTGGGAACACAGCATAATCAGCAACAGCAGCAGCGGCAGCAGCAAGAACAACAGTGTCATAACAGGCTTCATCATATTAACCAACCACATGTCAGCAAAGGAAAACAACAGAAAGAAAAGTCAAACAAAGGAAAAGTAAAAAAAAAACAAAATGAAAGAAAGTAACTAAGAAAAAAGAAGAGAGAAATGCCATCTCTCTGGAATTGTTCTGATTGCCCTGCAGTGAGAGAAGCACGATGCTGTAGGGAGGTGAGGAAGGGGAAGAAGAACCACTCAAGCCACAGACAAATTGAGATGTGCCAAGAATGGGACCACCTCTTTCAGCTCCAAGTGCCCATATGCAAACCCAGCAGAGAGATGAAACTCAAAACAGGTGTGTGATACATACGGAGTGGTAGGCGATACACACAGGTTACTGCACACACCAGTCAGAACCTCTTTCCTTCCTCTTTACCCCTGACTCTGGCTAACGCACACCCCGGTTGCAGCCAGCCATTGCAGAAAGAGGGGGAAAAGGGAGAGTGATGCCATGTGGGCATCCACTCTCCTCCCCTGGCCTGGAAGGTTAAACAACTCAGCATTCACTTGGAGGCTTCAGAGTACACACCACCGCGAGAAAAATATGAACTCGGGTCGGTGTTTGATTTGTAAACAGCTACAGCAAAACCTCCAGAGAGGCCTGGCAAATTTGTTTATCTGGGAAGAAATGATACTTCCCATCAGACTTTATGCTTCTCTTGCAACATTCCTCATCGCATCAAACGACGGCTTGATAATCGGAATTTCTGTCATAAAGTCACAGCCATATTTGCCATTATGTCCCAGTTCTATGGAGGGGGTGGGGTGAGCCATTGTTTTGTAAGACACAGTTTGAAAAGAAAAGACAACCAAAGTTCATAATCCATCACTGAGTTATCAAAATGGGATTATGAATTTTTTTTTCCCCCAAACAAGAGCATTTATACATGTTAGAGGCATTTTGGGGAACCATTCATATGTCGACAGCAAACAGCAATACACAGACTTGGGAGGATAGATGCCTTTTAAAGGGATGTTAGCAAGCTAAAAATCACATTTAAAACAAAACGAACGTCCTTACAAAACATTGCTGTTAACACCTTAGATTACAAGTACTAGCAGAATTGTAAAAGTAGAAATCACTACTCAAGATCTTTAGCTCTGGTCTGCACTCAGATTCTGATTTCTATAAATTATTACCTACTATAAATTATTTATCACTGTTATTATTATCATCCATTCTTAACACCTAAAAGCTGTAATCAAGCACTGTCCAGACACACCACGTACACGTAATCATGCCTCAAATCTGAGTCCCAGGCAAGCACATTCACTAGTGAGTTTACTTTTGGGGCTTGATGGATTAGCACAATGTTGCCATATTTAAAAAATGCAGAAATGTATTTAAGACTTAATTCCTAAAATTGTTTGCATCAAAGTTGTGTAATTACTTTAAAGAACTTAGGGTTAGGCCACCAAAATTAAAAGAAAATTACTACATCAAAATATTTGTATTGTTATTAGGATTGTAAAGTTAAACTGAAATCTGCCATGTTGGTAAATTCTGATCACCAATGAGAAAGGAAGGGGAAAAGATGAGGAAAGTGATTAATTTATGGAAGTCACTATCAGCATCTGCCTATTAACCATTTGCAAATGACACCAATGGGTAAAAGTCAAAGAATGTTGATTACAAATGCTTCCTTGCAATTTTTATATCTTACGTATATGAGGGTTTGAGAAACAAATCTGAAATAAATAAAGTCAAATTCAACTCCCACTTAAGCCATTAAGAATCTGAAGGGGCACCTTTAATTACCGCATTTATAATAATGAAATAAAGAACAAGATTAGGTCTATATTTCAGCTGGTGCAATGGGGAACACCATTAGCAAGACCTTGTGAGATTTAAAAACTCTTAGCTGCTGTTGAATTCAATTCCTCGTAAGACTGGACCTAAGCAGTGCATATAGTGAAATGTGCATTTGCTTTTTAAAGTATGTTCTCTTTCAATAATCTAAGGTGCTATCAGAAGCATAGGTAAGGATGTTTAAAAAACCAAAGATTTTTATTCCAACATTTCCTTTTAAGCCTCAGATTTGACCTGCCTTAATATCGTTATGATCTGCTGAAAATGCCATCTGGTTGCTAAATCCTTTTGAAGACTATTTAATCAACTGCCTATTAAGTACAATGGTAAGATATAGCAACTATGGAACAGATCTTGTCATCCTTATTCTTTGATGTAGTCCTACTGAGATGTCAGAAATTGATCCCAAGAGATCAAGTAATGAGATCAAGATTTAGTTTTGCTGCACTGGATGCTTATTTTGTGCACAGAACTGTTTCCATGCTCTTTTTCAGTACATTTTGCAGTGGCATAAGAGTTCTCAGACCTCTGCTTCATTCCACTGACATCCAGGAGTCCCAGTGCAGAAACAAGGAAATGGATGTTCACTGGTTCCTGGCACGTTAAAGATGCAGAGGAGACCACAAACACATTTATGCCAGCTGCAAAACAGGGTAACAATTGGTAGGAACCCAGAATATGTTTCAGAAGATAGTTCAATCAAGCAAGGAGTTGGAAGCTTTACTAGCCTATAAACTTACACCCAACAGTGTGTCTTTATGCATAAGAATTACACACAATGTTACTGGGGAATTACAATTTTAAATACTTGGAATACCTGTTATCTTCATGTACCTGAGAGTAGATCCATAGGTGTATCCACACCCTAACACATGGAATATATCCATTTCCAATGGGGGATGGCATCTTCTCATGAAGTCTTGAAAAGTATGTAGAAATCCTCCAAAGCCTCTGGGCCAGACAATTAGGTAACACGGATTGCCACAGCCCTAAAGACTTCTTGATGAGGTCTAGACTTTTGTAAGGACTGCAGTCTTGAAGCGACTAAGCTGACCTTGTCAGACACTAGGAATACTCACTCTTATCCCTAAAGAAGTTACGGAGGAGTGGGAGACCTCTGCCATTGCACTTTGAAACCATAATAACTTTGCAATAGATGGACTATCAAGCATGTTTTGTACTAGATGAGTAACAGTTGAGTATCAATCAGTATTTAGTTGACTATATGTTGAGTATCAGTATTTAGTTGACTATATGTTGAATAAGGGCATGTGAATGTACCTTATTTGTAGGGGTATGAGTGTTCTTTTCTCATCTTAATTAGTCAATGTCTTACTTTCCTTTTAAATTTGCTAGCCCTCAAATTTGTATAATTTATTTTCTCTAACTTTCTAATACAAGCTATTCTGAGGCAAACCAAATCAAGCTGGTTGTAATCGGCATGGTTTGGTGCTCTACTGTGGCCTGATTGAAAGTAGCTGTGAAATGGTTCCCAATATTTGGCCTGAAACGATGCTGTATACAGACCTCAGCTGGATATGGCAGTGTTTAGTCATAGCAACGTTATTCTACATGCTTATGAGACTGAAAAAGGGCAGGGGCACAGTGAGATCCCTGCTAACAGTGCAGGGAACATGTATGAGAAATTCTCTGCTTGCATTTCTAAATAACGTTTCCCTCATGACCCATGAAAATTTACAAGCTGCCAAGGAAAACCAAAATATCGCAGCTAAGAGCCACAGCTCTACAGCAACAGATGTCAAAAAGCATCAAGCATGTGTGAGTGAATTGGACCAACAGATCTTGAAGCAGCACCACTTACCCTTGGACTGCTGAGAGGACTGGTGGAGAGCCCAGACGACGCTCCGCTGATTGACCGAGACCTGAATGGACACAATAAGGAAAACAGCCCTCAGAAAACTTGGACAAGTAATAACCCTGAACACCAGCCACCACAGGCACAGGCATGAAGTGAGGAGGAGGAGGGAGGCTGTCACTGGAAAAGCCCAAGACTCTTGCCTTTCACTACTGTCACATTTTTCAGTTGTCCCACCCTTAAAACAAAGAAATGCTGTTGTTCAGGGAGGACACTATAATCCCTTTTCATTAAGAGAGTTGCTACATTCTTTTTGGTCCTCAAGCACATGGAAGCTACTACGTCTGACCTGTCCAAGCTGAACTGCTGAATTCAAAAAGGACTGTCAAGACATTCATGTTGGTGCTGAGAATTCTCTTCTGCACAGTGCTGGTGGACACAGAATGAGATGTTCTCTGTCACGAGCAACATGGAAAAGCACCGTGTGTACAAGGCACAAACAGGTAGGGGATTCTTCCAGATATTAAGAAAAAACCTAAGTCTTCATGACCCAGGCACACAATTGTTTCCTATGTGATGACTTCCCACTGAAATCAAAGCTCACATTGGTTTAACTCTTTCCAGCTTCTCACTGATAGATTTCACATCTCTGCTCTCCAGTAAGATTTCCTGCTGTTGCATTAAACAAGCCACGTCTTCTCTATGGATAACGAGTTTTGCTGTTGTTGATGACTTTACTAATATCAAGATGACAGCCCAGGTGCCCTCAAAAAGAGGCCAGGCAAGGGAGAATAAACTGTCCTTCTATTTGCTGACAAGGTCACCTATACTGTAATGCTCCTATGCCCTCCAGTGAAGGCCACCTATGAAAAATGTCAGCTGTAGACAATAAAACATACAAATGTGCTATGCTAAATGTGCTGAAAGGGCAGACAGGCCAAATGCACAAACATTTCAGCAGCAGAAGTTTCTGGGAGGAGGACTGCCAAGCAGGAAAAAAATCCCTCCATGTGACTGTAAATGAGTAAGCTCCAGAGGCAACTGCCTTCTCCTCCTTTTAGACAGAAAGTTGTCTTGGAGACTGAAACATCTTATAGGTGAGGACTTGGCTAAGAACCTAGCTGTTCAACAACCACCATGCAACATATCAATATAGCAAACCTAGCAATGTTTCACCTACAGTAAGAGCCATGAAAGCAATTACTTGCCTTCAGGTAACAAACATGAAAAGGTGAAAAATCCTGTAGATGCTTGGAAAACAGAGTGCATGTGCATATGTTTATACATACATGTCTATGTGTAGGTGTAGACACATTTACAATTGATACAGGTCAGATAGTTAATGTCAGCTTCTATGTAAGAAAACATAAAACAAATTTAGACCATAAACTGTCTCAGTTTACTCTCTTCTACTGTTATAGAAGAATAAAACAAAAAAACCTGTTTTCTAGAATGGTCTCCCAGACATATATTACTAAATAAATTTGAGTAGTAGAATTATTAAAAAAATGTGAACTGCAAAAGAGGAAATACTTCCAAGGAAAGAGTAAGCTACAACTGAACACAATGGCCAGTCCTGTTCTCTCTATTTGTATCCTCTGCAGAAACTACTCACTGATGGCTTTCTTTGTATCTCATTGCAGTTTGTCCATCGCAGTAAGTAGGTGAAACCCAGAAGCCCAGTCTCAGCATGCTTTTTTGCCAGGTTAAATCTAAATTTGCACCACGAAAATCTGTGGCACTCATTCTATGCAGACACTCCCCACTTATGTTTTTCCTTGTACCCTACTGCAGTCTGCCCATCATGGTGCAGCAATCAAAAACTAGAAGCTCAGTCTGGCATTCTTTTGCACTAGATTAAACCTGAATTTGTACCATCCAGAACTGGGGCACTCATAAAGGTTTATGCAAAGGAATTTTAAGGGGAGAACCATCTGCTCCACTTTTGAAAGGCTATTGTATGTGCCTCTCCTATAACTGAAGTAGCTGAGTGCAACACAGATGTGTCGTGCACATGGGAAGTCCATTTAGTTAAAATCTTCCTTGTATGCGTCATCAGGAAAAGCTTCTTCCAAACCATAAATTACAAGAGGAGCCTATAGATTGTCTTGGACAAATGTGGAAAGCATTTAGGTGCCCAGAGATGCAGTTAAGCACCTACTTAGGAGTTAAACTCCCACTAGGAGATGTTCCCACTAACTGTTAATAGTGGTGGGAAAGTCCTCTCTGACACTCACCTGAATTCCAGGATACTTGATTAAAAGTTCCAATCTGCTATTTCCTTTTTGCAATCAGGTGTTTCCAACAGCCCTTAATTGTCCCCTCCCGACCCCACTGCCTCCTATTTTTTTAAAAAAACAATCACACGCACGGAGGACAAAACACGGCTGGCCCCACCTCCCAACTCCCAGTTCCTTATTGGAAGCAATATTTGAAAAAGAGCTGTTGTGTACTGTGTTTTCATCCAGCCTAGGAGCCTGAGGTAGGGGACAGAAGAGAGAGTTAGTGTGAAATCCTCCTGGAAATGCATTCAGTATCCACATGATTGGTATCGAACAAGCTTTATTTCTACTGCTGATTGACATGCAAAATACGTAAGAAGTAAAGTAGGCCCTATAGCAAGTTTTAGTTTGTCCACACTGGAAATTGTATATAGGAGCAGTGGAAAGAGTTTGAAGAATCCTGGGTTAATTTTAAGTGCTGGGGTGAAAAGAGAGCTGTACATTTTCAAAACTTTTCCCCTTTACCAGAGAGTGCTGGTATGGGATATGACACCCAGGCTGAGGAAATCTTTCTTGCATCTTCTTCAATTTAATAAATCTCTGATAATTTACCTTTACAAATGGGACATAGTTCCCAAGCTGGCTATAAAAACTCAGTACAGTGGCAGGTTCTATACTCCAGTCCAAAAATGCTAACAAGCAAAAATGACAGATTTGTCCCTCCCATCAAGATCATCTTAGCTGGGAAATGCTAGAATTCAGTTTTTAAAAAAAAACCCCACATGCACTGCTCCTGTATCTCAGAGTCAGGTGGACAGAACTGGGACAGAGCCAAAAGAAAGTAATGAAAATGTTGCATTATGCTGAAATGCTGTAATGAAAGAACAGAATGAATTTAAATTTTTATCCCTCTCACCAGAAAATGAAAGTATGAGGCCCTACAGGCAGCACATTACTATGGCAGACCCTGGATGATCGTATGTATGGAAAGAGGAGAAAAATATGACATCATCTTATCTCTATGGCTATGAACTAAGTTCATTTAGTGGGAAATATCTATTAGTGAGTTGACTTCCTAAGAGTCTCTACAGGCACTAAATGTCATTGGAATTATTAAATCTGTGATTATTCCAATAACTTAATACTAAATGCAACAATCTAGGAAACTATGAACATTGTGTGTGACTCATTTTGCTCTGTTTTGCATTGCTGTATGCTTGGGCGCTAACTCAATGGAAGCCAACAAGAAGTTGTTAAAATACAAGCAGAAAAGTTAATGCAGTTGCTCAGATAAAGAGCATTCCCTCAAACACAATCGCCAGATTTAAAGACCCAAGAAGAGACTCTTTAGTCCCTCCCAAAGTGACATAGTTGTTTTGCCAAGCCTGGAGGGAAGAATTAAAAAAAACGCAAGGGAGCTAGACCTTATGGTTTAGGATGGGGAAGATGCAGAAGGCACTCTAAACATAAGGTGGACACTGAGACCATTGCAGGCTATTCCTCCCATCTCATAGACTGACAATAATCTGGAGATGTCTGAGCTATGAAAGAGAGAGGCCAAGGACTGAAACGAAATGTGCATGTGTGGGCCATAGTTTGTAGATGTGATGATTTTATACCTTATTCAATCTATTTGATACTTCACAGTATCAAAGTTAAAAGGTTCTGTGTTTTAAAGTAATTTTTTACTCATTTTAGCCAGCTGCTGTCAAAGGGGAAGCCATGCGAGGCCCAATTCATGTTAGACCAGTGATCTCTTACTGGTGAAATTGAGGAGCTGGAATCCAGTTTCCAGCTGTTTCAGCAAACTGCAGAATTTCTTCAGAGCTGTAAGAGGTGAAGGGCTAAAGCCTCACACTGCTGAAGTGTAGGCAGAGAGAACTAGAAGGAGGAAAAGCGCAGCTGACCTGGTAACTGTACTACACGTATAGCACATATATAGAGAACCTCTATATAGCCCTTCACTCAGATTAATTTTCAAGTGCTTTAAACAGTGCATCTGCTAGCACACACCAGCAGAGTGCAAAGGCTTCATAGCCAGCATTAAACATTTGGCCCAGATTTGGCGTTTGTTTCTTCTTTGAATAACCACCTCATAGAAATTTTTTGTACAATCAGAAGGGAGTTTGGTACCTTGCTGCAGTCCCAGTAGAACTTGCTTTCATAGCACAGTTTTACCAGGATGCTGAATACAGCCTCTTAGCTGGTCAAGCTGGAGCCATGCTTCCAAGAAGGGGAGCCTGCAGCATGCATGCAGCGTGCAGTAATGCATCAGACTTGTGTCCCTGGGTGAAATGCCTTAGAAATTTTGAATTGGTTTGATTCTACATGTAGTTTTGAAAGTCATTCCCAAAATATCCAGCCAACCTCTTATTTACTTTAAGCATAAATTGGGTGGAATTTGATACTCCTCTTTGCTTGCTCACTCAAATAAAACCAAAAAATTTTAAACTGTATTTCAGGGTAAGAGACCCCTGAAAATGACCTGAATTAATGTGCAGCAGGTGAGCAGTCAGGCATTGTGTGTTACAACATTTCATCATTATTACTCTTGGGTATCCAAGAGATACAAACTGTGCTTCCTTGCTCCCTGATTGAGGGAATATGAATAGAATACCTGTGATGCTCCACTGTCTTACAGTCCCAACCGTGCAAATACTAACTATAACAGCTCTTACTGGGAATACTTATGCTTAAGTCACAAGGTCTACTCATGGTAATAACCTCTTGTAAGATGAAGTCTTACAAAGAGTACAGAGAAAGGACCTCAGGTGTTGGTAACACACCTCTTCTTCCTTTCAGCGCACACAGAGGGTGATGTTGAACAGCACCACCTTCCTTAATTGGCCAATTATACTAAAGTTCCATTTATAAACGGTTTAGAAAGAATTAATAAATAGTAAAGCATGCTACAAACATGAGAAGTAAATGTTACTGGTACTAATTAGCTTTCTCAATATGTAACCTCTCAATAAGCTTTTGCTGTAGTCTGTCATGATCTATTACAATGTTTTTATTAAATCATTTATTAATAAAATATTCTCCTTCTGTTAAGTATTTATAAATGGAAATTTAGTTTGCATTCTTAGTTGTACCTATATCCTCTTTATTGAAAATAAAGAGCTTTGAAGATATATCTGTCTCTAAGGCCATCTGTTCACTTCTTAAGAAAACATATACTAAAAAGAGAGGGAATACACAGAATTTTTTTAACAACATGGATGGGATTCAGCTTCATCTTAAAAAAAAAGAAAAAAAAAGGATAAATTAGGATCAAAATTAACTGGAGGGTACCAAACAGATACAAAAAGCACTAAATGGAGAAGGGGGTTCATTCTCAGAAGGTGTCCTGGTACCTGCATATTGTCTGAGGATAGTTTTCTGTGCCCACAGACATTGAAACATAGAGACAAACGAGAATAAAAAAGAACCCAAAAGTAAATTATATGGAGTGTGACTCCAACATAAAAGCACACAAACACACACAAAGCACCAAAAATGCTTCTTCCCACATCTCTCTCTCTCTCTCTCTCTCTCTCCCTGCTGTAAAGCCTCATTCACTGAAGTGTATCAGTGTGTATTGTATTTGTAAAGTGCAAATGAAAAGTTTCTCTACAAGATACAACAGGTCCCGCAACAGGAATAATCCAAAACTAGAGCTTACCCCAATGGATCAGCACTCGCCATCCTCGGAAAGGGAAAATGAAGAGAGGGAGAGAGAGAAGGAAAGAGAGAGGGATGTGGAGGCAGGTGGAGAGAAGAGTAGGAAAAGCAGAGTGAAATACTGTTCGGAGAACTGAACGGTCATAATTATTGCCACTGGTGCCTATGTCTTCAGAGACCAGGAACACTAGGGGGACAGTTTCATTCACCAGAAATTAACTTTTGTCCTGCTCACAATATTGCAGACACATCCAATTCTGGCACTGGGGAATATGGAGAGGGACATACTAAGGCTGTAGAAAAAAAAATTCCCAGCCAAATCCCAATTAAAGCAGTCAGCAGAGCAATGGGGTTCATACTTCATGCTGCATTTCTTTTCTGCCTCTTACATAAGGCACAGTTATATCAGTCTATTATCAAGGAAATTGTTCTTTTTGTCCCCAGTTTGCTCAGTGTAGTGTCCCTCTGTCCCCCAAGCTGGCCTGGTAAGAAGTACTTTTTTTGCCATGAATGAACTGTGAAACATATTGGTTATTAAAGCATGCATTTCTGAGCCAGCTTGGGAGCCCAGGGTACAAGATTGTAGCTCAAGCTGTGAATCTGCTTTGATACTGGCTTATTAGTCATGATGGTCTTATAGTCAGGAATTCAGATCAGCTAGAACATACCAGCTCAGCAACCTGGTACTTATCTCTGTGGATGCCATCTTGTGCTCCAGGATCTCATTTTTCATTTAAAATAAATTCAGTCTCTGGGTCTTAAAGGTTGCAAAGAAAATCTTTCAAATCTGAATGGAGAATAAATCAATGCTGTGCTGAAAAGACTCTGAAACAGCAGCTCTAAAAGCAGAATGAATCTCTGGCATGTTGACTTTGAAACCTAGCGACAGTCAAAAAATTCAGTATTCTTAATTTTTCACTATTAACCAAAGCATTCAAAATCAAAAAGAAGAGTCAGGTTATTAAGTCAGGTTATTTAAGTTAAGGGGTGCAGGTAAGCAAACTCAGGAAAGTGTCACCATCTTTTCACATTAACAAAGGTTAGATTAGAAATAAAAAAAAAAATCTGGTGTTATTAAGCCAAATTATTTTCAAGTCAGATGCAGCGCTTTTTTTCCTCTCTGTCTCTTTCTCTCTCATTCTCTCCATTTTCAATAACAGGCTCCCAAGCTGCTAGAGCTACCTCTGGCTGGGTGAGGAAAATCCATTCTCCACAAGACGGTCACCAACAGAAATGCCAAATTTAATATATGCCCAGTAGATTTCACAGTTTACTGATCAGTGCAACAAGCCATGCTTCCAGTTACATCAACATTGCAAATGCTGGGCTGGGCAATGCAAGGCAGTTTTGAGAAAAGTTAAAATTAAAACATAGTTAGAAGAGAAATGAAAAGCTGTTGTGCTACACATTGATAGAGAAGTGGAAAGAAGCATTACAGTAAGTTGTTTTTCATGTGTTTGAGTGACACTCCATTTATATTTCAGCCTGGAGTGCAAATTTGGGTAAGATCTAATTCATATATATACAAATACATATATATGTATATATTTAGGGACAAATGCCGTCCTCAATTGTACCTGTACAAATCTATCTACAATGATGTAACTGAGAAGAGCAAATTGACACCCATTGTATATTGGAACGTGTGTGTATATTTATACAGAAAATACACCCATATTCACACATGCAGAATATTAAAATGTAAATAGAATGGGTGCAAGAAGGTTGATTAATTTTTCTTTCAAGTAATTTTCCCAACAGGGAAGGCACTGAAGAGGTTAACAAAGAGAATGGAAAGCAAATTGACAATAGGGAAAAGGAAAAGGGAAATGAGGTTTAAAAAAAATGAACAATCCCAGGACACAATAGACCCAGAAGCGCAGACATGTGCATTCCCTACAATACTGAAGCAAGTGAACTACGGAGCTGCAGCAACCCAGATACAGAAGAGAAGCACTGAAAGAGGGGGTGAAAGAGAAAGTCAGAAAGAAAGAAAAAGAAAAAGGAAGGGACAGTGGCCTCAGCTACTAAGACAACCATGTGCATCTAGAGGGAAGGGACCCTTAAAGATGCAGTATTCCTTTAAAAAAGACATCATAAAGTTGGATAATTAAACACTGGCCAAAAATTTAATGGCCACCATGATTAGCTGGCCCCATTTTGCTGGGGTTCTCTTTGCTGCCTATCCCTTCCTTTCATGTGGCTTTGCGCAGATCCAGAATCCAGGTCCTCTCACTTTCCCACCACTGAGGTCCTTCATCCTAACTCTTAGAAGTGGGAGGGAGGTAAGACCACAGTGAATGTGATCCTCCAAAAATCAGCCTGGTCATTCAATGAGAAGGACCCTGGGTGATCCTCGTGCAGTGCTCTAACCTTCTCCTCCTATGCTCTGAAAGATATCACCTTTGAGAGGGAACACAAAATGCGCATGTGTATTTAAGATTTTCCCCCAGCAGTTACTGAAGGGTCATTTCCTCTGCAGTAGCAGCTGCTAGAGGAGGACAGAGGGACAACAAATGGTGCTGGGAACATCTGCTGAAAGACCCTTCTCCTGTCACAGCTGAAATTTCTGCACTTCTCATACTGGACCTGACTTTTAATTACTGTGGAAAAGCTCATCTTCGGAGTAGTTTCAGAGCTACTTTTAATACATGAAGTGCCACATGTTCAAGAACAGAACTTATGAATAGGGGCAATCAGAGAAAGGAACAGGAATTTCCATGACTATGGTAACAGCCCAGGAAAGCCCAGCCACTAAAGACTGTATAACCACTACTTCATGGCTGTGAAACTTAGAGGTTTCTAATAGTTTGGGTCCAATGCTTGTTCCTATCTTGGCATCTTAAAGAGGGTGCTTTACACACCACGTGAGGCACAATCTCTCCTGCAGATGCACGACATTCTTCATTGTGGCAGGTTCAAGACTTGAAACGCTGCCCACAAAGGACTGCCTCAGCCTGCAAAAGGCCAAAACAGGGGCTGTCTGTCATACATCCCACAAGCCTCCTGAGGCTTAAAGGCCACATTTATCTTTAAACAGAAAAGTTTCTATTAAATGGGGAAATGGAAAGAATGGTTTGCCAAGTCCATAGGTTCCTTTAAGGAACCCACTGCTTCCCCCTTTTTGGATCGTATGGAACACTCCTAACCCTTGGGTAAGCTAAGTGTTTGTCCAAAATGTGTAAGGACTACATTTTGATGAAGCATTATCCAATGGGAAGCCATCTTTTAACATTAGAGAAAAATTCTCTTCCTCTGAGACTGAAATTCCAGGAACAACATGTCCACTCAAAACCTTCCCAATAGTCTAAACTTTTTTTTTTGTCCATGGACCCACAAGAGTCCACTTAAACTCCCTAAAGCTGGTGGCCTGCCTGTCTTCCATTGTGCCTCTACTCACAGTTGGGAGTTACCCTTTTTGTTACTCTTCACCATGTGTCACTTGAACTGCTAGATTGGAATCACCCTCAAAAACCTTTATCTTCGATCACCTTTTCCTCTTGCGTTCTCTGGTGCAGCCAGAGTAGTCTTAAGGAGTTTGTCTCTTACCTACAGGCACTTAATATTTTGCTCTGTCAGACAGGATTTCCGAAGTTTCCTACCACTGCTGTCACTGACTCAGTTGTGCTGCTGTTTCTAGTGCTGGGAGTGGAGCACTCTGGGCTTTCCTAGTGTTTTGTATTCCAATCCTTCCCAAAGCAGTCTTAGCAAATACGTCTTCTATGCTGGGCATCCTCACTCATGGCAGAACTGAACCAGAAGTAGCAGTAGGATGAAATTTTAGTGGGGAAAATGTTGGTACAGTCACAGGCTGCATTGGGGATAGCCTCAAATGAATGGTGCTGTACAAAAATATATGTAGTGTGGGGTTGTAAATATCCCACCCTCTTTGTTTCTCTCTAAAGAGAGAACAGCTATGTCCCCACATGGAGAAGGTAAGTACTGCATCTTTAAGGTCTCAGCAGTGAGGTAGAGGAGGGGAACATATTGTCAGTGTTTATACCTTTCTTCTTTGTTGAATTTGGGATTGGCTTCAGAGATATCCAGGCTTTTACTGAACATTGTTTTACTATGGCAGGAACAAAGCGAGAAAACAGAGTTACTAGTGTGGACATTTATAAAAGAGAGTCACCTGAAGCAATGCTGGACACCCAGCCCCCCAACCCATCCTCCCCTTTTTAAGCAATGCTCTGAAAAACCTTTCTTTTACTTTCCAACTATGGCTCAAGCCTACACGGTGCTGAAGTTCATTATCTCCCTCTGACTTCTGAGGTCTAAGATGACTTCCCCCATACATACTTGTAAACCCTGATCTCCTTTATCCAGTTGAAAACCCAGGTACCATCTACTTTGTCACATTGTCCAAGGAAAACAGAACATGCCCGAAGGCACAAACTGCAAAGCACTCATTACTTAGACTTTTCTAGAAGACCTCAACACGAAGCACAATCCGGGAAAAGGTTAAAATCAGACCATAGAGCCTCTTAAGAGGAACAGTAATCCATTTTGTATTCTAATTTGTAGGGTCCATTACCACTTACTCCCAACTCTCTTCCCTATATTCAGTGTATAGAGAAATGCCCTTCTTTATCATCTTGGGTCTGAATCCCTGAAGCTTAGAAGCAAAATTCCCTATGCTTTGCTAAAGGGACAGCTCTCTGTAATATATTTCACTGGTAATATGCTTCACTGTTTCACAGAACACTGTTCCCTAATGTTAGCTGATCTTTCATGCAAGCTATCCACTTCAATAACCAGGAGAAAATGAATAGTTAATGAAGCCCATTTTAGAACAGATTTTGGACTCTTAACAGCAGAGCTGATGAAAATTTCTGGCATATCCCTGAGACATTCTAGCTCCTATGGAATTCTTCCTAGTCTGTGTGATTTTGGCACATGGGACAAATTAGCTGGTGTTAAACTAAGCTCAGAACCTACCTCTTTTCTTTTGACATTTCAATGAAATACCAGATAGTCTGAGAGGTGTGGATACCACAACAGCAGAAGCAATTAAGATATAATTATGAACCCGTTTAGTTGACAGCTAGCAGGGAAAACCAAGAATTGACAAAACAGTCACCAGTTTTAGTGTGGCTGATGTTTGTGCGTAACAACTTTGCTGTATAGGAAGACCCAATGGAGAACACTTGGAGAGGTCAGTACAAGCATTTCAAGGAGTCTTTAAGCTCAACAAGCAGCCTTTGTGCTGAGTTCCCCTCCTCCATTATCCAAAACTAAGTCACTGAAGGACTATGTTTTTCACTTAATACTTTCTCAGCCTGTAGGGTTGAAGGCTGTCAAGTTTCAAATCTTGGTGGAAAGATATGCCCTTAAACAAGCCAAGACCAGACACTTGTAGGGTCCCCACATGGTTACCAAAAGCATAGTTCATCACACAGACGCATAAACCAGAGGTTATAACATAAATCCCCTTTATGCAAGCAAATACCTGTTTACTACTGGGAAAGAGGACAATAGGACTAAATCACAAGACACATGGGTGTGTTCTGCCCACTGGCTTAGAAGATTATCTCTGCCAGCTCAAGAAAGAAGCAATGGCTCTGTGTCTCTGAATGTTTACACAAGTCATCTGTGTCTAAACAGGAGACCTGTTTCCATGGTGTCCCCCCTCCCCCGTCTTCCTAGTATTGTAGGATAAAAGCACTGAATAGTCATCTGCTGAGACCAAAAAATGTCATTCTTAAAAAAGCATCCACCTCTGGGATCTAAGCCCTACTGCTGTAAAATCCATTGTCAGTGGGTCATTTCATGGAATATAATATGTGACTAACCATTAAAAATCCCCCACTCTTGGTGGAAGGCACTTGTCATTTTGTTACTGACTGTTCTGACAGATGGTGCCCCATCAGCAATGCATCGTCCCCAGACAATCCCCATGCAGTGGTGTTCGTTAATGAAGCCAGTTCACGTTATAAACGACTTGTGCTGCCAGCAACACAAAATGTGCCGTTGTCATCTGTGGATGTGGATGGTATGAATTATGGAAGCTCACACACGGAATAAAATAACATCTTCCCTTTAACCCCTTCCAAAACAAGCACTACCAAGCCCATCATCATCAATCATGGTGTTATTGCATCCCTTTCTCCACCCTTAATCACACCTTTATGTCCAGCCCTGCGTTGTGGTATGCATTGCCCTGTATCTCTTTTGTGCCTGGCAGGTTTCGCTTCCTCCATAAGCCAAAGCCCTTCTTTACTGGTAAGTAGCCTGGATATGTCTCTGCTCTGAACTCATCTCAGACCTTTTGACTTCAATTGTTTCTTCATGTGCAGAATTGAGTGAGACATTTAAAAGCAGAATAAGTACTTTGGATAGCAAGACACAGCTTTGCCTCTTCAGACTTTTGAATCCAAAGTCCAAGCTGAGAGCTGGAAGAAAAGGTTTCAGCCCTCAGAAAACTTCAGGATCAATCTAACACCTCCTATTTGTTCCACCCAGTTGGACACTTACTGTAAATAGCTGCAGAGTACTGCGACTCACAGGCAGCCTTGGGGTGGGGGAAAGTGATTCACCTCTGGCTCTGGGAGTTTCATGGCCCATGCATCTACCAGTTACCAGATTAAACACTGCAAGCTGAATAAGGAGCGTGCAACTGTTTGTCAGTGTTGTGTTCATCCTCAGTACACCCTGTCCTGAGCGCTTCCTTTGCCCAGACCTCACATCAAAGCAAACCACATTCAAGACAGGCTTCCAACCTACACTGCAATGAAAAACCTTTATGGCAGTGTATCTCAAGGCCACACATCCAGTATGAAATAAGTCCTAGCAGATTCTGGAAATCACCGCCTTTTCCTCACTGTAGAAAGAACTGTAATGGTTGCCAGCAAAACTTTCCAGCAATTATAGGAGCCTCTGGACATGAAATTATTTCATTCACATTCTTCACCTAGTTCTTAGTCAGCAAAGGGAGTTTCTGGCCACAACAGGCTCATTTTGAGCAGATCTTAACAGCTGAACAAAAAAATCATGTCATAAAGCTGAAACAGAGGTTACAGCATCATCATCATACATATATGTGAAGTGTTCTTTTATATTGATTGATTTATGCAAGTGTGAATCCAAATGCATGTGCTTCCTTTAGGCTAGTCATAAGGATTAAGGAAGCAACTTCCATGGTTCACATTAGTGAACTTGCACAGTTCACTTACTCTCCCAGAACCTGCCTTGAGGAGACATCATTCTCCTCTGCTGTTTCTCCACAAGACTGACACTTTCTTTGATAGAAAAGAGGCAAAATTATACATATTCCATCACTTCACAGGCTTGTGGTAATTTATGTGGGTCAGATGCATGCTGGCTCTGACAGCACATTTTAAAGGCATCTACAGGTGCCTGGGCAGGGCTTTCCAGATTCGAGCTGCTCTGATGACATGGAGGGTGGGGTTCATCTCATTTAACTTCAGGTGCCCAAAAGCTAGGCATCTAATCCAAGATAAGGCATCTAGATTCCTGTTGTAGGCTATGGAGACAGAGAGAAACAACCAGAGGGTAACTTATCCCATCTAAGATTGTTGGAACAGAGGACATATGTATCTGAGACCTTCCAAAGCCCTCATCTGTCCCCACTGCCTAGAGTGACAGCCTGTATCACAAGCTTAGACTGAATGCCTATGTTCTCGACAATTAAAAAGAGGTGAGATGAGTCTTGTCCAGAGGATGTGGTGGTTTCCTGAGCAATAGCTGCAAGCGAACAGAACCCTTAAGCCCCTGGCAGGACTTCTGGTCCAGTGCGCACAAGCGCTGCTGGCTGCCAGCTCATGTTGCAAATATGCTTGGAAGTTGTAATGAGTGCTGGTGCGAATAGAAAAGCTCCACAGTTCCTTTGTGTGTATAACATAAAAGTGGGTAGCAAACCCAGACAGACAGGACTCCTGAGTAAAGAAGAGACCCACCTCTGTCCATGTTGTGCCATTTCAATAGCTCGGCGAGCAGGGACTGGGGAGCCGCCATCTGTCACACTGAGAACCTCCATCGACTTCCTTTCTGGCCTCCGCTTCCCATGCCTGTTCAGCATTGGGGAGTCCACACGCTTCCTGGGGGGATCTTTATGAAAAGAAAATGCTGTCAGCTGAATTCGGCTGTGACTTACCTCACACAGGTTGGTTAAATCCTCTCTCAACAATCCCACTCTCACACCTCCCCTACAGTGACAGATATCTTTGTGATGGAGCTGAACATTTGCAGCCTCTCCCTTCTTCCAAATTTGCAAACATTAAGACATAAGTTGCAATCCATTTACAGAGAGAAGGAGCACTGCCACTGCCCTGAATGTAGCAGCACTGTAAAATAAAGGTACAACTATAGCATAGCTTGCAGAAATTACCTTACAAAGCTGATAATAGTAATAACAAGATGACAGCATGGGCTATAACACAAGCTGTTAGCCAGAATATAAGCCATCTAGGGATCCTGTATAGGTACACAGGTTGCTAGAGCTTGCCTTCGATGTCCCTGCTAGCTAGATTAAATGTGACACAGGGACATGAGTACACTCTGAACTCAGAACTGCATTCTCCTCTGAAAACATACCCTTTTTTTGCATCTTTAAGATTACATTTCAGGTTTTCCTTGCTGCTTTATATTCTTCCTCCTTCAGCATTACAAATTAAACATACTAGTCTACCTGAGATGAATCTCCAATGAGAGCTAATAAAATTTATCTCAGAGGTCATCATACAGCTTTTATTGCTATAGTAACTGAAGTGCTTTACACTTTTTATTGTGTAACATTTCTATGAGGTATTGAAGTGCTACTTTCACTTTGCAGAGTGAAAACTGAGGTATAAGAATGAGATATTTAAATGCAATTCATTCCTAAAGGTGCTGACAAACATTTACTGAGGTTCTGAGGAGCACCTAAATTGCTCTGAAAAGAGTCTTTAGATACCAAACTGCACTGCAGAAGGTGACTTGCCAAACCACACACACCTCCATGGTGAAGCAGGGAGCCAAATGCAGACCTGCTGAGATGTTTTATTACTAACATCTCTCATGGCATCGAAACACTAAGAAGGAGGAAGGCAGAAAAAAAATACAGAAAGATTTTCTTTTCTGTGGTTGGGCTATTTCAGTTCCCTGCCTCTGTGCATAGACAAATTTTTAATTTTAGTGGAGAGTGACCACCTGTAAAAAAAGGCATCCTTCACCACTGCAGTTAGAAAGAAGCTCACAGTGCCCAGGCCCCTTATAAGGCTTCTTCCTCTGCCAGGATTCCTTTGTAAAATCAGAAATACTGCATTTGACGAGTCTACCTCTACTGCCTAGTCTGATGGTATTATTTTTATTATCCTGCCCTCCTCACACCCCCCATCTACTTGCTTTTTTCTTCTCTCTCTCACGTCATGTTTTTTAGAACAAGATCTCTTTAAGGCAGGGCTTATTCTTGAAACAATGAGCATGAGCAAAGATGGCTCAAATACAAATGGGCGAGTGATTACAACTGACCCCATTACTGTATAACCCAAGTATTCTTTGTATTAACAGTAATAACATTCCTATTAAAAATTAATTAGAAAAGAAGCAGTTGTATCTCACTCCATTTCAAACTACGACCAGTAATAAAAAGGTAATAGAAAATCCTAGCTGGGGAAATGACCTCCTGATTAGGAAAAATATATAGTGCATAAAGCTGAGGGAAAAACAAAGAGAGATAAACCTAACAAAGCAGTTACACTGGGTGACTTCAGCTGCACACGGCTAAGTGGTCAAAAGTAAGCTGGGACAAGTTTTAGACATTTCAAACTCCCGCTTCTTCAAACAAGTTCAAAGAATGAGAACCGATTCATCCCACAGGACAACTGTTGGTATCAGAAGTGTGACTAGAGCCAAGTAACACACATAACGACAATGTAATTATGTTTGGTATCAACAACAGAGAGTTGATACAAGTTTTGCAGAGGGATATCAGACGCTAGAAAGGAAGGTGGAAGAGTGCAGTTTAAAAGAAAAGAAAAAGGAGAAAGGAAGATGAAGAAAGCAGCTAATGTCAAAAGAATGGACATGAGTAAGCTCAGGCTGCATCAATGTTAGCTAATAACAGAGTATAAACAAGAAAGATGGAAAAAGGCAAGAAAAACATTTTATAAACAGATATTTTAAAAGGCAATTTGATCCAAGCATGTTTAAAACAGAAGACTTTAGCAAATGGAAATTCAGCTGAGTGACACAAAAGTGACAGGCCAAATATAAGGTGGACATTAAAAGACAGTGAAGAATAAATTTGAAGAGGAATTAGCTAAGGACTTGAATAAGTGTTTTGTACATCCATCAGAAAGAGAAAGGTTGAGAGAAGGACAGTAGCCAGAGGGACCATGAGGGAATCAACAGAAAAATTAACAAGAAGGATATTGCTAACAAGCTAAACGGTTCTTTTGTATCAGTCCTTGCTAATCAAGATGCTGGAAGATACTGATTTCCAATTTCTATTTTAAACTATCAAAGAGAAAGACTAAGCAAAAAGAGCAGGTTGTGAAACACACCTATAAATTCAACAACAGCAATTCACAAAAGTTTGATGGAAGATACATCCAGAAGCTTGTATGAATGTGGTTGAGCTTCTGATAAAGGTATTTGATTCCTCTTTAAAATTGGCTACAATCCTACACTATACATGGCTGAGGGTAGAAAGTATTGTACATATTTTTTAAAAGGGTCTGAGCAAGAAATGACAGGGCACCAAGTCTGTCATCACTGTCAAGTCTAAAGATACTAAAGAAACAGTTAAACACCTGCTATAATGACTAAAGTGGTGTCATATAAAAGCAGTAGAAGATTCTGCAGACGCACAGGAATTAAAAATAGGAAAACCTCCAGTGTTTGCCCTTCTCTTCTTGACTCTCTGGAAATATTTCACATGGAGAAAAAAAATCAAATCTTAGTCTGGATCTGTGATAGTTTTGAGGGTTCATTTTCCTTTTATTTCACATCAGAAAAGTGAAGCCATTCCTAAGGATTTTTACAGCGGAAGAGAGAATTGTATAGGTAATGATCCAATTATAAAGGCATTCATCTGGAAGGTGGGAAGTAAAGGTTCACCTTCTGAGTTTGGATGAGGCACCTATATCCTATATGGCTATTCTGGCCCAATCTCTTGTTACCTGGTTTATTAAGAAACTCCAACCCACAAAAGCCTTTTTCTCAAGGAGACATTAGTTGACATTCATTCATTTTACTGAGAAGCTTCTCATTTCTCTGCTTTCAGGTAAAGAAAATGGAGCTGGACTTGAAAGATGGTGAAGGTGACCCTTCCCTGGCCCTTTGAGAAAGTTTCATATAGCTGAAACAGACAAAAGGGACACCAGAAGACAGTGCTAGTCTGAGCTGGCCATACTTTTATCTGCATCCATCCTTTCTGAGACCTAAGATGCAAAGAAAAAGGAAAAAGCAAAATACTCCAAGATGCACTTTTTTTTTTTTTTTTTGGCAAGACTTCAGGCAATGCACAACTCTCATGAATGTGGTTTCTTCAAGCTGCTATTATTAAATCTGTTACTTTTTCTCTGCTCTTCTTTGTGCAAGGCCATTGCTAATGGCTAATGATGAGATATTCATCAGAAGCATGACTGCTCTTAATTAAACCTTGCCCCATGTTCTCAGAGATACTGCTGGGAACAGAGGAGGTGGAACCCCCTGTGGAAGAGGAAATACAACCTACAAACACTCAAAGAATAATGCTCAAAGAGTCTAAAACATGCTGATGAGGCACAATGATACATTCAGAGTAGTGTTTCCCTGTTGGGGAACATTTTCACTCCTTGTACAGAAAAATACAAGTGGAGCATAATATTTCAGTTCAAACCACAAAAATACTTTGGCATATGGAAGAGAGATATATGATGTATTTAGGGCATAGCTACCTATTCACTTACATGCTGGATATGAAGATTCTAGAGTCACCTTGCTTCTTTTCTTATGACAAAAGCCATTCTAAAACAAGATGATGGTGTCCTTACATGGCAGAATAATCTCTTTGAGTCAAAAGCTGATTAGTAAAGTGCTATAGATGACAAACTGCACTGAGCAAGGGGCTTTTGACCACAGGACCTGCAGTTGGCACATCTACCCATCTTCATCAGGATCCCTGCTAACATGCTCTCTGTAGCTCCATCTAGGTTAAGAGCTTAAAAATCACTGTGTTGACTAAGAATTTCCATCTCTTCTCCCACAGAAGAGATTTCACCGCAAAATTATAGAGCCTGGAGCCTGGAACTTGGATAAGGTAATAATTCAACAAAGTACTAACAAACTTAAGAGTTCAATATTCCACTGCCCTGTAGGCTTGGGAGATTCCGGGCTTTTCAGTGAAAACACTTTGTTTCTAGCCTTCAAAGTGCTGAAATACAATCCCTGAAAATCACAACACTACTATGTAAAAATGCTATTTCAGGTCACTGACAGAAGTGACTAATCCTTTATTAGTTAAACTTTTGTCACTCTGCACAGCAGGAGTCACTTATATAGTTAGCTCCTTAGGGAAGCATTTTTCCTGTTGTCTAGATTAGTGAATTCCTTGGTGATCAGCAGTACCCTAAAATACTAATGAACAATTCTTCAGGAATAAAGTAGTATCACAAGAGCTTTATAAGCTATATAATCTTACTGCATATTGTGCTTTTAAAATCTTTCTAAGATAGTCTAATAACATGGGAGTTCAATGTATGTACTATAAACAGCTAAGTGATATTATTCATACTTTAAACAGTATGTATATATTTATCTACAGAAAAGAGAACGTGTACATATAGAACTTCATAGGGATGCAATGCTACACAGCCTTAGTAGCACAAGTCCAGAAGCAGCACTTCTGCAATACTGTGTGTAGATCAGCAATTAGAAAATTCTGCCACTAGACTATACTGCTTCTGAACCTCATCTCCTTGCATAGAGCCAGCTTGTAGGTCCACATGGTATTTTTTAAGATCTGGTTCAAGACCAATTTGGATGTTTCTGCACTGTGAGACAGACATGTCCTGAAAAATGAAGCCTTTGAGTTTAACTACAGAACAGACCTGCCTGCCTCAGGCTGAGGATTCTCACAAATGCTGTACACCATTCCAGTGGGAAGGGTTTGGGTGGTGGGGAAGTGATGTTAGGGTATATATTTAAAAAAAAAAAAAAAAAAAAAGGGCGAAGAGGAACTAGGTGAGATGGGTTCATGGTGACAGAGGTCATATCTGTAGTACCTATTTCATTTCTAGGGGGAAGATCCTCATCTTCATGACTAGGATACCTCTCCTTCCGATCAAGCAGAAGAAAATAAATCATTTTCTCTTGGTTTTCTCTGAAAAAAAAAAAGAAAAAAACCCTTTAAATTTGAAGAGAAAAAACCATCAACATGTAGATAAACCCTTCTCATCAAATGAACAGCTACAGTTATTCTAAGTAAGCTGGAAATGGTCATGTATCTGCCAGCTAGATACATAACCCACAAAACTTTTGAGAACCTTGCTGTCTCCAACAAGCAGCTAGTGAGAACAGAAAATACGATTCCCATGTTACACACACAGAACAGAGGCACGGGACAGACGAGGTAATGTGTCCACAGGAAGTTCAAATCAAGAGTGGCAGCAAGACAGGTCCCCTGAGCCTCTAAGTGCTCTTTCCACTACGTGTCCCTCTTAACACCTCAGGAAAGACATCAGCTTTCAGGTATAAGCTTGAAATAAACAAAAAATTGCCAACAAAGACATATCCAACACAAATAACAGCAATTATATGATCCCCATCCGGACTGCACGGCCCATCTTTTCATGAAGTGACCTTGCCTGGCAGCAAGGGAAGAGAGAGCACCATGCCTCCGTTGCTTGTCAGGCTGTGAGCTTCTGACACATGGTGCAAGAAAGGCTCAGTGCTTGCTCCCAACACTTCACAAGCGAATGAGCAGCCAGAGGGTGAGAAGTTGCTACTGGTCCCTCACAGTGAGAGACATTAGTTAAACCACTCTCTACCTCTCCCCAGGTTTATAAGCATCCCAGCCCATGAACACCCAACTCATATGAAGACTGAGCAAGTGCTTACTCTTCCGACAACAAGTCCTGTAAGAGTTTATTTCGGTCACGGAAGCAGCCTAACGAGTGCATGCTATCTAACACATCTGGATCAATATCCTCCAAGGAAGGGAGAGAACGAATCTGCACCTTTCGAGGGATTGGTTGCTCTGGTTCTGGCTCGTTCTTACCCCCTCTGCAGAGGAAAGAAGATGAGAGAGAGAAAGGGGGCAGAGAAAGAAGGAGAGAAAAGAAACATGAGTCACAAATGAACCCATACTCTGAAACACAGCCTGCGGCAACAGATGGAAATAGCTTGTTAAATTCCCACTGAGAGACCAGAGCTCCCAACCAGACAGATATTCTTTTCAGAGGAAACCACTGTGAAGGCTAAGAGTGACCAGAACCTTGTGGATTTGGGTCTTTAATGAGAAATGTCTGTGTTCAGTCAGAAAGGCAGTAGGAACTCCACTTACCAGCGCCCTCATAATTTAAGCAGCTGTTCAGCATCCTAATGCCAAACATTTATAAAATACTACATGGTTTTAGAGATGCTGTCTCATCAGCAGGCCAGACTTCAGGCTATCAGGCTGAAAAGTGCAAGCTGAGTGATTCTCGTTCAAAGAAGGAGCTGCAAACAAACCGTCACTGTTTTTCACCAATTCTGATTACAGCCAGCATTGCAGCAGCTTCTTTCTTTGAAGCTTCCCATGTGATTAAGAGATCTCAGTGTTCAGGCCCCCACTTGACACACTTTAAAAGGTTTTTGGGGAAAGCAGGGTGTATTATTTACATGCCCAAATGAGACAATTTCTGCTTCTCTTCAGACTTGCAAATTTGAAAATTGTGGCTCAAGCATGATGCCAGAGGTCAGTGGCAGACCTCAGAATACACTGTTAGCGGTAGAGCATATTACTCTTTTAAAAGTAATTAACACAGGCTTCCTGCATAATTATCTCATCCTATTCACTAGGCTCAGGAAATATTGATTATTTGTTGCAGTTAAAGGCCCTTACTGTAAGAAACAGGTCAAAGTGTCAGGGTATCTATAACCGACTGAATGATATATATTGCAGGCACCCTGAATATCCTTTGATTTTGTTTAGGTAGGCAGCGAACAATTTATGTGAACTCTATCCATCCAAAAAGGTGGGTTTGGCAGTGGTGGTATTTTGGTTGGTGAAACTGTCTACCCTAAATCTTCACTATTTCTCAATGGATGCTTTGTGCAATGTCGAGGTTTTCATACTCTTTGGGTGAGGCTCTCCCTTCCGATGTTGAGGTTTTCCTACTCTGTGGGTGCGGTCCTCCCTTTCCATTACGTGATGTAAATGTTTGACTGTTGAGTCCAAGCTCCCAGGGTGGGCAACAGGAATCGATAATATTTAAACTGCATAAGATGTCAGCATTGGCTGTTTATGGGGCTGTGTTTGGGCAAGAGATTCTTCCTTTTGATGCTGGCAGAAGGTGAACACAACTTGTGAACTTACTTGCACAGCTTAAAATGCTCTGGGCTCAGATGTGAGCTATCCAAGTATCTACACAGAAAAAGGAGCTCCAACTCAAATGTCCCCAATTTTTCTTGGGTAGGTTAGAAAGCAACTCTGGTAGGATCATACACATGAGCTCAAGGTCTTAGCCAGTGCAGCAAAAAGAGAGCCAATAGAGATTATCTCCTCCAAGGTAAGAAGGCAATACTAAGTCATTGCAGCCAGGGGTCTGATGCTAGGACAGGACAATTATATGCTGCACCTTAATCATGGGAGATTGCTGGGTGTTACTTGCAATTTATTTTTAAGCAAGTTGAAATGCAGTTGTGAGGCATCTGCTCTGTTAACCATGTTTGTGGGACATCACTTGCAGAAAGACTCCTTGGAAATTTTCATTTTATCTTCTCTTGAAGCAGTGAAAACGTGCTCAGCCCTTTCTGGACACACGTCATGGAGTCAGACTCTAGTACTAGTGCATTACATGGGTCATGACAACATGGGTCAGATCCCAATTCTTTTATACTGAGCACTCACACATACCCTGCTCAGTTTTATTCAGTTTAGGGGGCTGGAAGCAGAATATACAGGATAGAGAAAGAATCTGCTCCTCAGGATTCATTCTTGTGTGTCAAACCACTAAAACACAGCTTCTGATGCCCCCTTGGAGTCTCGCAGAAGCGTCTATGTCTTCTGTAATGACACCATGGTCCTGAATCTAAGGGTTAGATTCAAAAATCCTTGTTCAACTAAAGAAACATCTTATTCCTTGAGTGCCCTGTCTTTAAGAGGTAGCTACTCCTACATCTTATGATCAGGATGTAGCTCTCAGCAGGTAATAAGCAATGATTAGATCCTAACCTTGCACTATTAAAGCCAGTGATGACCTTGTCATTAAGATAAATTCTTGAAGGATGCACCTTTGAACAGCAGCTGAGTGTTTTGGGTTTTTTAATGATCTGCAGTTCACTTTTAAAAAATATTGAATTAATTAATCATTCATTATGTTATAAGCAGATGTCCTTAAAGTAATTTAAAGAGATTAAAAAGAATTATTGTTTTGGAAAATTTCCAGAAAATCTGGGTTTCCTACTAGTTGCCCTAGTCTATAGCAGAATATCACCTGCAAGCTTCTTTTGTATCAATCAGCATGGGAGCCATTTCTAGAGAGCACAGCTTGCCATCGTCTGTGCATGAAAAGTGGCTTTTCCTTATGCCCTGCCCTGGTCAGCCTCAGACATAGTCAGGAATTTTCACACCTCCTCATCAGGTACAAGCAAAGTCTGCAAAGAGGCACGTCGTCATTTGGCAACACAATTCAATGCTTCAGGAAAGGAAAATCACCGGGTCTGGGCTGTGATTGGCATGACTGTATTGCCTGTTCCATTCTCAGTCTAGCAAAGTGACAAATTTGTTGCATTTCAGCCCACATTGACATCAAACAATGTCACACAATGAATACTGCAAATCACGTATGTTTTTTAAAGGCCTGCATGAATGTAATTGCTGCTTTAAAACCCATCCTCTTTTGTGAGAATCAGTGCATACAATGGCTGTGATTCCAGACCAGGGCAGACTTCTTCAGCCTCTCCATGAAATTCCCTCATGAATCTCACCAAGATGCACATTTGCATCAGTGCAAAGCAAAGTAGAACCGGTACAGTTATTCTTTTTCTGGTTTTAGGAAATTTAGTACCTTCACAATTCGGGCAATAACTCAGTGTTACAGGACAATTTACCATAAGAGCTAATTTTATTTGCCCTCTTGCTTTATTAAAAAATGTGAAAATAACCGCTGGTTATTTGCTGATTTATGATAACCTGCACTTGAGGTAAAAAGAAATTATTTCAATTAAAAAGGCTTAAAAAACCTCACTGAATTAATTTGGGTGGGAGAACAAGAAGAACTGGAGGTTGGTGATGAAAGGTTTCTCTTTGGTTTCTTTTTTCCTTTTTTTAGGCTTGTGAATCATGATTTCAACTTTCAAGACCTCTTTCTCTGCCTGCCTAGTTTGCAATTAAATCTTTTCCTCAGTTTTACTGTAGCCTTAATATTTATTTGAAGAATTAAGTGAAATCACTTGTATGTTCTGAGTACAACCTTCAGGTCAGCAATCTATATCTGACAAAGAATGAAGATTTTACATAGAATAGCAGTGTTACATGAAATAAAGAAAAAATGAAAGACGTGAGCAAAACAGCCACGGAGTAAAACACTTATAATCCCTCCTTCTCTGTCAGCATCAATATTTCCAGGCAAAATGAATGCAAAGAGGCTGTGAAACATTACCAGATGAAAGTAGTTGAGTTTTGGAGGTAGCAGGGTTATTCACAGACTAAATTTAGCCAAAGGAGGTTAACCTCCTTGAGTCAATCCATGGGCAGTACAGAGAAAATGAGAAAGAGACTCAGTAAAAAAGCTATTTTGAGCAGAAACTTCATTTTAGGCAATCTGAACAGACTTCTGGAAGAGCTTTTCTCTCTCTGCATTGACTACACCGGGAGTCTAGGGAAGACTTGCTTTTGCAAAACTCAGTTTCTACTTCTGAAAACAGCCTTGGATGCTATTTCCATTGGGGTAAAAAACTGTTTACTGTGTCAATCAGCAGAGAGTCTGACCTTCATCAAGAAGTACATGAAAATGTTCAAACACGTCTGCAAAGAAAAAAAATCTTCAAATTCTAAATCTAGAATAAAGTCATGAAATAACACCTGCCTAATTGTACATGTGAGCCTGGGACAACAGTGCTTCGACAGGTGAAAAATTCCAGGCAAAAATCTTCAGGAGAGTTAGAATAATAATATAAGTGATCAATGACATTTCATTTGATTTCCTATTCCAGTTCTGATCAAAGCGCAGAGAAAGTCAGCTGATTTCACTCCATGAAGAAACAGAGGGGATCAGCTGTCCAGTCTGATGTAAACAGCATTTACTTCTGGAATTGCTAGTAGGACATTATAGGAGGGGTATTTCAGAGATTACAGTTAGAGATTTCCCCCCTCCATTTCTCCTACATTTATCCATGACAGTTTAAAAGAAAAATAATACCTGCAGCAAACAACACTCCAGTCCTCCTTTGGTTTAAAAAAGTGCCATGTCAACTGTTAACTGGAGAGACCATGAAAAAGCCATGGGCAGAGTGCTGCCACAATTTCAGCTGAACTAAGAAAAAACCATGTTATTCAACAAACTGCTGAACGCCCTTAGGTCCTATCAAAGTCAGATAAATCCAGAAGTGAACATTGCCCATAAGATAGAATTAGAGAAAACAAAACAAAACCAAAAGTTTATTTGTTTCCTGGTGACAGGCTTAAATATCAGTTCATATCATCCTCAAGTATTTCCCAAGAGCAATGATAGGATTATGAAGGCAGAACTTTCCTTATCACCCACCTGGGGAACCTGTTGGTATGCTGACCCCAAGAAGCATGTATCAAACCATCATTCCCTTGTTTAATATGTGAAGTATTCTCCTTAGTTTGATTAGGTTATCATCAATATAAAAAAAAAAGTTATTTACTTAGGTTTCTTGAAATACTATTAAGGCTACACAAAGTGCAAGGTCACTTTTAAAAGCCATCAATCTTCCTTATACCCAAACCACTAGACAGGTGCATACTTTTCTCACAGACCTCCTGTTTCACTGTCAAGACTGTTGCTTTTAATCAAGTCACAGAACTACTCTCACATCAACAGGTTACAAGGTCAGAAGCAGCCTCTTAGCTTGCTGCGAAGAAGTAGTAGGGATTATGAGACAGAAAAGCTCTTGTTCACAGGTGCTTACTTATCAATATCATCATTTTTGTTTCTACTTCAGAGAAAAGCCAAGATACCAAGAAGGAACAAATGAAAGCATTCTTGTCAAGAAGGTATTACAAAGGATTGTCTGTAGCACTTGGATAGCAAACTAAACATGGCTGTTAGTTGGGGTTTTTTTTGCTGATCACTTGCAGGTATCTTTTTAACACAGAAAGTTGCTGGACTGAACGTCTCATTTCAACAGTTGTTAGCCTCTGTATAAAAAGTTCCCGGCTTGAACCATATATAGATGAAATTATATCAGTAGCAAAGGGTAAAAAAAAAATTAGATGCCTTTCTGTCCTCTATCCCTTTCTCCACCTGTATGAAAGCTGCTTTCAAACTCCAGTCTCCCTCTTTAGAGATCACTAGAATATCAGCTCCTGTAACAGAACAATAATGAATGCATGCAAAAGTGAATTAAAAAAGTGTTACTTACATATACCATATGTGTTTCTGAATATGTTCTAGCTGTAAATGAGAAGAAAACAAGCAATCAGTGCTGTGAAACAGAAAAGGTAACTCCACAAGACATCCCTATTAAAGGCTTATTCAAGTAAGTCCAACATTCCAGAGATGGATGTGTGCAAACAACAGGAACTTTATGCTGCATGAAGAGCATGCTCATCCTCACCCACCCCACTGGAAATGAGGCTATAATTCCAGACATAAGGAATCACTCAGGAACAAGTCCCAGCAAAATGAGTAAGTACAAGGCTTCACAGACAAGCGTTTTGGCAATTTAAGTTTTTCCCTTCCTAAGCCCTTCCCCTCTATAACCTAACTGAAGCTAACAAACTGCTCCTTTCTGTATGTGCATAATAGCTGATTCTTTACACCTAAAGTTAACTTCTAGTTTTGTTTTGGAAAAAAGAGAGAGAGAAGGAAATAGAAACAGGTTCAAACAGATAATGTGAATAAACAAAAGAAATTGCTCATGTGTGATATGACCTTCTACCAGGACGCATTCTTGATTGGCTTCACATTTAACATTAAAATCTACAGACCTAGTAGAATAAGGTTCTATGTCAAAATAATACCATTTTTTGTTCCAGCACCTGAACACCAGACTGTAAATTTCTTTTACTTCCCTGTTTCACACATGAGCATTTTACTGTGTAATGAAGGACTGATCAAAGCCGAACAGTGGCCTTGTCCACCTATGGACGGCAGATCCCAGCAAATGTTACACGATGACCATGTTTTCCACAAGCATGGGGGAAAAGAAAGCAACACCCTTTTTCCAAGAGAAACTCTTAACAGTGCAGAGAACAAACTGTTCATATGATATACTTAGAGCAGAAGCTTCCTAATCTGTTTTTTTTGAAGCATCATCACAGTAGAAAAGAACTTTTTATAGATGCCCACATCTATATTTATGTGCACAATATCTCTCATATTCCTCACTACAAAGCACCTTTGTACGTGCAGAACAACATGCACGCTCACTGCACACAGGCTTGCATTTGTGCAACACGCAGGTGAGAGGCAGGGGAGACCTGGAAGGAAACTCAAGTGCTAACAGCTATAAGATGAAACCATAGACCCATTAAACTGGTCAGGAAGAACGGTGACAGCTGTCCTGCTCTTATTACTTTCCACTTCAATTCCAGAACAATGAGAATCAGAGAGAAAAAAAAAGAAAAAACAGAGGAACGGACAAACAAAAAAATCTCACAGATCGAAAGTAGGTGTTTGCCACAGAGAGCAAGGAATCAGAGACCTCTGTGCTATGGAACAACAGCTCCGTGCCTGGGAGACCAGGAAGACCTGAGGTCAGCTCTATATGAGATCATTTTTTAAGTGAGACAGGGCTTTTCCTGAAAATAAAGAAACAAGGGAATGCAGCTTAGGAAAGCATGACAAGAGGCTGCAGGGATCAGTATGAGAGACAAACAACCTCCTTTAAAACCAAGACTATATCAACACTGCAATCAGAGGTACAGTTGGTACTCGCATATCTAGCTGTCTTCTAACCAGCTCAGGTGCTGGGAGCACCAATGCCCCCCAGTACACACATCCACGGGCCCAGGCAGACTTGTACAGCTTCCAGTTGTGGCCTCAGTTCTGCCACAATAATTTCCCTTCATCACAATTTCCCTTGCATTAGGTAGTCCTTTCATCCCTGCACTATTAAGAGAGAGGTAGAATATTCCTGACACACTGCCATCTCCCCTGACCAGCTTAACTCCAGATAAGATACACATTACGAGTGTTCCCCCAACAGCGTGGAGATGCAGCCCTCTTCCTTCTGGTTCTTTGCAAGCTGAGGTACAAACACAGAACATAAGAAGAACCTATTTTGTACAGTTTCCATGGGACAGGATTTTAGCATCGTTACTTATCAGGTCCATAGTACTGTGAAGATCTGCTAAGGAGTGTACCATACCTCCTTTGTTCAGTAAAACTACCCTATGAGATGTGTATCTACTTGTTATTTCATATACACCACATGGAGGGTTAGAGACATTAATGGTTTCAGACAAGATGCAGATGATACAGCTAAGTGATGTCCAAGCCTCTTTCATGCTTGCTTCTCCTGCTGCATTTTCTGTCTCCGTGGGTCACATTGTTCTTTTGTGCCTCTGATATGCAGAAATGCCATGGCAAAGCAGACAACAGCACTTCATGTTCTGAGTCAGAGAGGGGGAAGAAAGGAGGGTCACCAGTTCATGTCTTAGTCACAGAACCTCTGGGCTCCTTCAGAGACGGTGTCAAAGAGAAATCCCTTCTGCCCATTCCTGCTGATCAACCTCCTTCAAGCTCATGAACCCATAGCATTTTTCTGAAAGAGAAGCCCCGTAGCACCTTTGATATACATTTGAAGGTCTATGAGAGCTCTCATGGTTGCTGTTTACCTACACATCTGCCATTCAATCCACATCAAAACCACTGCTATGAAGTACGTTGGGATATCCCAGATACGAAAAGTATTCTACAAAACCAATTTCTATTCTGATTCAAACGTAATTGCGTTGAAATGTTATTACAAGTGTGCTTGCTGCTGCCAACATCTTCATTGCTTTTTTAAAGGTAATTAATTAATGCTTTGTTACTTTTCATCTGCATTAAAGTGACAAGAGGGTTATGGGAGGGCGATTGGTTTTGACAAGGAGAAGTCTGTATGCTTTTTACTATGCAATGCAGGGGAGGGAGATACACAGTGGGAGCTAATCTCACTCCTCCTGCCTTCATTTAAACACAATGTTTAAATGCATTTAAGTGACGAAGGCATTTAACAACCCTTCCCAGAGGGTTCTTCTTGCTGTTTGCACATGAGTTTGCCAAATTTAATGCCATTTCATGGAAGCTGTAAAAATGCTGCTTCCTAGTATCTCCTAGCCACTGCAGGCAATTGTCTCGTGATGCCATCTCTGAAACAACAAAACATGCTCAGATCCATTGCACGTACACAGTCAGAGGAGAGACTTCTGCAAGCTAAAATGCTGTAATGGAAGGAGAGGGGGAATTACTTTATCATGGGTTTATGTAAAAATACTTCCAAAATATATTAAAATTGTATACTAAAGTAGCATCTAGGAGCCCCACACACAGATGAGAGACCCATTGTGATACAGAACTGTACAAGCTCATCAGAAAAAGAGGTCTCCTCCCCCAAGGAGCTTACGTCTGAATTCTAAGGCAGGGAACAACAGATGGAGACAGACAGGCAGATGGAAAACAAGACAGCGCTGTCTACATCCTCAGCACTGATCTCAGCAGAGTGGTTGCCAAGCTAAGAAGTTCTGACCTACAGAAAAACTTTCTCACAGTCTGTGGATATGGATGAGGGCTTCTGGACTTGAACTCATGTCAAATTTCAAACTTCCCTGTCCAGAAAGGGAACAGCCTCAAACCCATCTGGGCACTAAATTGACCCATATCTCAGATGAATCTTCTTCATTCAGAAGATCCTCTAGTCTGAGCTTTAAACCTGCTGTATAATGTCAAGGTAGAGGCTTTTCCTGACCAAAGGATTCAAGCTGGCAGTGCAAACAGCACTGGTAAAACCAATATCTGTGTCAGTAGTAGCAGCCATACTATAGTAGCCTCCATGGACCTTGACAAGGGCAAGGTATCACTGAGGTACGTGCACGGTGCACAAATAGGCCCTTGGCAGCCAAGATCTTACAGCCTAAATACATCAACTGGACAATTACCTCCATTCTACAGGTAGTAAAGTGAGATAATTTAGATGATGTGACAGGCACCTTACTGTAAGATCTTCTAGAAAAATGCAGAAGGAATCAGGTGAGTTTTCCCTTGTTCATTTTTTTAATATTCTTTAGATGCTGTGGTCCATCATTAGCATACATTAGACCCAAGAAAAAAACAGAATCAGAGAGCAGAGAGGAGATTCTAAAAATGTGTGTAATTTAAGTTAGATAATATTCAGGGACAGGTATTTCAGACTACGTGGACACCCAACATGGAAGACAAGTCATTCTACTCTGGAATAAAAGGTCAACACTGGAACAATAACAGCTTTATCAGAATAGCTTATTCTGCAATACCTGCTCTAACCCACCTTGTTCTACAGACAAAGTTTCGATAATGTTCATCCATCTTTAAACGGAAAGTGGACGAAAAGCTCCTTACTTTCCCCCCGTTGCGTTTGTGCTTCTGTAGAAGAAAGTATTGGCTGTGAATGTAAATGGATTCCACTACAGGAGCTGTAATTCTCCACTGTAGAGATGCTGAATCATTTGAAACCTCCAAGGAAAAAATCATTCACTTTCTGAAGAGCACATAACTGAAAGAAACCTCATCCTGCAGTACTGCAAGCACCAAGAGCACTCATTGTCTTCCATAAACCTTCTCAAACTTAAAACTAGTTCACTTTTCCTTCCCAACACTAATCCTACTAGAAAGCTGTCCCAGAACCCCACTAATATGGCTAAAGTGCTTCTGCTAATCTCTAGCCTACTTTCATGTAAGGCCATTTGACATACATTTGTTTTCATGCCAGTACCTTCCTTTAGTTTAAATAATCCTTCTCTCCCTAGTAATGACCTCTCATGAATATGCAGATGACCAGTACAACCTTTCTTAGACATCATCTGCGTAGACTAAGTGGAGCTCTTTTAGGCTGTGCTATTCAGACAGGTTCTCTCAAATGCTGACCACCTCAGTACTCATTCTTTGTTTGATTTCATCTTTCGTGAACATGGGTGGTCAGCAATATCATGACCAGCAGCTAGGATCCACTGTTGCAGTGTAGTGAAAGAAAAACATTGATTCTTTTATTTTAAAGCATGTTTAGTAAAACAGGCCCAGTAAAGGAGAGTGGTCAAGGATGTCCCACTAACCATACTTGAGGCTACGTAATATATGGTGAGCGTGAACACTATTCCACTAAGATATAATAAAGTCTTCTTTCCATAAATGCATCGTATACAAAGAAAGGTAATGCCTATTTCTTAAGGCAGGAAAGGGCCAGCAACAATAATTCTGAGTACCCTCCTCTCGATTAATCCTCTCAAGCTCTAACAAACACTGAAGCCGAATGATGACAGTTAAATGTGAATGCTAGTTCTGTTTTTGTTGATCATTTTAACAGATGGACTGGGGAAGGTGTGGGTGTGCTGTGAAATGGCAATTACTGCAGGGAGGGAAATGCAGTTGGATGAAAAGGAAAAGAGAAACAAATCAAAAAAAGGAACAAAGCAGAGAGTGAAAGGAAAAAATGAAAGAAAAATTTCTAGTGACCTTACATTTCACTACATTTTTCTGCTAAATTCACCAGTGAGATATTGAGCAAATGATCAGTAATGGTAAGAGCTACATCTGTACTTATTGTACCCAAGCCACAATTTTGCTCAGATCTTTGTATAAATATCAAATTGGTTCAAGTGAGATATTTTCTAGGAATAGAGCCTTCCAAATAAACCCATATTTATACCCCTTTTCACAGGACACAGCTAAAATAGAATTCAGATCTCTCCTCAAAATGAACTATATATTCCTAGCTCCTGTGCAGTAAACAAAGAGCTCCCTTCCGCCTGGCAATCTAAGCAACCAGCACGCTAACAGCATGAAGTGTGACAGCAGCAGGGACAGCAAACCGAGAGACCCTAAAATAATGAAAATAACATTGCAGCTAATAATAAAGAGCTATCCTTTTTTCCTCCGGGCTCTCAGCTCTTGAATATGTTTTACTTCAAATTCTTATTTACAATTCACTGGCTAGTGCTTGTCAATAACTATCTGATCTGGGGGTTTTTCCTCCCTAAGGAAATATGAGCTTAATTTTGATCAAGAAAAGGAGGGGGGGGCTGTCACTCTGGGACCTTGATTTACCTTAACTGTTTTCACTCTCATGCGTGTACATTCTCTGCTGTATTGCACAATTCAAAACGTTTAGGAACTATGCTCTATGGAAAAACTCATTCAGGACAATTTGAAGAAGATCTGATGATCTGCTCCCTGGCATACTCAAAAATCAGCACTAAGATCTCTGACAGAAAAAAAGAAAACACAACAGGAAAACTGTTATGTTTACATTATTGAAAGGAAACTAAGCTAGAGAGGGACATGGTGACTTTCTTGATCATGAAGAACAGCTGTCTTATGTCTCAAGGTATAGCCCTAACCTCTGCAGTGTTCTCTCCACGAAAATACTTGGAAAAATAGTTTTTCTTTCTTCAAAAATCTGTTCAAAAAAGGCCTTTTAAAGTGCCTAATATTTTGATGGGTTTTTCTTCCAATCACTGCTACTTATGTACTGCAAACATGATGGCTACTGGGTTTGCAAAAGTAGGGATACTAGTAATAATAGCATGAAGAACTTTTCACCTGCATCACCAAATAGAGCATGACCTGGTTTTGTAATGAATGAAAGAAAAACCCAGCTGCAGCTGTCAGGTAATACTGTAAAGAGAGTTGTGAAGGGAGTTTCAGTTCACTTCTTAGCAGACAGGTGTCTGCATCCCGAAAGCACCATCACAGCTGGCACAGACTGATGCTGCTGTTAGCAATCTCAGCAGAGAGGCCAAGCAGTGATCTGAGAGTTTATTTATAAATATTTTAGCAGACTGAAGAACCAGGAGGAGTTTTAAATTTACATTTCTTTATACATACTCCCACTCAGAATCTGTGAGCTTAGTAAATCTGTATAAAATCATCACCACAGCCTGACAATAGGATTTACAAGGGCAATGTACCCATAAAGGCAGACGCCTCCACTGACAAGCAGGCAATCTTGCTTTCCAAAATGATTTTAATTGCTAATTTTTTTTAATTCCCCAAAACATTAACACATTGTTAATGAAGGATACAATCACTACACAGTGCTCACCCTTGCAGGGTCTCTGTTGTAGTGATGGGATGTATCCTAGATGCAAAGACTCAGTGCTGAATGCCAGGAGCTCAACACTGTGGGCCTAATCGTGCTCAGGACCCCGGGGCACAAGATGAAAGAGCAGACTGCAAGACACTTGCTCTGAAGGCTGCTAGAGGATAATGCAGAGCAAATGCAGGATAGAATACAATGCAGGTTGTGTGGCATGAAGTGAGAGCCCATCACTTTTGTCAGAAATGTAAGAAAAGCATACTCTGTTTAATAGCAAAGCTTCAAATAACAGTTTTGACCTTCAAACAGTTATATCACGTCCCCGACAAACTGCTGTACCAGCCAGGAGAGCCAGACAACTGAGGTGGACTCCAAAATGTGCTAATGGGTCAGTAGCACTGTGATGACATTACAAGGGATTTCTTCTAAATGACCACTGTTACATATGACGGAGAATTATGAGGCTAGAGAAGAGACACAAAGGTAATCCGCCCTCATGATTCAAAAGAGAAGGTAATTAACTTCTTCCCAAAGACTCCACCAACTCCACTCATTCTTTACCCAGGAGGAAACACACAGGAGCGGCAGTAAATCAACTTTACCTTAGTTATTCAACTGCAACTGCAACAACATGACAAATGAAGCCTTGCTCACATGACTTGCAGCAAATGCCTTCTTACCGTGAGACGTTTCGAGGCGTCCACTTCAATCATCCCCCGCAAAAGGTTCTGACAGTCCGGGGGGATAAAATGTGGCATGTGGAACACTCCACGTTTCACCTTCTCCAACAGTTGCCGCAAGTTGTCGTCATCAAAAGGCAGAGCACCCTGCAGGAATGTGACAGAGTGGTGGATGGGAGAGAAGAACAAAAGTGAATTAGAGAGGGCAAAAGGAGAAAAGCCAGGATAAACATGGTGAGAGAATGGAAAAGAGGAAGTCAGCTCACAAGGAATTATTGTAATAACTGAAAAACCTTTTTATCCATTGAAAATGAATAATTTCTTAGCACTGCTGTATTTTCTCCAACATAGGAAACAAAACTGAGGACATAGTTTTTTATTAGACCTTTAATTAGAAAATGACTACCAGTATAAAACATAATACAAAATATGAAATTGCCTTTCCAGGCAAATTCACCAAAGATGCATGGATTCACTTAAATTCAGCTCAAGCTTTTGATCTGCTGGTATTCCTCCTGGGCATACTTTCACAGCAGCAATGTTTATCGTCTCCTTATTTTTAATCTTCCTGAGACACATTTATTGCAGACATTGAAAAGGAGGTGAACAGAATTTGAGAGGCTTTCAGTAAAGAACATCCTCTTTCTGATGGAGCAGTGAAATGACACAGCTGAAAGAAACCCTAACCAACATTAGCCTTTGGAAGCAGCAGACATTCTACCTGTTTAATATACTCCATCCAGTTCCCATGCTGTGGTCAGGTCATCAGTTCCTATTGCTTCCCTACTGTAGCTCACTTACATGAATGGCTTGAGGTTTTTTTAGCTGAAATTACATTTTGAATAGATCATCAGCTTGCCACAAAAAGCAGCAAAAGACCTATCCTTGCTGCAAGGACAAAAAGGAAAAAAAGAAGTTGAAATCTTTAGGATAACTCCACCAACTGAAGCTGATACTCTTTTATAGCAAGTCTGCACCTTTCTAGATATTCTCACTTCCTTCTTTCACTGGCTAATTCTAGGTGCCGAGCTTCCTTGATTTCCAGGATGGTTTGTGGGAAGCTGCAAGCTGTCAGCTGCTGTGATAATGAAGCTTTAAGTTGTCAATTCTGGCACTGCTCTTACTACAGCGAGTAGTGCATCTGTATAAGCAATCCTGTGTCTATGGTTTACGGAGACCAACAGCTCCATTTACAGAAGCCTCAGAAAGCCCACCTGACGGCAACCACTACTGGGCACTATTTACTGTTGTTTGTTCATTCAAGTGGCCTTGAAGAGAGAGAGCCTCCCTGCCTTCTGTAACCAATCCCCTGAGTTACCTACTCTTCTCCTAACCATTCCAGACTTAAAGGAAAATCAATTCTGATAGTTCAGTACTTTGGCTAATGCAATTTAAGCGACGATGAAGTCAGCAAGGCTGCTTTGTGGCATTTCCTGAAGGTAACAACTACAGCTCTTTTATTACTACCACCTGCTATTACAGCTTGAGACTTTTTGTAGGGTTTGTCCTGACATAATTAACTGGAGAGCTCTGCACTCTCCGTCAATAATAGACTTATTTCAATCGTTTTTCAGGCTCATGTATATATGTAGGAACAGTTGAACATGCAGCAACAGAGAGATACCAAATCTTGAGAGAGAATCCCCCTGAAATGAAAAGCCCACTCCTACAAATCCTAACCATCTTGACACATTCTCTCTTCTATTTTTACAAATTCAAGAAGTTATATTAAGAGCTCATTATACAGTTCTATTTTATCAGCCATGAAAATAGCTGCTCAGGAGCAATAGATGACCAGGTGCTATCTAGCGAGATAGTTAAAATTCTTCCCTGGCAACATCAAGATAAAAAATCTAAAACTTCAAAAATGTCAGTGAATTGTAATGACTAAAAAGAAAGAAAGAGTAAGATCAGTTAAGGTGAATTAGAGCATCATACTGAGATTACTTCAAGGTTATTTTGATTTGGGCCATTAATAAAATTATCATCACATTTTTTGAAAAAAAACCCCTTTAAAATTTTCAAGTATTTTAAACAAAAATCATGTGCAGAATCTAATTCTGACTGTACATTGTACAAGTGCTTTTGTCAAAATAAAACATTTGAGTGAAGTAATTAGGTTTACTAATAAATGTATGAGGACATCAAAATTTGACTTCAGGCCTGTTATTTTTATAACTGTAGATGATCATCTGAACTATTACAGCTAAAAAAAACTTAACATGCACATAAAATCTATTCTCATATACAGTATTCAATCTGTACATGGTATACGCTTATATAAACATAAACTATATTTTCCTACATTATACTATAGAAATTGCTAACAAATGCCAAGCCTATCTGCCCCCAGCTGGAGATCCCATTGTTGTATGTTTAGGAGTATTACATTACCACTGCAAATCAGAATAAATTCCACAGAGGATTGAAACTTTGATCGACAGAAGGATAAGTTACAAGATACCACATTTTGAATACTAAAGAAAGTATTACTGAGCCAGATGGAAACTAATTTAAACTTTGTACTACTGGCTCACTTTTATATTCCCAAGTGTACCAAATTAAAATGTAGCTTGATACTTGCACGGAACAAAATTGTTGCACTCAAATCTTCTCTTGATAAAACACTGCAGTTAATGTATGCATATACCTACTGAAACACATACATACATACAGCAGACAAAACAGAACACTTCCCAAACCCAGCCATATTTTGATCCTGTGAAGGACAACTTATTGGACGCTCTCTGTATTCTGGAGTGGCAACCCTGCACATCCTTTGCCATCAAAAAATGTGCTGCAGTATCACAACACAGCAAAGAGCATTTATGGAGACAAATTTTTGACACTTGTCTATGCTTTGCTGTGCAGGGCATCAGCATTTCAAAGCAGCAGTGAAATATTCCTCATGCTTTTCCTTTGGGAGTGATGTAGAAATAAGAGGAAAGGATGCAACTAAGAGATACAAAACCAGGGGAACTAAAAAAAAAACATCTGTACATGATCTCAATAGAATTGCCATTAAATACAGCAGCATTTTCAGATTCTTCTTTTCTTTTTAAAGGATAGCGCAAGGAAGATGACTCACCACGAGCAACGCAAATAAAATGACTCCGCAGCTCCAGACGTCTGCTTTCCTTCCATCATATTTTTCACCCTGCACAGCAATGACACAGACGTTCAAAAGACTGCTCACTAGCAAATGAATTAATTATCCTTGAAGAACAAGAGAGGGGAGAATGGGAAACCCCACATTTTAATTCAGCCACCTGCTTCCCAAGGTGGTCTTCCCAACTCGGAGGCCATGACACAGCCCATTAATAGAATTTTTATGAACATCAGTTTACAGTCTTATCTGGGATCGGCGAGGATAGGCTCAGAAGTGGGGAGCAGGGCAGGAACGGTCGACAGCTCACAAATGATTAGATCTGGCACTTAAACTGTGTCAGAGGTGTATTAAGGACATCAAGAAGGTGTTTTTCTCTTCCCTGGTTCTTCAGGGAGCTTGTCACCAGTCATGTTACTTGCGAACTCATAGTATTGTTTGGACAGTTGCTTCTGTATGCTTCCTGCTTGGCTTTACATTAAAGATATGCTTTAAAAGAGGGCAATCCTGGCCACTGAAATCTTGGATACTTATTTTCAGAGGACAAAGGGAGAGTAGAGGGAAAGGATAGTTCATATTATTTAATGGAAACCAACATCACTGACAGGCAACCCCGGCTCTTCTACTGAAATGACAGCTACAGCAGAGACAGGAAAGCGTAGGGGACTGCATCCCCTGGGTGGAAAGATCAAGTTAAACGAGGCTACTGTATTTCTGTCGGATCACATGGCACGAAGGGTACTGTGAGAATAACACACGATCATTTCCCTCATACTGTCTATGTAGCTTGATTCAGGGCTGAGCCAAACAAACAAAACCGTAGTTACGTTCCTTGTGTCCTTTCCAATGCTGTCTGCCTTGGCCAGATTTCCTGTACAGAGGGTCTGTCTGTGTACTTGCAATGAGTGACACTTTAAAAAAATATATTTATACACTAATGTTAACCAACTTACCCGGATGACTTCAGGGCAAGCATAATGTGGTGATCTGAAACATAAAATACAGTCAAATGAGCATGTAACAGCCTTGTATATATGGATTATGTGCATTTCCATTTTGTTTAGCAGAATCATGATTGGGTCACTTATACAGAATGCAAGTGTGCAAAACCAGCACTTTTTGCCTTACCTCAATGACAACATATTTCTAAGAAACTCATAAAATGGTCAAGAAGCAACATAATTCAAAGTTCTATGGCCCTACTAAGAATTTCTTAAAGGCAAGGAAGGAAGAGAAGACCAGGCATATTCTGTGATTATATAGAATTCCAGCCCTCTAATCCCACCCTTTAACTAGGCCTTGTATCTAATTAGAATAGCCTTTTATAAGAAAAGAGACAGAACAGTATTTTCAGACCAAACACATGCATCCCTAAACCATGTCTTGCATCTCTTCTGCTATGATTGCTCTCAATTATTCTAGTGGTCATAAAAGCCACCAGTACATGATTCAACATGCAATTTTTTTTTTCTTTCAAAAAAGTAAAAGGGATGGACGGTAGTACACTACCTAGTGAATTAATATATTCTTTTTGCATCCTTCTACCCATATATCTCTGGGTGAGAATAGTTAATTACTTCAACTTGCCAGGTAATCATTTTAATTCCTAAAGATTATAGCCACAGCTATTTATTTTATAGCCTTCATTAAAGTAACTTGACAAGTAAAAGGGATGCAAACTGTCTGAGACCTGTGGGCAAATCATGCTATTGTTTATACTGACACCTCCCAGCAGTCCCTAAGCCTGTCTTCATTTGTGCATTTGTTTCTTGTGACAAATGCAATCATGGCTGGGCAATACCTGTCTCACAAAGTAATGAGCAAAACAGAGGCACAATGAGGTTAGCTTTGTGCTAGGATGCTACATTAATGCCCAGTGAGACAGCCCATTAATTGAATTTCCATACACACTACACTTATCTTATGGCAAAATATCATCCTGTGGGCATGGAACGCCCTGATGTGGTATCACAGCTTTTGGCAGATGATGATAATAACGTCAGGGTACACTTGGGACTGCAGCTACCTTGACAGCAAAACTTAAGCAAGGAGAGAGAAATGCAGCTGATCCCTCACAAATTTCAGGAAAGATGGAATTCAGAAGTTTAGTACAAGATTTAACCCCCATTTAAGAGGTTATCACAGGTATTCTAACCAGGTCTATCCGCTCAGTAGTGATCCCAAGTGTCTTAATTTAGACTGGATTTTAAAAACCTCAATTCAAGAGTGAAAACAGATCATGAAAACCAGAACCTTCCCTCAGAGAGCTGGCCATAGTTGGGCCTTAGGATAGCAAAAAGAATGGACTTGTGCCTAGTGGGTGGACAGACTATCTGGGCTCTCTTGGCAGCTCTGTCACTGGCAGCCATATAGACATGGACAAGGTTACTGGACATGGACAAGGTTACTTAACGTTTTTAAAAGCTGCAGCTGGCCCCAGTTTGAAAAAGGTGACCAGAACCTCACCATGAGTGTACTCTTCTGACTAAAAGAAGAGCAATGCCAGCACAACTTCTATACCTCACAGAAGTTTGTATGACTGAATTTTGACTGATGCTGGGATTTGTACGAGGCTTTAACCTTTTAGGGAAAAAGCTTCTATAGGAACAAAGAGCATGATGGCAACATAATGAAATTAAGCTAAAGCAGTCAGTAGTGTTAATAAAATTGTTGCTTCTTGACTAAGCGGGGGCTCATTTGGGGGACTTACAGCATATTGCTGGCCACTGCTGGAGAGAAAGTGAGGCCACAGTGAGACGCCAAATTACTTAATGTTATGTATGTGTTCCCAAGCCTCCAAATTATATTGTTCCCTGTGAATTTGCTTCTTTATAGCAATCCAACAGCTACTCTACACCTGTTCTTTTCAATACCCCAAAGCCTTAACCACTAAAGAGTCATATCACTGGACTAATGCATGATTTTACAAGCTTTTAGAAGACAAGTGAAATTATTCTTGTGAGAATGCTTAACTAGTGGTGGTGTCTTTTTTTCTTATCATAAAAATGGTGTATAGTGTACAGGTCATCCTTAAGGCACACACAAATCAGAATTAAGGACCAGGACCAGAACTGGGACTGCAACCCAGGACTGGACAAGCACAGCCAACTGTCACCAGTGCTAGACTGCTTAGACAGAACAGTGGAAGAGGGAACTATGGAGCTGTAGGGAAGGTAGTACTGCAACTATAATTTGGAAAAAACATCATGGACATTCACTCAGTTTAGTCACCTCAGAATAGAAAGACCAGTTCTAACATGTTCTATATAAGTGAGTCACACTAGGTTTATTGGAAAACGTATCGGGGGGGTAACAAAGGAGTGAAGACACAATCTAGATAACTGTTGAGCTCCTGTCACTTAGCGTGTCTGAGTTTCTCAGTCTTGCATGCATTTTAGCTTCTGTCAGGTACGATGCTACCATTGCCTTTCCTACAGAAGGTGAGTCACGAAGACAGACAGTAATAAAAAATGGCTACTGCAGGTGGTGTCTGTGGCTAAGCTAGAAACTTAAGCCAGACCTCTCAAATCCTGCACGGTATCCTGTACCGTTCAGCATCATCCTTCAGCACAATACTTTTTGGGTGGCCGTGCCATCTGGGATGCACTGGAAGAGTCAGTGTCTCCATTTGCAGAGTGCTTCTGAGTTCTTATTTGAACATGATGACTCCAACAAAGATTTCAGAACTCTTAATTGTGGATGCTGAGCAATGCAACCACCTTGATAGCTTCCTGTGCTAACATCCTTGAAAAGAAGAATGTTAAGTGTTGTGAAGAACCCAAGACAGGTGTATACCTATTTATGTGTCCCACTAGCAAATGTACTTAAAGCATTTACCCTCCTGAGGTCAGCCGGAGTGCAGTGGAATCTGCTAGGTGTCTTACAAGGCACCACTGAAATTCTGCTAAAATCTAGGAGAGTGGGGGGAGAAAATGATATAATAAGTCCTTTGAACAAGTTGGATTGATTTGATCATTCAACAGATGCACTGCAACTGCCCAGAGAGCACAGGTTCCTGGCATAGCCATTCTGAATTCTTGCCAGCACACACTAGCTAGATATCTGCAGCATTATCTTGGCTAACAGCTCTAAAAGCGATCCTCCGGCCAGCCAGAACCCATAGAAAACTCATTTCCATGCTGCCAATCACAGAGCAACTTCAGCTGCTTTAAAGAGAAAACTCAAATTTAATCAAAAATCTATTTATCTTTCTACAGAGTCATGAATATTTCTTTGGCTCTTATCACTAATTATTCAATATACGTGTGTCAAGAGCAACATTGCCTGCCTCTTCCCCTAGGCCATCTCCTCATCATTCAGCTACATCTCTGTGCAGCAAAAGCCACAATCTGCCCTTGATAACAAATAAGTATATCGCTCATCAAGATCAAGAAGCAGTTGCTGCCTGTGGGTACTGCTGCAAAAAAAGCACCGATGTTGGCAGTGTTTATATCAAGGGTGACGTGGATTTTCCCAGGCTAGTTTGTCTGGGGCAGGAAGGGCTCTCTGAATGGTCATTCACAGCTATGACTCTAGGACACAGTAATCTTATAGATCTTGGGGGACCTTAGCAAAGCATTTACATGGGATTTCAACCGGAGGACATAAGCCAGAGTGCAATGGTGACATCCAGGACAGTCCTGGACAGTTAAGTCAGGCATTCAGAAAGAAATGTATATATCCTTGATGTATCTATCCTGAACTTCATCTGAGAAACTAGAAAAGTAGTTCTTGATCTGGGCACATCAAGATACAGCACAGCTACAGTAGATCTGAGACAACCAGGGCCACATCATCAGTGCAGATGCGATGTGCCTGTGACCTACAGGTCTCATTATGTAGGTAAGAGAGACCTGCACTGTGCACACACAAATCGACTGCCCATGTATGGTTTATCTGGGAATATACAGTAACTGCTTTTCCAGAGAAGCTGATGGTTGATCCAAGAAGCACAGGGAAAGCTATGTAATCCTACTCCACAGTGTGACAAATCCTGTGTTACGCTATCTGATGAGTTCCCAGGTCCCATCAAACATGCGTGTCCATACCTGGGTCCTTTGGTCCCATGCCTTAAGATGGTACTATTTGGGGAAGAAGAAAAGCTTCGAGTGCCATTCCTTAGGCCTCACAGCTGGAGGCAGAGTTTCTGCAGAGAGGGAGGAACAAGAAGCCTCCTTCCCTCTGTTTTTCTTATGCATGAAGTTACCTTGATACAGAAGGTTGTACAGGTGCACGGAAGTCCTCCCACGTCTAGCTGTCTTTGCTGTTGCTCAGATGCTAGAGTCCCTTCTCCCCCACCCCGTTAATCACAGTCTCCAAGCTGGCTTTCAGAGACAGAAGCTACCCACTAGCACAACGGCTGCCTTGTGCTTTCCCCCCATGCTGGGTAGCAAAGGGCTGAGATGAAGGGGAAAGCCAGAGGAGTAGCAAAATAGATAAAGGGAATTCTTCAGGAGAAGAACATACATTAGAGCATTCTGAGTGGAGAAAGCGACAGCCACAGATCACACAGAAAAATAAGACAGGGAGAGACTGAAGAAATGGTTCCAGTAGCAGTGGGTAGTTAAGGTTGCAGTGAAGGCAGTAGCTGTAGGTAAGGCTGTAATTAAGGCTGTAGCTGTAGTTAAGGCTGAATGCTATTTTGCCATTAAAGCTTCAACTCAGTCCTTTAGCTTTATATGAGAAAACTCAACATCTAGCACTTAGCCATCTTACAGCTGTTTACTCCTTGAACACAATTACATTTCTGGGGAATCTGTAAATCAGTTCATTAATATATCAGTTCAAATTATTAAGACTTGGAACCTTTAAGAGATCCTAATTTAAAAAATGAAACAGACCCCAGTATTAAAAGGGCATAAAGGTTGCAAAGTTAAGCTTTCAAAAGTTAAGAATTGCTAAAATAAAGCTTGAAGAGGTTATACTGTACTCTGCAGGTAAGTTGGGGTGGGGTGGTGGATCTGTTGCTGTCCCCAATGCCTCTGTCTTACTTGTGGCTGAAGTTGGAAAGTCTGTAGCAATGTGAGGGAAGTTTAGTGTCATGGAGGACAAGCTCGTGATAGAGGCAGCTGACTGACATACTGGAGGATCAAACTCTCTCTCCACCCCTGCCACAGAATCCTTCTGTGAAAGAAAATGAACAGGTGCCTTAAACTGAGATGTTCACAGGTAATTATGAGTTGCAGGTTCCCCAGTTTCCAAAATCACAGTGCAACACATCCGAAGTCTGATTTACAGTATTTATAAGCACGTGGAGCAGTAGCTGCAGTTGGTAGGCTCTCTGCTCTCCAATTAAAGGACTGTTGTCAAGGCCTGAGTATTCTGAGATATGAGGCCCCAGAGTATCCACGCTCAAAACTGGTTGATAATTTTGAGTTTCATTTTGCAGAATCACGTGTCCTCATATAAATGGAGATAACCAGATCAATGTGGCAAACATAATATGAAAACAGTGTAATTAATATTTGTAAACCTAAGATACTACGATGAAAATCATACCTAGTATTCATAGCAAGGCTTGAATGCAGTGAGCAGAAATTATGAATGGATCCATAAAATGAATCATGAGGAAAAATCAAACATTAAATAGCTGTTTGTTCAAAAAACCACACCACCCAAACACCAAATGAGGCAAAGATTTGTTGGGAGAAAGCTGTACAAGCTTGTAATTAATGGCCATATCCTAACGTGCATGGGCTAAGTTAATGCTATACTGGCAATCTTAACATTTTAAGCACATCTTAAATTCTCAGTGCTTGATTTTGCAGACTTAAAGCTCTTTTAACATACCTTGGGATGTATTATAGGTGAGGCTGGTATTAATGGTTATTAATAAAGTTGTCTGGTATTTCCCTTTATAATCCTTATTTTAAGTTGCCCATGACTTACCATCAATTTAACAACTTAACAACAATTTTCCATGCTTGTCATCTGCCTCAGACTGGTTTCATGCTTGTGTGTGCATGCATGTTGTGTATGGGCCAAAACATTTCCACCATCTAAGTCTAATCTAAATTAAATATTTTTTTCCCATAAAAAAGGAAAATTTCTAGTATTCTCAACTGCAAAGGGAAAACTTGAGTATTTGTTTGCATTCTCTAGAAAAAATTACTCAAACTGCCACTAGAAAACTGCAGTTTGCATTTACGAGCAGAAGCACTCTAGAGCATCAGGATGAAAATTCTATTTGCATTGGTAAAACTTCACAGAACAATTTTTCTACCTGAAACTGATACTACGAGCTGCTGCGGCTGGGGTTGTCACAAGGTACCAAACTTTAATACAAAGTGAGTGCAGAACCAATGGGAAATAGATCCAGGACTGACAGCAACTGATTGGGACAACCAGGTAGGGTAAACTAGAGCTGGAACCTAGTGGAAAAGAGAAAAGGATCTGGGATTTGGGGCAAATACAGAGCAGGAATGACTGGGAGAAGTCAGCAAGACTAGAAAGCAAATCAGGGAAGGAGATGGGAACGGAGTGCTGGGAATGGAAGCTCTTGACGAGATAGAGTAAAAAGTACTAATTCTGGCATTTCCAATTTTAAGAGCCTAAATTTGCAAGCCTAACAATAACTGAATGTAGGACACTTGCATATGTTTTAGACAACATGCACACATTTATTATAAAGGGGAAAGAATATGTGCAGCATCATGTCTTGTCATTAAAATCAGAAACAGTGCTTGGACACTGAGGTGTGTTGCAAATCAATATCACTCTCCTGAATTATCTGCTCATCACGGGTGTGCTGATACACCAAATACAGACGTAAGGGAATCAGGAACTAGATGATCTCTGCTAGCATTTCTAACAAACACACAGTGCAATGGTTGTTATAAATACCCTGAGCTCAAAAAGAGCCAGTAATCAGTTCTTAATGAGATTATGTGCTTTTTTTTTTTTTTTTTTGATAGATCCAGGCAATCTGTGGGTCTGCAAAGTGTTGCTAGGAATTGCTAGGGAGAGCTGAGAGCAGAGGAATGGACTGTGCTGGGGTTGGAAGTTGCTGTTTTCCTCCATTATGCCACTGACAGGCACAAGGCTTTCTTCTCACTCTCAAAAAAATCATGATCTTCCCACATGCACACAGCTTTCTGGATCAGGCTAGGGGTTCCCTGTGGAGACACCAATATGGGGGAACTGTTGCATACAGTCAGTTAATTGTGGGGCTGTCAGCAGTGGCGTCAGTCTCCATACCGACTGCCGCTGCAGAGATCAGGTCTGGTGCTGGAGCAAGCTATATTTACACGTCAGCTCTGTCCTAGCTCTTGGTTGGGATAGAGAGATTTGGAGGCATGCAGCCCAGAGACTAGCACTACTGTGGGTTCTCAGTCCTCTGGCAGCTTGCAGGAACCTCCACCCACTAGGACTCAGTGATTTGAAGCTGTGATGAGTGAAACGGAGAGAAGTGAAGAGATGGCAAAAATTTACTTTGCCAGGTTTCTGTGAGGAGCAATGGGGAATTAGGAAAGATCTTTACAAACTCCCAAGAACTGTAACTCAACAGTATCTTCTTCCAATCCTTCATTTTAGCCATAAGTCCTCTTAGTTCAAGAAAAGGGAACAAGGTCCAGGGAATGCCCCAACAATTCCTACTTTTCCAAGACTCCTATAGAAATTACTGCAATTTACATTCAGAGCAACCTGCGCACTGCAATGACTTGCTAAGATGGAGAACTGAAGCAGAGAAAGGTAAAGCGTCTTGTCCAAGACCACCCTGAATGCCTTCAGAAGAGGCAGAAGCCAAGCTCAGATCACCCAGGTCTCAGTCCTGAGGTTTAACCATAAGGCACTCACTCTTCTTGCCTAGTGACAATTCAGGATGGATTGGACAGTATCTACCATTCTGAAACACTGCAAGGCAGTGTGCTGGGAGGAACTGCTGTGAAAAGAGACAGGGGAGTGTCTCTGCATGCCATTGCTTGGAGGGATAAAGAGGAGTAAGAGCTGAAGAGATCTAAAATAATAGAAGCAGCATCCTACCGCATCTTCCGCTTCCTTCCTTTGCTGTTTGCTCACAGACGTCCCCCGCTCCTGGAGGAATGCAGAGACTCACTGCGCTACTTTGGCATTTCAAGGACCATCTCTCCATGAGGATGCCTTGCTGTGCAACTTCTGCAGTAAGCTGAGTTATTTTTGCAAACCCCACATACAGCTCCTCTTCCCTTCAAGGGTCTAAAGACACATGTTTAAAATTATGGCTTATTCTTCTGTGCTTTGTATATGCAAGATTTGCGCAATAGACATTTCCAGTAATGGAGATTCATTACAATCAAGATCCAATGGGCAGTCTGTCAGTGACAAATTATGTCAATGAAACAGCAAGTCCACCCTTACCTCCCTCTCCTTCACAGACACAACCGGATTGAACTTTTATTGTTTTCTCCAGGTAGCCATCAGTGCTACAGATATCTGTGCAGATCTAAGGAGTAGCTCTCAGAAAACACTGACTCTGAGGTAGGCAATACAGCATACTTTAGACTACATTATTATCTTCAGGAGGCCAGTCAAGGCTCTGTGGTGACCTAAAGCCTACCCAAACTTTGGACTAAACTTAGCAAGTCACTTGTGACAGCAAAGAATTTTTGACTGCACGCTAACTGCTCTGCTGTACTGACAAAGTTAGCTGCATCACACAGCTCAACCCCATCTGATCCTCCCACTCTGACTGACAGAAATACCTGGAGACTCCTTGCGTGACTGTCAATGGAAATGTTACAGTTTCATCTCATTATCAGTGTTCACAGCACAGATAAAACCATTCTGGAAATTAACTTCTGGGTGCATGGAGGAGCATCTTATTAAAGCTCAGTATCTCAGCCATGATTCACTCTGTTTTGTTCCTTTTCATGCTGGCTGAAAGTACCAGCTACAAGGGTAGGTAAAACTGTTGCCTTGAAAAGCTCTGAGGTTACTCTGTGTGCTCCAAGGGAAAGGGAGTCATAACTGGATTGCCTTTCTTTGTGAACAGTGTGGCATATTGTTATATATTCCTTCCTTCCTTCCTCCCTTCACCCCCCAAACCAGAGAGATCACAAGACACCAGTATCAGCCATGCTGGGCTCCATGCCAGGAGAATTAATGAAGTGGTGTAATAGCTCACATGGAGGCCTAGTGATTGGCACCACACTTAAAATGCATCTGCAAGGCAGGAGATCATAGCATTGCTGCTGTGTTCTGTTTATTACAGGCACATCTCTTCCGTTCCATTGATTTCTTTATTAGCACGTTTTAAGGCCGCAATGTGGGGGCTGGCTCTGCTTGAAGCATGGAGGTTTGAATTCCAGCACAGCTTATGGAAAGGAAGTCTCCCTTTGAGACTCTAGACCTGGATGACAGAGCCTGGTGCTAACAAGGACTGGAACCCTACTGAGAGGTTCCTGGGGAGTTTGAAAAATCCTACAGGGCAATGTGAGACTGCGTTGGCTTTTATACTTCCTCTTGGTTTTTTCATGGAAGGAAGGGGGAAAATTTTATCTAAAGAGTATACAGGCTTCATGGTTAACTGCAGGGAGGACTTTATTTCCTCATCTAGAGGGAAGGTTTGAAAGCAGCTGAAAGCAACAGATGTGCAAACTCATAGCTCCTTGCTTTTCATCTGTGCTGCTAAGAGATCAAATCTTGACTTGACGTGGACAGAAAGGAATGTGTGGGTCTCAGTGTACTCATCAGCCAGCATTCGATCACATCATGAACTTCAAATAATTTTGCTATCCATTATTCATGACTTTGAAAGCAGAGCTGTACAGCTCAGGACTGAGAGGCAGTGGCTGGGCTGTACAGGGAACCATGATGGCTCCACATCTACCCTGAACTACCTTGGCTCAGAGCACAGACTGAAAAAACATTGACTGTAATCAGCTGAGGACAGGGCTGGGCTGGAGTTATCAGATTCACACTACCAAAGGCCAGGAAGAGTAGGTCTGTATGGGAGGAGGTGGAAATCCGCTGGTACTGCCTGCAGCTCCAGTTTCTGAGTTTGCTGTTATAAAAATTCAGACACAGGTAAAAGCTGGCATAGCGGGCCCAGCCTGAAGCAGCTTGATGCAGCTGCTGCCCTTGCCACAGCTCACTGTGGCAGCCCCCCACAGTCAACAGAGCACCAAGCCATAGCTGGGGTTTGGGGGGGAGCGGCGCATGGTGCAGTGGTGTCCCTAGAGGCAACGGTGATGAGAGGGCATTGCCCCCAGAGAGCACATCCTGTCCCCTGCCAGGCACCCGGGCTTTGCTCAGCTGTTGGGCTTATTGCTGGCTCCCTTGGAAATTCTTAGAAAGCTCTTGCTGGCAATTGAATCGCCATGGAAATGTTTTTAGATTGCCCCTGCAATATTCCTCCAAGCAGTCTCCTTTGTATCTGCATTCATGCCCTGCTTCTAATTGCAAAGGACCTGGCTGCCTCCCTGTCAATCCTGCATGTGAGCCGAAACGAAGCAGTGTGGAGCATGAACAGGAAGAGCTGCAAGAAGGCAGCCTAATCAGGACATGCAAATTCCATTTCAAAACCCCTAGATTCATTTTTTTTCACCCCCTAATATTTTTAAAGCCTCTTCCTAAAACAGCCAACACTACTGCTTTCAGTTCTCAAAAATTATATGGCCAGTGAAAGCAAACACACCAGCATATGCAGATGAATCCAAATCTGAAAGCCTTGATTTTTAAATCCCTATGTGACACCTGCAGAGACCTGCTTTTCACTGTAAAACATTTAAAAACCCTTCTTTTAGCTATCTTATACACTATGTGCATCATATCAATTTATTACTTTGCTGAGAAATAACAATGCACAGTGTAAGTCTGCAAGTCTTTATTGAAACCCTTACTATAGACAACTTATGTCTGGAATCTATCACTGATTTTTGCAACATGTTCCGAAACACTCACCCACAACTGGTTTCTAACAAGCTGTCCCCAACCTGCAGCGATGCCATCCCAAAGTCTGCTATCCGAATGTTGTTCTTTTCATCCAGCAGTAGGTTTTCTGGTTTTAAGTCCCTGTGGCTGTAAAGAGAGGATCAAAATGTGAGTTAAATTATCCATGACAGCTTTCCCACTCCAAAACTTGTTCTTTAGCCAGCATAGCATCGAACCTATTATATTTTAATTGATTTCATTTTTTTTCCTGTCCCAGGCAGGAGAACACACATATCCAAGATCCAATCTTTGCAATACTCTAGACCATATTCCAAATGCCCACTCCTCATGAATGCAAGGCTTGAACCCGCAGTGCCCTGACAGGAAATGAACATCTTCGACATCCAGTGATACCAGCACAATCTGAGGGAGAGACTGAGAGAAATAGGTAGGAGGAGAATTTCAGCTTGGATTTAGGGCTGATATACTCCATCATATGCCAGCTCCTTAAGGTAGGAGGCAACACCATCAATATATTCTGTCAACAACAGGAAACAAAATGAGTGATATCTAGAGAAAAAAAAATCCTTGGTGTACATGCTACTGCAAAAAGCCCCCATTAGGAGTTGTTTACATAGACATATGGCTTTGAAATAATTTGGTGTAATTAGCTCTGATGGAGAAATACCTTCAACTCAGCACTGCTTGTAACTAAGGATGCCAGCAGTGGAAAGGAAGAGAGAGGATTCCCTCCCTTCCATAAAAGCTAGATTCTCCTATTATTTGGCAACACGGGAAGAGCCAGGCCGCCATGATCTTCAGGATGGCAACTCCTGCTTTAAATCAAAGGTATCATATATTGACTAATTTATTAATCTCCATTACCCACAGCCAACACCACTGTGAACCCATGTCTGCTTTTTAGTACTCAAGTGCTTTTGTACAACTATCACATTTACATGATTTTATATCCAAAGACAAAAACCTTGCACAAAATTTGTCATGGCTCCCCTTTTCTTTCTTTTTATTTGTAACTCTTGAACAGTCACAGAGATGAGAGAAGCACTTTAGGCAAATGAAAGATGCAGCTCTTTTCTTGGTTTTGCTTGTAAGTAGGCAAAATGAGTCTTTGATGTCTTGCTAATAAAAGGTCCAAATACAAACACTCAAACCTTGCTGGCAGAATGGCCAGCTTTGGTGGCCGGTCAGAACACAAACCTGTGGGAAATGGCCAGCCGACAACACATGCGAGTGTCTGGCGAACAACAGTCATTTGTAACAATGGTTCACTAAAACAGCTTACCCTGACCAGAAACTGAACTCAGCAAAAGAACCAGCGTTGGGATAGTCTAGTCCTGTGACACCCATAATGGAAGGCAGCCTTATCTTCATGCCATTTCCTCTTCACTTTTTAAGACATTCTCCTAGCAATCCTCTTGCATGCAACTGTAATTCTACCTCTATACCACTGTAAAGGAGGACAGTTTCTACCCTCTCAAAGAAACATGAGAGGCATGACAATGTCCTGGAAATGATCTCTGATCTGAAGTCTGAAATGATCAATTAGAGACAACTTGTAAATAAGGCAGGTCAATTCTATGCAAAACCAGAGCGCACTGTAATAGGACACCTGGGAAGTGTAACAGATACTTCCAAAGGAGACTTCCAGCAAAACAGCGCACAAAGCAGGTACTGGTCATTTACCTTATCACTGAGTCCTATGATTCCTTGCCCGTCACTTTTTAAAGAGCATAAAATTTGGTCTCCAATCTTGTATAAACATGATGAACACTGTGTGTTAAAGTGGTCTTGTTAACCATGGGCAAACAATCCGGTAGGTAATGGAGCAACATGATTCAGATTTGTGCATATTTTCATCTGACAAAGGAAAAGGTGCTTTATCAAATCTATCTTCCTCATATAAATCAAAGTTTTGAGGTAACTGGAGACAGAAGACTTATTAGCCATAAAATAACTATCAAGATAGTCATACCTACTTGACAAAAAAGCAGGAGATGAGTGACAAGGAAACGTTCCAGAGGCAGTGAATGACCAGTTAATGGCCAGGAAAAGAAACCCTGAATGTGATCATCAAGGACAGCAGTCCTGGACAAAGGCAAGATCATCAACATCTGCCAAATCTGAACATGCTCCAGCCCCAGAAGTGAAATGGAGTAAAGAGCCCACAGTCCTCAGGGAAGCTGGGAAAGCTGGACACTAATGAGACAGTAGTGTGTGATTTAATCTTTCCTCTAGCAACATCCTGCACAGTTCTCATCTTACAACTGGTTTCATTAACAGGGTGCTGGGAAGACCTCATCTGACTGCGGAGATGCACTGAAGTTCTCCTGTCTGAAGACTAGGGCTCAGTGGCAAGTAACAGCTCCCTGTAAAGTAAGTGGTGCTTGTTTGATGCTATAAACCAAGAAACGTCCCCACAGCTCAAGTTGTGTGCATGTTCTCCTACTGTGCATGGTTTTTCAGTGGCTATGGTTGTTTTTCAGTCTTAGCAACTGCTCCTGGCTGACAGCTGAACAGATACGTGGTGTAGAAGCTGAGGGTGCTGCTGCCCATGCCTGTTCCACTGTTTGTGTGCTGGCTGATACCATTCATACAGGTTCAGTTTATAGCAGGCATACTGCTGACGTATGGCTTTTGTACCTAAAAATCGAAATTCCTTGCTTATCCTAAAATTGTGTATTTTTTTTAGAGAGAAGAAAGAGAACTTGAAGAAATGATCAAGGCAGAGCATGACCTAAGCACAGTATGTCCACAAGTGTTTCTCCAGCCTGGATACATGCTCACTACAAAACATCTTATATTATTTCAGGAAAATGGTGCAGCTAAACGAAATGCAGAAATGCTCCCCTTCCATGCCTCAAAGCTACCAGCCTTAGCAGACCTGCCACAGGCCCTGGCTGGAGCAGAACGTATGTGAACCTTGAACCAGCTCCACTCCCGGACCACTGAGAGGTGGTGAAAGGGAAGGGACAACACATTTGAAAATGAGTACAGTATTCACTGGTGGAAAGGAGTCTCCTTCTCCCCATTTCATCCTGTCTTCCCATCAGCTGGGATCCACAACACAGACAGTTTTAGGCCTGGGTTGTTAGGGAGGATCAAGTGGAAAAATGAGATTCCTATAAAGTGGCAAACATATTCAGGCTTCTTTTGGAGAACCACTGCAAGAGAGAGAGGAAGAAGGGGGTGCCACCATCCACATTCCAAACGTGGAGTTAAGCTTCACCTCACTGTGCTGTGCAATGCTTTTCCATGAATGATCAGCCTACATGGGCTGATGGTGGTCTTCAGGCAGAGGTCCTGACCCACCTCCCAGAGAGCATTTTGAAAGCCTTAAGTTGGGACCTGGGGATTCACAGGACTGGGATAGTATGTGTGAAAGGAAATCTGGAGTGGCAACAGACCTTAAAGCTTTTTTTTCTCTCCAGACACTCACCAAAATAAAATCAAGAAAAATGATCAGCTCTTCACTATAGCCCACTGAGCAGAGAGGAGAGTGTGAACTCTGGTGAGAATAGTTACATTCTTTGCTGTCTGGGTCCTAAAATACAAAAACTGTCATACGGCAGTTTTGCATCTCTCTGACCCTTCTCCATCCCTCTTTCAACATAGTCCCTAGTGCCCAGTATAGATGGTTAGCATAGGAATTTCATGGCAGCCTGAGTATTTTTTTGTATTGTGGCAGCACTCTTCTCAGACACCAGGATGCCAGTGGGATCAGGCAGTGCTTGCACATTCAACCACAAGAGAATTTTATGCCACAATGAAAATTTTCTTCTAGCTGAAACGTTTCTCTGCTATCCATCTTTGGACCACTTTGAATTTGCCAAGGCAGCATCCGGGGGATAGAAGTCAGGCCAGGAGTCTGCACCAGAGTGGCAGAACCAGCACCACTGCCACTGGGAATGAGACTTCCTCTCTGCATTTGCATTTCCCATCTTCGCATTGCCAGCTTTTCAAATGCCAGAAGGAAGGCAGAGGAACATATGGGAATAGGGAAGGCTTGTTATAATTTACCAAAGAGCCCAGCAGCCCGGACAGCCTCATGCATTCGTATTTGGAAAGAATTCTCTTGTGCCAAAATGAAACAAAACAAAACAAAACAAAAATCCCACTGTATGTGGTAATTACTTGGCATTAATGGCACATTGCAGAGTAAATGCATTTAATTTGGTCCCATTCCAGCTGATCTCTCTGGCTCTCCATGTCTTATATGACCGCATCAACTCCTCTCTCTGCAGGTGAACAGAGGACTCATTACCCTTTTGTTGTTCTAAAGGCTCTAAAGCTGTAGGGGCTTTATCACATGGCTGGGAAATCAGAAAAGAAAGCAGCTTCTTTATTGACAAACACGGCAAACTCTCCTATTGAGCCCTGCATATGCTGAGAAGGAATATGAAAGAGAAATGCAGCACTGCAGAAGAAGTCAGTGTGATCCTGATCTAGGGTGGTCACAGACTCCCAGAGCTCCTCAACCAAGACAACAGAGCAAGAAGTTAGCACCAGGAGCCTGCATACAGCAGGCTTTTGAAGGGAGAAAGTATGAGTGAAAGGGAGCCATTAAACAAGCCATGACAGGGGGAGCATACACTGTCACTCTCTGCAGTGTCCCTCTTTTGCAGATTACAACAAAGGCTTTACAATTCCCTTGCAGCACAAGATGGATACAGAGAGAAGTCTGAAAAAATTGTCCCATGGAAAAGGGCACAGTTCTTGGAGGTTTTGCACAGAAAATGAAGGCATACGTATGCGTTAACATGTGCCAGCTTCCCACTTACACGCTGGCCATGCTTGCTTTCTGGCTGCTGCCACAGATGCTATTCAGACAGCTCCTCTAGCTCCCTCCATTGCTTTCCTAGTCCATCCTCCTGCTCTGGGAATATCCCCGTATCTGTAATGCAGGCAATTGTAGCATACAGAAAAAAGAGAAATAAAACACTCTCTTCCTCTCACTCAGTGTTGATGGAAGGTTTTTGGTTTAGGGACAGACTCCAGATCTTGGATTCGCCTGGCACAACATGATGAACTAAACCATTATTTTAAAGTGATTTTTGAGCTGAAACGTTCATATCAGTTTCTATGACAACTCATTGTAGGTCACAGATTTCTAACCCAAGAAACCTCCTAACTGGAGTAGTTGCAGGTCATTTGTACTAATCAAATTGTTGGTTACTTTGCAAATGCTTTTCTTACTCACCCCAAACTCCCAGAAGGGCCAGACCACAGAATAATTGTTCTGCAGTATGCTTCTTAAAAGTGCCTGATGTGATGGAAATAATTTATCAGTAATAATTAATAGTATGAGAAGCAATATTTTTCATTTTCATGAGCAGAAAAAACCTTTCATCTTATTTTCTCTTGCTTCTGCAAATCAGATCCGAACATGTAACTTTTATCTACCTACAGAATAATCTTTGTTTAGAGCCATGGTTGCTATGCTCAAATTTAGTAAGTTTTCACAGAATTCTGCAGAACAAGTAAATTTAGTTATAGCTAGGAAAAAGGACAACATCTATAAACATATTAGGAGACCAGCAGAAGGGTTTGTATGCATAAACCCTTGCTTGCTTTTTAACAATTATTTCCATTGATCTATTAAAACATATTGCTTCTCCCTACCAACTTCGCCTCAAAACATATATTCCATGTATTTAAAAGCCAGAACAGACTGTCAGGCCTGATCACCACTGCTGTACTTGTCAGGGGACGTTACCTGATTATGCTTACAATAAGACTATGCCATTTTTGAGTTTCCAGTGGCTTATATAAAGAAGTAAACTTACAAAAATACATGTTCTCTGACTTTAGCTGAGCTTATAACTTTGCCTTTGGCATTGCAGCTGCTGTACTTGATGGGTTTTCTCTGGTTCCCTGTACAAGGGAAAATTCCTCACTGTTTTAGAGTGAGTCTCAATCACAGATCTCAAACTCCTGGATTCAGGCTATGATTGGTGAATTTCAGCTCTCAACAAGGGAGAAAGGCACCTTTCTCACTTCTGATGGTATGAAAGAAAACTTGAAAACCTGAAGACTCAAGGACCAGAAAAAAAACCAACCAGAAACCAACCTTATTAAGTTCCACAATTTCTAGACCAGTTTCACATTTGGAAGCCTTGAGTCATGATTTCAAAGTGTCCAGCTGCTGCAGTCTTAAGTGTTTGACAGACCATCCCTGCAGAACACCACAACATGCTCCTAATAAATGAAGCAAGGCAGAGCAGGGGTCATGAGGAGGGTGGCACTACCTGACAGAACATGGCACCTGGCATTCTTTGGCTTTCTCTGTTTCTCAAAGACACCCCAGATTTCTCCCTAAAAGCATGCTTCCTTTACTGACAGTGCTCTGCAGCTCCTGCCTGCAAGAATATACCAGAGATTTTGGCACTACTGCTGTGAAATCTTGAAGTGTTATTTTATGAGGAGCCTTTCCCCCTCCTGCACTGATGGGAAGAACACAAGACAAAGTCAAACAAAGCTCTTATTCATTGCCTCAGCAATCTAAGTCACACCCCCCCATGCCTACGCATGCATACACAGACACACTTCAGCAAGAGCCTTGTTCGTACTCAAGCAAGCACAGCCCCAGGCAATGAAAGGAGAAAGGGCCCTCATAATTGTCATTTATCAATATTCATAAAGAACCCGCCTTAACCCCTCTCGTGCATGCTCGGTAAAAAAAACACAAAATGAAACCCAACCAAAATAAAAATAAAATGAAATAATCATCTTGCTGTTCATTACCGCAGGGGATTTCCTCTCAATGTCACCACTGCCCTGTGCAGTAATTGGCATTATCTGTTATCTCTGAAGCCATAATAAGGTTTGCCACGGGGCATTTTCTGTAATCATATTTTTATTTGTCAGCTTGTGAGATACCGACACCAAATATGAGCTTGACCAAAGCAAAAACCCAACACACACAAAATACGCACGCCGCCAATCCCAGCTCTTGCTGGTGATGTCACACGCAGCCAATGAGGCGCCCGCCAGCTCTCCTCGCCCAGCTCCCACCCTCTGTTGGCGATGCAGCATTCCCTCACTGGAGATAAAAAAGACACTTCCTGAGGAAAGCAAGGATTTGTGACCTACCCTGATACGTGCTCCTGCGCCGCTTCTGACAGAAGATATAGTCGGCACTGAATTAGCTGAGAGCTCTGCCACAGTATGGAGGCAGGATATTCAAAAGGGACTATTGATTTGGGGCACCCAGCTGAGACATCTGAAAGGCCCTGAATTTCGGAGAGCAGACACCCACCATTAGGTGAATGGCAGCTTAGGAGAAAAACATCAGTTATGTCCAAAGAAAACTTCCTAGGCTAGGATAGTCTTACACTGAAGTCCAAGGAACCCCAGGTTCCTCTGCCATTTCTTGCACCACTGCTGAGCGTGTCTGCTCTGGGCACTGCAGCATGGTGCAGAGCCCTCAGAGCTAGCACAGAGGAAGAGCTAGAAGCAGAAGCAAGAATGCTGCATCACTGAGCTAACCACTCAGCTTGCCAGCTCAGGCAAAGCAGCAGGGTAACACAGATACACTGTTTGCAGCATCCGACGTAATGCCTCTGCATGGTGCTGTCTGTCTGTACCCATGGTTGCCTGTGGCTCCCTAGCACAGCACAGCGCTATGTACACAGAAAAGTCCGTAGAGAACCCTACAGTGGGTTACCTATAAGCTTTCCCCCATGGCCAACCTGTACCAAAAAAACCCATAAGTGACTGCACCTCAGAATGAGGTACATCAAATATTCCCCTGCTGTTCCCATTAAATAAAATAGGAACAGAAAGCTCCTACTTTTTTAAAACAACACACAAACAGACTCAAGCTCCAAGCCTACTCTGCTTCCTTGTCTGAGCTGCTTGTTTGAAAACACCTCTCAGACACAAGCAATCTCTCCACACAGTAGCAGTAGAAGCCTTTTACTGACAGGAGGATTGGGGAATCCTTTCTGATTCTTTGATCCAGGAATCCTGCTGCATCAATACATTTTGAGCAGTGAAAGCTGAATGTGGTTACGTACTGCTGTGAAAGTAAGCCACAGATATTTCACAGTGTTTTGGGAGGTACAGGCAGAAGATGGGACAATGATACGGGGCTGGGGATACCAGGCTATCAATCTATTCTGCCGGTAAGTTAGAGGCACCCACACTTAGTCATTAACCAAAGCAGAAGCCTTCATTTTTCAACATGGTCATAACTGGATAACCTGGCTGATGAGATGATTTGTCATTTCACTGCCCCACAACAGGACAAGGTCAGGCTTCATTGCTTAGGAAAGCACATTAACTTTTATACTCACACACACGTACACACGTACATATATGCATGCTCTGATTTTCAAAAGGGGTTTAATGATAAGTGTTCAGAATACAACACAGGGTCTAATATAACACAGACCACACAAGTCTCAGAGTGACCTGGAGAGAGGGAGAGCTTATGATTTACTGCTAACTAACTCGGCACTAGATGCTAGTCGAGTGGGAGTTGGCAAGGAGACAGGGGATTTACTTCTAAAGAAGACTACTGCCCACAATCCAGTACGTTTAACAGAGGAAAATGGATTCCTCAAGAGAGACATGCACTCTGCCTTGGAAATTCCACATTTTGTTAAACCTGCAGAGGTTCTTGTCTGTCTGACAGCCTCATCAAAATCCTCACTTAGTTTATTAAAGTCTGCCATATCAAGAGATATCCATCACAAGCCCAAAGGACTAGTATGTATGTGTATATATGCATGCTTTCATGGAAACTTCTATCCCAACAGAGATTCATATTTCTCTGGAATATCCATTTGGAAGAGTAATTAATTTCTCTTCAGCTGTACTTAAACATTTTTGAATCTTTTTGGATTGGGTGTCTAAGTGTTAAGCCAAGTAGGGAACAGAAACATGTATGTATGCAATCCACCAGTGGTTACACTGCCCAGTGTACATAAAAAATGAGAGCTGTACAACCTACCACGGATTATGCTAATTATAAGAAGGTCATGATCACTCAATCCAGTTGATTAGCAGGGAGGAAAAATTGTGGAATTCTCAGAATAAAACTTGTCAGAGGTCTCTGCCAACAGAGAAAACTTAGATCCTCTAGTTAGGGCACGCAACCTGTTCTTGGCTCCTATGGGAATTTCTCTGACTATTGTAACCCTGCCTGGGCCAGGTAGGCCTTGTCCTCAGGACCTTCTCACCCAGATCCACCACCTCTGAACTGCCTCTTCTGCTTCTTAATATATCCTCAAGAAAGGCTCTTATTTCCCTTTCCATTTATTAGAAATATGCTCTCTTTCAGATTAATATTCCATGTTGAAATGAGTCAGAGATGTACAGGGAGGGGGCTAGAAGAGCAAGCTAAATATTTAGGCATCTGTTTTTGCTGTGGCCATTTATGCTGTGGACATCCGGTTTGCGAGTTCTCAGCACAAAACTGGGGGTACAGAAAATCACTGTACAGTTACTGAGAAGTAACTACACAATGTTAATGCAAATCCAACCACTGAAGCATCTATTAGTGGCCCTTGGCCTCCTGGAGGGGGGGATCTATGGCTATCTGTGGCTATGGAGAAGCTGCCATGCAGACATAATATAAATGGTCTCTCCCAGCCAATCTAAGTGTGAGGAGCTGGATTTCTGAGAAATAAGCAGGCAGTTATGGGTCAGCAGCTACACAGAAACTCTGTGCTCAGACTGATTATAACAACTTGATTTCAGCAGAATTTAAATTACTTAAACTTGCTGAAGATGAAGGAGAAACTGGTCCAATTTAAAACGCCACCTGAAAGCACAGGTTAAACCCCACTTGATGGTTAAATCATATGATGGAGTTAGTGAGTATCAACAGCAGTCAGATCAAGGAAATTCTTCCCTACTGGAAGGGAAATTAAAGGCAACAGTGACTCAAATGCCCAGAAGGGACTCAGTGAAGGCTGCCAAAAGCCAGCAGGTTTCCAAAAACTTAAGGAGGCCATAAAATGACTTTGCTGTATTAGTACTTGTCCCAAGTTTCTTCAGGGATACATTTTGATACAGTGTATGTAATTCTCAGTTATTAGCAAATGCCCCAAGAATGATGGAAACTAAACTGCTTTTCCTTGGTGGTTTTGGTTTTCCTGGTTAAAGCATTCCCTGTGAGTGACTTCTCCTCCAGTGAGAAATGATGGACAATCTTCTCCATGAAAAGTCTATCTGTGACCGGTGCACTCGCCCACAGACAGCCAAGAATTAAAAATTACATCAGCACTTTACCCAATGCTTTTAGAGCTTTACAACTTCAGTTACTTAATAGTAACTAATGGTATCAAGAAGTAAGATCCCTTTATTCTGTGCTTTTATATAACAGGTAACTCCTGTTGGAAATGGCTGTACTCACCATATTGAATGACTATGGCAGAAGTCTAAAGCAGAGATGATTTGTCGGAAGAACTTCCTGGCTTCTTTTGGTGTCAATCTTCCCTTTTTTACGAGATAGTCGAAGAGCTCCCCACCTGACACATGTTCTAGCACCAAATACCTAGAAAATAACAAAACCAGGAATTTATAAGCACGTTATCATACCAACCCCCTCACACTCACACAGTTACATACAAATACATCTACACGCGGTCAAGGAGAACACTTCTGGAAAGAACAGTGGCAGAGAATCAGAATTTTAAAATCAGGAGTGATCAATACTTTTAACAGGGGGTCTGCAAACTTCAGACATGCCACTGTTGGATTCAGCGTTCAATATAATAGTGAGAGATAATCCAGAAGCCAAAAACAACTTAAAAGACCCGGAGGGGAACAAGAGAATAATCAGGTATAAGCTTTCACAGCAGCTCTTAAAGCTACAGTGGAGTAAGACTGCATCCTAGGAAGCCTCAGATCCCTTAACCAAGGTGACAGTTCCTTTATAAAATAGCTGTGGCAAAGCTGCACTCACATACTGCCCTGTCTTGGACACTTGAGAACCAGACAGATGTCAACAAACTAGAGGGAATTAAGAAAAAAGAAAGGTGAATAGTTTAAATTATGGAAAATGATGAAAAGAACTACATGTGCACAACCTACGTAAAGGCTTCAGCTTTGGCTGCTGAACAGCAGTGATTTGCTGGAGTAGCTGCCCTCCCTTGCAACTCAAACATGAAAAATGGGACACTGAGTGAATAAATGCAGCACAACAGGGACCTAGGAGCAAGAGAGGAAACCCCAGACCTCACATAGCACTCCTGGCAGTCATAGAGAGAAGAGTGAAATCTCCTGGAAGGAAAGGACTTGCCATAGATAGACCACCTTGTTGTTGTAAGTAGGGGTAATGAAAGGCAGCCAAGCAGAGGAAAACTTAGTATATATCTCTGGAAATGTTGCCTAATAGTGGGAATGAAATAGTTTCCCCAGGGAAGTGGCAGGAACACCATCAACTGAACCATTTAAAAATAAACCAGATTTAATATGGACTAAGCAATAGACTTCTATTGGCAAGAGGATTACTTGAAACCTCTGTGGACTTTTTCCACCTCCATTGTGATTTTGTGCTCTACTGTCTCCTTACTTGTTTGCCCAGCATATACTATTCTAATACAGAATGAAGAAATTATGCAGTGAGATATTTATTCAGAATCTGAAATGACAAGTATAAACAACAAATTATTATTATTCTTACTGAAAAATCACTTTTGTTCTTTGGCTCTGTTAGCTGGTTTACAGAAACCTGTACCCCTCTCCTAACTGCCTAACTCCTTTGAAGTGAGTTTCAGCATTGCATGGCAAGGCACGTGATCTGAAAGTAGTTTCTGTAAAGCAACAATGCAAGGGTGAACAGTGCATTCAAACCAGTGGCAGTTTGTTTGAGAGACATTACCAAAGAACTTGCAAACAAGAATTAAGTATTATTCCAAATTTTGAGTGTACTTCTCTGTCCCCTCCTCCCAACAGCACAGCAAACCAGGCTGAACGGTATGTGCAATATGATCCCTCTCTCTCCATGCTTGGGTTTACAGCAAGCTAGTTTTATTACCAGTATTAATCCAACTCTTCAAATTTGAGTGGACACTGAAAATAATTAATCCAGCATACTGTCTTTTCTGTACCTCAAGCAGCATGATCTCAGAGGAAATTTCTAAATTTGAAATGGAAAAAGGAGAAGATTATTATAAATCTGGGGGCTTAATTATTCCTGTTTTCAATGTTTCCAAAAAGATGGAACAATAGAAGGACTAAAAGTTGTTCTGAGGAAAGTAAAATTGGCTTAATGATAATGGCATTAGCCTTGAAGTTGCAGAAGTGGAACCTGAGCTCCTGGTCCATCATCAGCTCCCATGTGACTTCCATGTGTCAGCTCCCAGTCAGCAAAAGGAGAAAGCATTTTCCTGCCTCACAGAAATGCAGCAGAGAATGTAGTAAGAGACGGACATTGATATTGTCTTGCCAGCTAAGTAAGTAGTACAAAAGCACAAAAAAGAGGACAACAAAATGAAATCATAAACTTTAGGGAATTAAAATGGTATTTTCTGCAATTTTTATCAAAATAGAAACAGTTACAAGAAATATGGTAATATTGACCTTTTCCCATTAAAGTAAGTAAAAAAAAGAGAAAAATCTTCATGTGAAAATCACATTTGGAATATGTGGGTTATCTTCTCTCCAAGAAGAGATGACTAGTTACCAGACTGTCTACTGAGTACACTTCAGTAATTTGGAGATCATCGTTTATCTGCATTACATTTTTTGAGCAAGACATTGAACCACTCAGAAGACAGTTGATATGCAGTAGCCATGGGGAATGGGGTGTCCACATTTTCAAGTCCCAATCCTTGTTTTGCAAGCCTTGGCTAACAGACACTCTGGTAAGAGGGTTTGCTATATAATTCATTCTTCCTCTCATACTAGAGACAGAACTGGCTAACTATCCCATATGGCAAAGCCAAGCATGGCACAGAATCAATCCTAAAATTCTCCTTGACAGCTCCCTCTCTCACTGTGCCCAGAAGAAGCTGGATACAGCAGTGCATCTTGCCCCCAAAATTCAAACTGCTAGCTGCTTTCTTTTTCTGGGAGGTATTTTATGAAGATGATTGCAGTTACAGGCATACAGAACACCCTCCACACTGGTTTCAAATGCACAGTTTTGGAAAATTACAGACCCAGCATTTCTGTCACCCACAGCAGGAACTGCAAAGCAATTTATTTTCATCAACTTCATCTTATTAAAAACACTCAACAAAAATGCACTGACACGTTGTATGGAAAATAATACAAATTGAAAGACAGGGAGCATTTACAAGGTTATTCATTTTTGCTTGCCACATAGAAGCACTAGATGTAATAATGGAAATGAACAGGGAACAACATTTGAAAAAGATTTGTGCCTATGACAAGTCAAGGGACACAGAGAAGCACAGCGACAATGTATTCTTATCTGACAAAGCCCCAGTGTGACAGGAGTGAGAAGGACGACAAACACATTTCCCCATGGTCAAGTGCAAGAAATAAATGCTGCAGGGATCATTCCACAAGTACTAGGTGGTTACGTTGCAGCTAGGATTTCTGAGTTCGGATTTGCAGCTGGTCACCCGCCAACCCTATTCCCTCCAGTATGATGCGGGGTTTTTTTAGGATAGCCCCCAACTAGGAGATTTTTGATTAAACAAGGGCATAATTCAGCACCTGCCTCCATCTCTGTGCAAGCCAATGTTTTGCTTGCACATTACATGGCACAGTAGCAGTACACGCTATTTCCAAACAGGCCAACAAGAGGGGTTTAGACATTTCCAAATGTTGTACTGGTTCTAACTATCTCTGTACAGTTTACACAATCCTTACTAAATACTGTGTATCTGTATCCTTCCATCTATCTGTGTATGTGTGAGTGTGTCTGAGTGACTCCATAAAAGAAGAGAATACACACCCTGAAAAGACAAACAGAAAAAAGTGAAGGAAAGAGCGAGCATTATTTCTGAGTCTGGAAAATAAGGCATACAGACACTACACCTTCCCTGAATCTGTGGCATGGAACAGAATCCAGATCTCCTGAGTCCACATCAGCACCTAAAATCCTTTACTTTAGCAAAGTGCTGTAGGTTTGGAAGTATGCCAATGCCAACTCTTGGAGGATCTAGGAGAAGGTAAATAACACATAGCCTGTAGGGGAGAAAAACCACTAAGAAGTATTTGCCTGAGTTTCCCCTTCCCTTTTATCTCTTCCAGATATGACAGGTTCTCATCTCACTACAGTACTACTTTTCCCATTTATTCTAAGCAAGTGAGCAAATTATAAAAATCCCAGGACAGTAACCAGAACTAGTCTCCTATTACATTTGGAGATGAAAGTACCTTACTGGTGAATGAAGCTTTTTTTTAAAATCCTGTCTACGTAAGATTGACAGTATCAGTCTTCCCCCTGTAAAAATGTAGGAAACCCTGCTCTGTAAATAGCCATTGCAAGGAGGTTCAAGGAAAGGAAAGACCCAGCCTCTGGCTGGCAGCATGCACACTACCTGCTGTGATAATACAGAGAAGAGCTATTTTAGGACAAAAGACTCTGTAAGAGCACTTAGCTCTCACATCTTGGATGCTCTTGACACACACCACCTCTTCTAATCCTTGCATTTCACATGAGAGAAGCATTACAGGTATTAACCTCCTGTTCTTTACTGATAAGGAACTGTGAAGCAAAGTGACTTGCCCAGGGTTACAGTCACCCAGTATCAGAGCTGGGATTAGGACCTGTGGTCCCTTGTGCCTTCTACTGAATGCTGTCCCCACCACCAATTCCCCTTCTGCTTGCCAGGACACTGGAAAAGCAAGAAAAAACCAGGCTTCTGCAACTCAATATGAAGCCAAATGTATGGGTGTTAAAAAGAAATTCTCGATTACTTGTTTTCTTCACTAGATATATTCTTTAAGAGGCTGCAAAAATTTTCAGGGGCCACAGCTTGCTTGTATAAAGACACCAAGGTCCACGTCTTGCATATCTCATGTCCCTGCTACAAGCCAAGACTTGAAACTAAAAATCTCTGGTTAAGTTTCAGAGCCTGAAGGAGACAAGACTTTGGTCTTTAAAAACAAAGAAGCCAACCATGTAATACAAGAATAATTTCGCTTATTGGAGAGAAGCAGAGATTGCATGCAGCAGCATTCTATCTATTCCCTTTGCCATTTTTCCATCTGCATCCCATCATCACCACCTCCCCAATAAAAGCTATTAAGTTCCTAACCTCAAATGACCAACTACATATCATATCAGAGAGGTGCATGCAGCTTATAAAAGCAAGCTTAGAATAATCCTAGGCTCTTTTCTTCCTTTCTTTTTGGTTCATTTTATTCACTCTTTCAGGAACCAAAACAGTGAAGAAGTAATAATGAAAACTAAACAATATAGCAAAGGAGGGGTGATTTCTGCATGTGAAAGAGATGGAGTAGCCAAGATGAATGTGGACAAATGTGGTCTTAAACTACTCCATAACATGGTTTAGTGGGCATGGATGATGGTTGGACTCGATGATCTTGAAGGTCTTTTCCAACCTAAATGATTCTATGATGCCATTCTATGATTCTATTTTGTGCCCCTCAGATTCTGGCTATACCAGGAACCAGCACAGGCTCCAAAACTCTCTAACTCACAGTAGCCTTCCCATGGCTGACCGTGGCTTGTTCTGTAGCACTACTCTTCTCATTACCTCAACTTGTCTGTATTCTGCGGATCACCAGGTGTGACAGCCCACCAGTTTCACATCATTCCTGCATCCTTCAAGTCATTTTAGTCTTTCCTAAATCCTGCATGTCAGTAGGACTCCTAGAAACACAGAGGATGGTCCATTTTCCCCCGGGAATGATCAATAAATATCTGATGATCAACAACAATTTTGCCTATAACCACTATATTTTTTCGTTGTATCCAACTATGCTAACTACCTGACAGGGCTGTGAGGATTTATGATGTCGCTACCAGAAGTTAAAAAAAAAAAAAAAAGCTGTGACTTCTGCCCCAAAGCACACAAAAATATTTGTAAAATTTAGACACTCAGATAAAAAATCAGAACAGTTTTCTTCCTTTTCTTCTGAATAAACTAAGATGCTGGTTTTCATCTCTAACGTCTTTAGCTGTCCTATCATCAGCTCAAACACAACAAGACTAAAACAGAACTCTTAGCCTTGCCACCTCATTCCACTTCTTCCTTTCTCTGCCCCTAGGGATAACGCTGCTTGTTTGATCACAATTCAGGCTTGTACTGCAGGTGCTACCTTGTGACTCAGGCTTTCTTCAGGTTCCTACAACTTGGTTGTACTGGTATCTTTTAGATGTTTTCTTTATTATACCTCTAAGATAATGGTTCTCCTATCCACCCACATGGCTAAAATTTTACGTCTAATTTTAGCTAAGTATCTTGCATCTAAATTAATTCATTATAATCTCTTTCACTTTGATAAATACATTCTTGCCCCACTGCTGGCAATTCAAAATAGATACCCGATCATCACTGCAATACCATTTTCTTAGCTTTCCAGTTTGACCACTCCTTCCATGCCTGCATTGTCTCCTTTTTTATGGTATATCTAACATGAACCAGCTGCCTTCACTTCTAGATACCTTGTAGCCCCTTCTGTAACCAATCTAGAATCTCTTCTTTGGCCTTTGAGGTTGACTTCTGTCTCTGACCAGCCTCCAAAGCCAGGTTCCACCATCCACTAGTTAAATATCGAGGCAAACGATTCTGTGCTCCCACAACTCCCCCCCCCCCCCAACACCTGGAAGAGCCATCATTGTTAATGACAGAGCTACATCATCATTTTACTTCCGCTCCTTCCTGAAGACCGTTCTTTGCTGTGATGCTTGACAATAGCTTGGACTTGCCCATCACAGGGTTTCCAACAGTTGTTCTGTGTTCTGGATTGTAAGCTGACTAGGGCATAGGCTCAGTTTTTGTCCCATTCTTGGCCAGTGCCAGCACAGCAAGGTCTCCTCCATGACTAGATTGCCTTTGTGCTACAATACGATGAAGACATCACTTAAAACAGCAACAAAGACACTTCTGGTGATTTCTCCTTTCCATCTGGTGGACTATGCTACAACTTATTAAAGTGTGCCTTTGCCCAAGCCTTAGGGAGCTTTGAGGAATAACTCACAGAGCTCTCACTGAGGCAAGGTAGCTACATGCTACCTCCAAAGCAGGACTGTAACAAAAGAAACAGGCTGGTTCTGAGCAATGCCTGGAAAAATGCTGTTAAAGAAAAACTAACTGGCACAGAGAACACAAGGACCATGCAATACCAGATATTTATGGCAAAATAACAAAAAAAAACCCCGCCCAAACAAACACACCAGTTATGATCTGTAAAGAACAAAAGCTGGTTTTAAGCCATTAGCAAGAATGGTGTGAAATACTAGAACTCTTGCCAGATGGGATTGCCCACAGTGGCCCATCACTATACATCCCAGTGTGGGTATGCAGCTCCTGTTTTCTCAGCCTTATAGATGAAAACAATTTACGAGACATTCACAGCTACATGAATTAGGTCCTCCGGGGCAATACAAATGTATTTATTATTATAAAAGCATTAAATGGATAGAGATCTTTAGATGAAAGCTCATACTGAAACACAAAGCATTTCAAGTAAGTATTAAAAATGCAAAAAAATAACAGTAACAAGAAATACTCTCTGGTGCCCTAGGAATGGCAGTCACACGCAGCTTCTTGTTTTGGTCAGGCAACAGAAAATTTGTCCATTCAGGGCATGCAATTAGCTGTCTGTTAGGGAACCAGTTAATAATCCATTTTTTATTAAATGGTATGATATTTACACACATGATGCACAACCTCGCTTAAACCTGAACAAGTAGGTTGGTCTCCTACATGAGCCTGAATGGGTACCACTGGGTACTATCACACACCACTGGGTGATGTTCTAGGACTTTTACTATGCCAGAAGTTAGACTGGATATTCATGTGGCACTGGCTAGCTTTTAAGATGCGCAACTTCAGGTGTGCACTCCAGCAAGATGCAAAACCCAAATGCTGTTATATAGAAAGAGATACACACAAAGACAAGAAAAATCAGGAGAGTTCCTGCTTGCTTCCTCTATGCTCAAGAGTTTACTGTTGTGATGCCTATGGGTAAGACATTTCATGAAATGACCAGACCTGCTGAGAAGCTCAACTACTCTGTTTTATCACTTAATAGTTGATTATTACATAAAAATCATAAGCATAATCCTAAAACTGGGGAACATGGCATGGATCAAGACACTTTGGAGTTGATGCAGATGTCTAAGCAATTACTGAGGCCAGGGACACAAGTCAGGTAGGAATCTCCTTTATAAAGACAGGTATGTCTTCAGTTCTTTTCTGTCCCTATGTTTATTAGTGCCCACATCTGTAAAAAACTCATGAAGTTTGACCACAGAATCAAACACAAATGGAAACGGCTGCACCACAAATGGCATGTGCTAGGCACTGCCACCAATCTTGATGATCTCTGAACCATCTCACAGTAACCCACAATCCCCAGCAGATTATTCATGGGAAACTAACTACTCCTTTTGACCAATTCAGCTAAGAGCTAGAAAACTCATTACATTTCAAAGCTCTGGTGAATCAGCAAGGGATCTGTCTGGAACGGCAGACTGCCAAAGACAAGCCTCTAGAAGAAAAAAGTCCTGGCGATTCTTCTTCCATGCTACCACCCTACTTGCAAAATGTCCTTCTATAAATATATATGAACGGATGTATGTCTAGCAGGGAAGAGGTTAAAAGCTGCCCAGCCCAGATTGACATGTTGTAGTTCTTTGACGTTTTTTTCACTGCACTGTTTTCTATTGATTAAATAATCTCTATCAGATATTAAGCCCCTTGTTATTGGCGCAGCCTATAAATTATTCAGAAGTTATATAAATTCTTATGGCGGGCATGAATTTTTAAACCCTAATTTGGCACCAGGCCAGGAACTCTTTTTTTTTTTATTTTTTCCTCGCCTGCAAGAAAATGTGCATGTGTTAGATTTTTTTTTCCAAAAGACAATTTTAACTTTAGTCTGCTTGTTTGAATGGAGATTGTATTTGATTGCTCATTATGTTTGGACATGAACAGGTTGGGGCTTTTGGGGAAAAGAGAGGTAGTAGGAGATTATGCTGTTGCACTCTGTACCTTCGATTTATTGGGGGTGAAAGATGTTTTGAGCAGTGCCTTCACGGTGTGTACTCATGTATGCCAAGGCACTGCAGCAGCCATCCCATTTGGGCACATGATATGGAATGGATCCAGCCAGAGGGATCCTCAGCACAGGACGGGCAGAGCTGAGACAACACCCATCAGCTCACTGCTGCAATTCTGCTAGTGACCATATACTTTGGGGTTTTTTTTTCAGAGCTAAGTGGCCTTTCCTTTAACAGCTAGGGACCAGACACACACAATGTTGCCTACTGAGGCCTGAAAGAGAAATTAGGCACGTAAATGTACTCTGGCTTTGGAATTACACCTCCCCTTGACATTTGCTTACGTCATAGAATTGCTCCACTATGGGCCTGTTTTCTCCCAAGCCCAGCATCATGGCCTGGATGGTATGCAAGTGCACATGTTAGGGAGTGAGCAGAAGATACAGTCAGGCTTTTGGGTAGAGCTTATTAAGACCATGTTGCATACGGTGTAGTATTAACCATCACCACCACCTCTGCGCAAGCCCTGCTTTGCGCCAGGCTGGCATCCCTCCTGCAAGCAGTGACACCTATCCTCAGTGCAGCACTCCCTCCCTTTCCCCTGGCCACTATCCAGCTCCTCATCTCCAGGCCCACCCTTGACTCAAAACCTCACATGTGCTGGATCCACACCTACAGCTGACTGGCTTTCCTTTGGCTACATGCACTTGTAATTCATGACAGTACTAAAACAAGTCAACAGCAGAAGAAAAGGGGTCAAAGTACCTGGTTATATTTCTCCTAATTCTAATCAAGGCAAGGCTCAGGTAGAACATCATTTTGTCTTCCAATCCCGTTCTATTTTCTTTTCCCATATCCACAGCATCTGACACCCCACAACCAGACTACCAAGAAGGATACCTACCACAAAATTAATTTTCAGCGCTGAGCCCTTGGAGCTGCTCCAACTTTCTGAACTCTCCTGCCTTTAGACAAGTTTCTCTACAGATGGATCGAATGTCAAAGTCCTCGGCTACCAATAACAGAAGAACACTCAGAACCCTTTTTTCTCTTTCTTGCATCCTCTGGCACCTCACAATTAGTTTTCAACAACCCCCCCCCAGAATTACAGGAAAACCCTGCAGGAGAGGACTGGCAGCATGAATGCCTCTGCAGACACCACCAGAGTTGTAAGTCTTTGACTTCTGCTGTCAGATGATTTGTATAAGCCAGAAACGTGAGTTGTACGCAGGTAGGAGGACATTTTAGTTTTGTTATCTGGCTCATTGGGAAGCAATGTGTATTATGTACATTGCAATAAGGCTTGGACACTTGCCCAGTGATAGCACTGTACTACTGAATGATGAGAAAGGGACTTGTGCTTGGAAAAAGAGCTGATGAATGCATGGCACATTTCAGAGAATGATATTCTGATGTCCATTCCTTCTCTCAAAACAGATTCTTGTTCAAAATGCTGATCAAGTTGGACAACATAGAGATTTAAAATAAATGCTCCCACAAAATTTGAGAATTTGAAATCTTAACTGTGAAGATTTGAAAATTAATCAATATAAATCTACACATATATACACAAATATCTGTATGCACCTATAAATAGAAATTTACAGATATATATACAGGCATTGATGGAAAGGGAATCAAGAAATACTAGTATAAACATCTGAAAGAAAAGGGCATGGAGTGGTCCTAGGATGTCTTTATTCTATCTTGTTTCCACTCCCTGCCAAACTCCTGACAATTTAAACTAAACAGCTAAACAAATGAGATCAAATGAATAGTGCCACCCCTGTTGGGAGTTCTGCAGCAAAACTGTATCAGTCAGCTTTATCCCCTCTGGAAAAAGAAGGTCTCTCTCCTGTGGACTATACGATGGCACTTAGGTTGCCATGCTAACAGCTCCTCCAACAGTGGGACGACTGCTTTTCTAAGATCAAAAGGAATGCCGAATTTACTGCATAAAATGCAGTAAATGTACATACCAGACATTTAAAAATAAAGCATAAGATTGCTTCCTAGAAAAAATTTGAGCTAACCACTTCACTCATGAAGGACTGGGCTTTGCATGTTTCCTCTTATTTAATCCTCAACAAGACTGCTAATGAGAACCTCCTGCTCATGCACAGTGGTAGTGCTGCTAACAGTGTATGAACTCTGTCTTCCTCTCCAGTTGCTACACTAATCCTATCTAGGGCCAGTTCAGGAAAGACCTTTTCTATACATAGCAGAGAGAAAAGAGGACCATCACCAAGGTTCACACAGTTTATTTGCAATGCAGAAGCTGTATCACCAAAGGAGTGTTTCCCCTCTGATATGCATTACAGAACACACCAGAACTGTTACCAGCTTTGTTATCGCCTTGCTCATTCCCTTAGGTTATTTACATTTCCCTAAAATTCCTGACTGTTTGAACGTGGTTAGTCAAAACGACTGGTGCACACACAAATTTTGGTAGCTCATTGATCATTCCCTATTATGAACCAGCAATATAAGTTCTTAAACAACCCTGGGCTTACCCCATACCAGGCTATTTTAACTCATTCTTGATCTTCAAAATGGGAGGATGATCCCCCCTTCCTGGCTGTTTTGTCTATTAGCATTATATGATGGGAGAGAGGGAGGCATAGATTGTCTGTAGCTAATTCTAAATTATCTATTACTGTGGACTCCCAATCTTGCTTGAGGGCCATGAGTGTGATCATACAACAAATGCGAAATAATTCAACTGTCAGTAATACCGCTAGTTTAGCTAACATAATGTATATCTGAGGTGGTATATCAGCACACATGCAGAGCGCCATGGTGCAGCTGCATTTCCCCTATGCACCTACAACTGTAGTCCACAGTCTTACTAAATAAGACAACTCAAAATGCTGGAAAAAGACCTGGAAATCTTAGAGTTCATAGCTATCTCCATCTCTCCAACCATCTTGGTAAAAAAACTACCAAAACAAACAGAAAATGACTGCTAGGCTAACACACATACGCTAACGGATTTTTATTATTATTTTTTAAAACTCATTTTCAGTGTTAAATAAACTGTGGAAAAGGGATTTGATTCATGGTCACATTAGAAATCTACTCAACCAAAGCCCTTTGTCACAAATTAAATCATAAACCAAAAGTCAAACATGATTTGTGAAATTAACATTTATCGAGGAAATACTCCCCAGTGCTGCATTGTGATTAGTCTTCGGCTTCTGAAATATCACCCATAATTCATGAGCTCCTCTGAAACCATGCCACTACCGTTACTGCTGAGATGGCATGCATGATGGAAAGGTGCTGCCACAACCAGAGCGTAATCTCTTTTTTGATGCTGGTGAAAACTAGAGGTCACTGTGTCTTAGTATTTGGGAAAGTACATGTATACACTCTCCTCAGCCCCAACACACTTGTAACGCTTCACTCCTCCACAGGCACTCTCTTCCACCTCTTAGATTTATCCAAGGCCATGGCTGTTTCTAATTTTGAACACGGAGGGTTGGCAAAAGCTCTGCATTGTACCCTTTCTATAAAATAGTGACTAATAAAAAAAGAAACGTAATTAACAGTCATTGGCTCTTTCACAAAGTCAGTGTCTTTCAGCAGAGGGATTCAGTACCTTTGCGGGGAGATGCGGACCTTTCAATCTTACAGGCAGAGGAGCTACAGCACAAAGAAGACTTAGTGATTGTTAAAGGCTAAACGGTCACTGGCAAAGCACGCTTTGGAGCCCAACATTTTTTAGAAGTCAGGATATCCAGATACAGCTTAAAGATATGGGATGCTTCCCTTTTCAAGGTGATTTTCAGTAGGAAGATATTTTTCTGCCAAGGAATGCAGTAATTTTTTTGAAATCTTGGTCTAAGACCATCCCCACTGCTCTGAGCACTACGCATTTTCCACATGGAGCAAAACAGCCGCCAAGTTTTTTGGGGTAAAGAAGAAGAGCTCAGCTTCACAGGCATTCAGAGCAAGAAGAAAGCTTCAGCACCTCTATAACCCATCCCCTCACTCCAAGTGATGATCATGGCCTTTCTTCTTCATGTATTCATACATTGTCTCCACTGCTCAATATACTACACCTACCTGAACACATCAGTTGTATGATGTGTTTATGCAAGTGCATATGTGTTTATGCATGTAAAGATAAGATTACACAACATACAAATAAACAAGGATCGCAAAGAAGAATATTCCCTCTCTCTTAACCAAAAGAAAGCCTGGGGCCTCATCCTACCCCCGCTTTAAACCAAAATACAGATGAATGTACTCTCACTCTTTTCAGGATTAAAGGAGAACTTACTGGCTGTAAACCCTCATTTTCCTTTGCTACCCTTCTGCTGCATGCAGACCAGGCTGTGTTAGATCTGGGCCTCTGTCCTCAGCTGGGGCAAACTGGACTTAATGGAGCTGTGACCATTTATGCCACTGAGAATAGAGCACTCGGCATGCAGCTCAGAGAACAGCTGAGCCAGCCCCCACCCAGTGCCTGCATGAGCTCACTCTGGCAACCACATTTCACTGCGGATGGCAGGCTCTACCCCAAAGGAGGATGGGGAATCCAAAAGAAATTATTGCCTGCTCTACTAAGCTAACCCTTAGGCACAAAGGCCTCACTTCTCGGAATAGGAATTCATTGCTCCAGTAATGAGACTGGCTGAATTGTCCATGAGGAGTTGTTACCTCCACTCAACACACTTTCTTTGGGTAAGCAGTCATTCTCTTCTTGTGTTGTGACATTAAGGAGTGGTCACCAATGGATGGTGGTTTTTAAAAACAATTTTAATTTTTTTTAACCACTCTCTTCTACTTGCAATAAGCTCTTAAACAGCTGAAAATAACACTGAGTTCCCTACTGGATTGCCCTTTACCATTTGGAGAACATTGATTTTTTTTCCTGTTGTGCCAAGATTAATGTGGCCTGTTTGTTTGACAACAGATTCAACATATCTAGTGCCCTGTCAAGCTAAAATGACTCTGTGGACAACATCCCTGTCTGCACTGGCAATGATCTGAAAAAAAAAAAGAAAAAAAAAACCACTTTACTCTTACTGCAGAACCATCATATTTCGGCAGCCCTTAAAACCAAAAACTTATTGATGGGGCAAATTTAAAATATTGTTAGTAAGAGTCGAGGGTTTCAATGAAAACTATTAGGCAAGGGAGGTTTTCCAAATTATCCACTGTAACGGTCTGTTACAGTTTTGATTCAAAATGGTTCCAGATCTTAAAGGTACAAACCTTTCTCCCTTCTTGCTGTTTGATAGAAAACGTTAGTTTGTCCTCTCTCCTCCATTTTAAGTAGGAAAAGAAGCAGCATATAAGTACAGAGAAGAAAACGAGAAAAGCCAAAGAAATAGGGAATGTTCCTTCCTCATCCAAGTACCAAATATCACACAGACACCAGCTGAAGGTGAAAACACACCCTGCTCCATTCTTTCAGAAACATTACCAAGTTCCAAAATCCTCATCTCCCTCCCTTCCCCTTTCTCTGGCAAAAGCCAGTAATACCTACAAATATTTTTTATTTTCGTAAACATCATGCAGCTTTAAAACGTGGGGATGTTCTATCAACTTCAGGATGGCTATTTCCCGCTCCACCTGGAAGAAAAAAAAGAAATAGAGAAGATTATAAGCTTGGTCTTAGAATACATTAGATATCATCACACATATTCTTCCCATTTATCCATTTCCCACTCCTCTTTATATGCAGAGGATACAGCAACTTATAACAATGTATCTTATTTAGCACTCACATAATTTAAGAAAAATTCAATTCGTTCAGCCTCAGCACTCCCTGCCCTGCAGAACAGAAAACCAGCAAAATTTCAAGGTTGAAAAAAAAGTCCCGAATCTACCGAAGGGAATTAGATGTAGGAGATATATGAGCATTCAAGGCTGTGCCTGCCTCACAATCCAAAGTCAGTGACATATTCTCAAAGTACAGAAACTCTAAGATGTCAGTTAGGGCTCTCCTGACCTCCCACAGACACAGGGGTGGCCATGCTGCACTACATATTGCACACTTAATATTAGAAAATCCCCATTCTGAAGAACTTGCAGTGTATGCAGGGGAGACAAAGAGCAGAAGACAGACAGCAATGTGATTTTATAGCTGCAGAACTGAGACACAGAAAGGGAAAGAAATATAAGAAGTGACCTAAGAAGTACAAGGCACAACAAGAAATTAAACTCGATTACTGGAGACATAGTGTTCAGAGCCTCAAGCTTAAGATTGTGCTTTCTCTCAATTCCCAATCTGTCCGAGCATGGGTACTTCTAAGAGCGTCTTCAAGACGGAGTTAACAAGTTGTGACTAAGTCCGTGTAATTATCGCAAGCCGTGTTCTCACCCAAAATTCCTATCATGACTGTTGTGGTGCTTTTAACTTGAATTTACTAAGGGTATTCATTAGAGATGGAGTCAGTGCAATTCCTCAGCTGCTAGCAAAATTGCTCTGTGCTGCTCGAAGCCACACTGTAACCACTCTGATTTGACCTAGGCTAACCCAAAGGAGTTAATGTAACACTGTGGAGACTGTAGATAACTGAAATAAACTCTGCAACAAGACACAGTCTAAGCATTGCACTGTTGGGCAAGACAAATTTCCAGGAATACACAAAGGCAGGAAAAGGACATAAAGAGCAAACAAGGACAACTAGGTAGGGTTTTTTCCAGTCCTTCAAATAACTGATTGTCCTGGAGCTGCTATGCTAACAAAACATGAACAAACTACAAAACCATCCCTTAACATCTCCCCTGCATGGATCAGACAAGTAATTAGGAACTTGCCCCAGTACACCTTTAGTTCTTGATGTCCTTTAATTTCCTGAGATATCATCCTCTGCTAAGCCTGAACACAGACAACTTTTCCTGAATGCTAGTAAGATACTCAGTAGGAAATTAGAAAACAGTAGTTTTCCAGCACTCTGCAGAGGAAGAGGATTTCCCAGCACATTGGTTATCGCCCCAGATCTCTCTTCCTCTACACCACCACACAAAACCAGCAAAAGCAACTCTAGCACAACATCACCCTTGGCCTTCCTCACATATCAGGATGGAAGAAAGGGTGTTTGTACATGTGTCAATCTTAGTCTTTCAAAGACATGTATTCCTCTCTGCAGAGTTAAAAGTCATCTGAGATCCACTTCCACACTTGGGATATCTGGAAATAGCTCCTTCAGAGAAGTGGGGAATGCATGTAAACATGTATGTACGCAGTTCAGCACTGCCAGAACTGCTATGAATTCAGCGATACACAGTACTTGATGGTGACAGCTCTGTAGGCGTAACTTACTCATGACCAGCACTTAGATGAAAGGCACTTATACAAATAGGAAATGAAAGTTGGGTAGATTTCAACTGTACAGTTATTCCACCAAAAAACCAGGGGGAGAGCTAGTTTATTCCATTTTCGTCTCCTCTTCAAAAAGACCTGTTACTCTTTTCTCTTACAAAATATGCACTGATATTTGCTGAGGGCTTGCTCAGCCCTATAATTTATAAAGTTGGATTTGCTTCAAGAATGAGAAAAAACAAAACAGAAGAAGCACGCACTCCCGTAACACTCTTCCAATAGTAAGCACTGAGGTTCACCATCAGCACCATGTACTGCATCTGCTCAGAAACTGGAACTCCAACGAAGTTCCCTTTGGATGGGGGAGACCAGGTATAACATGGGCAATGTGACCATTGCACTAGCTATGGCATGGATCATCCAACCCCGTTCTCCCTCCGAGGGGATATCCTGCCTGTGAAAGATTAAATTCCCTGCAGATGCACTGTCTAACTGCATCGACGATTCAATTCTGAAAAACCTCTTAGTGGGTGTGGTGGCAACGTACATTCAGACCAAATGAGTGATGGATGGCAGCATCCATTCAGGGTCCTGCTTGGTTACTGTCCTAAAGCATGAGAAGAGGCAGTTATTTATGACTACTGCTTGGAGGAGGGCATTCAGTTACAGCACCGCATGGCCTATGTTCTATAAGAGAAAACCAGACCAGAAAGCAAGTATCTCCTTACTACCTACAGATTTACCCTAGGAACCAATTAAAAAGAAATGAACCTGAGTTACTTTACTTTCATAATTTTAAGTGTGTGAGTGTGGAAGGTTCTGTGCATATTTTTAACTTCCCAGGAACTAAATCCTGAGAGGAAATACAGTTTCGGAGGTCTTGATTTCAACCCCAGGTATGCAGAAAGCATCCGACTTGATGTGCCTGGCAGCATTTTACTTCAGTACAGCGGTGTGTTGCACCACTCCAGCGCAAGCAGTAGTCAGCTTTCCACAGTCTGCTACCACTTCTAGCTGTAAACCAAGGACAAAACTAATCTACTCATCTCAGTAAGACTTTGTATAATCCTTCAGTGAAAAGGGGCTTTATGAAGCAGAAGTGTCATTACTGTACTTCTCATAGTCCAGGCCTTGGCCCCGTGTAGAGGAATGAGATTCTAATGGCTGTATGACTTCAAGAACTAGAGATTCCCAGCTTTCTAAACAGCAATCTGATAAAAATCATCCTAAAAAATCTTACGGCAGTGTTCTGCCTCTTTTCCCTTTCAAAGAAAAACAACAGTTCACAAGAACATGCAATGGACCACCTGCTCAAAATTACTACTGCAGTCATTACTGATGGGTGACTCTCCCAGATCCTATTCATTTTTTATACCCCACAGAGAAGCCAGTAATTAATATGGGTTGGACACAAACTGTAGAACTCAATAGTGATTTTACTGATGCATGGCTCAGGAGGACCTAGCAGCCACCATGTCAATAGCAAAGGAGAGGTATCTGAATTCACTGGCAAAATAAAAGAGGCCTGAAATAGCATGCAGCTTTGCCTTCTTCCCCAGAGCTCTGCCAGCCCTCGGCATGCCTTTTTTGCGCATCCCTGTGCTTGCAAGCCACAGAGTGCTGTCCAGCTCAGAGCTGGCAAGGACAGGGGAATGGAGAAACCCTGCAGGGGTGTTTGCTTTAATGCAGATGCAATTGTCAGAAAGCAGGCCAAGCTCAGAATAGCCTGTCTAGGGAGGCTCAGAGTCTGTGATAAACAGGAAACATGGAGAAACATTTGCATAATAGTTAAAAGAGAAAGGAAGAAAGTGAAGCTTTCTCTGTCACACGAACACCAGGTCACATCACAGGGTCACAACTACAGCCTGGGTTGCCTCATACCCCGGCAGGTTACTGACTGTGCAGCACTCCAGCGCCTTGGAGCTAGGGGAAAGAGCCGTGAAAGGCAGTGCAGGGCAAATGAGACACACTGCTAACTTGTAACCTTGCAGGTGTCAATTAGAGATTTTAAAAATCTATGCAGGAGGCTGATTTGACAGGATGCTCCAGCAATTCAGATAATGACAAAGTGCAACACAGGGGCAACACGACCCTTAGAGGAATAAGGCAAAATTCTGGTTCCCTCTCCTCCCTCTCTACTTCACCCTCCTTCTCCCCCAGAGGAAATCACATCTCTCTGCTTTAAGCCCATCTTGTCACCACAGTTTTCACTGGTGACAAGTGCTCTGCTGTCTGGCTTTCTGACTCACAGACACGCAGGGTGCTAATTCACCTAGAAGGCAAGGAGGGCTGCTTGACGGAGCCTCATAGTTTGTCTCAGTGATGAAGAAAGTCTCCTTTTCTCTTGTATTCATTTGCTCAATAACAATTGGGTCACCCATGTGGTGCTGTGAGAACTTGAAAAATGAAGTGGACAGTCATCTTGTATTACCAGGCTGTATTTTATCTACCAAATCTGTTGAAGCACTACGCAACAGTCATTAATAGCAGTGTTTCTCAAAGAACACCTACATGTAAAAAGCTGGGGGACAGAAGATGACACTTCTCATGGGATGCTTTGAAGCTCACCAGCAGCACACCACAAAGCTCTCTCTTTCTCCATTGACATCAGTGGCTCCCATATTGCTCAAAACACTGGCTTGAGAAGGAAGTCTGGAGCTGCAGAAGTGCCAAGGCGCAATAAAGGCCTCCAGGCTGCAAACATGTTGTGCTGTTTTTCCTACTCAGAGCAAAATGGTGGAGGGGGATGGAGGTGGTAGGTTTTCATGTGAAAATGAAGCTCTCTAATGTTGACCCTGCTTTGAAGTAATTAAATACTTTTCAGAACTCATGGCTGTCCCTCAGTTACTAGAAACTCAACCAGGACATGAACTTTCTCTGACTGCAGAATTATTTAGACTTGGGATGAACTTCAAAGGATGCAGAGATTTGGATGCTCATTTAACTCCTTGGGCTAGAACTCAGGTTAGAAACCTTGTACCAAAGTACCTACTTTCTCCAGTATCTGACCTGCTGTGCAGTAACTTGCATTTCCATGATGAGAGCCAGAAAGCAGAAAGTAAATCACTGTGTCACCTCACTGAGTTGAAGTGGCAAAACCAAAGGTATCAGATAGGAAGAAACTAATCTCAAGTTCTCTGGAAGTCTGTGTTCCTGACATAACAAAAATATCACAGGAACAGACCCAGAGATTTTATTAATTTGGTACTTTTGCTTCCATGTTATGTGGGACTGAAATTTAAAAATGGTGAAAAATGACTGGCTTTGGTGAAGACCATCTAGGTCACCTGTTCACTCTTTCCCATAATCACAGAATAAATAGGCTACTCTTGAAATCAGAAGAGAACAGCATTAAAGCAGAAATGGCTTTATATGACAAGTAACTGTAGGCCCGGTATGTCCTGTAGGGTTGTCACTGCTGTGGGGATATCATTCTTCCAAACAAACTCAAGCCATTACCAAATCTTAGCAGTACCACGTTATATCAGTTGCATTCTTAATTTCAATGGAAGCATAAATAGAGTAGAAGTGGAAGAAAATCAGGTTTTAAATGATTAAACATTAAAGTATCTTCCTCTGCTGCTCTGAATTTAGTTGATTCTTCACTTAAAGTGGTCTTTCATTACATTTATCCAAAACTTCTTCACCAGGCCATTATGGAAGCAAATGGAGAACCACAGAATTTGTCCATCTACGGAGAGTATTTCCTGCTGCTACTGTAGCCATTAGCTTCACATTTCTGAATATACTGAGCCAGATTCAAAATGTACTGAAGTCAACAAAAGACATCAATTGACTTAAGTGCGCTTTGAATCAGACCTTCTAATGACCATTAAGTGGTATCTGGAAGAAAATCTTCTATTACACAATTTTGACTAATTAAATGCTTTAACATGAATTCAGGTTTTCTGCTAAGTACTAGTAATTACAAGAAGATTCTATAAAAAGTGAATAAATGAGGGGGGAAACTAGACTTAGATCTCCACAGAATCAGGCAGCTAGACAATACTGTACAAAATACTTACAACAAACAGACAAAATTACTGGAAAGCTGGGCAATTCCTCATTTTATTGAAAGCTCTATTATGGGCTCATTCCACCACAATTTTTGTTTGTATGTGTGCCTCTCAAAGCTATTTCCCCATAAATGAAAATGAAACTAGGTGTGTGTGAGAAGCAAGATGCACATTTGATGTTAAAATTTGCATGTGCAAACTTCTGTATCATGAAGCTTTAGTAGGGCAATTTATTTTCCACAAATTACTATTATAACAGAATGTCAGTTTCTACTTGTTTTTATTGAAACAAGTATTTTTCCATAGTCCCTTTGAAACTGCAATTCTAAAGCTCCACCAAATTTCAAAATTTGGCATAAAATCTGGTCCTGGTTTCAGCTGGGATAGTTAATTGTCTTCCTAGTAGCTGGTACTGTGCTATGTTTTGAGTTAGTATGTGAAGAATGTTGATAACACTGATGTTTTCAGTTGTTGCTAAGTACTCTTTAGTCTAAAGTCAAGGATTTTTCAGCTTCTCAAGCCCAGCCAGAAAGCTGGAGGGGCACAAGAAGTTGGCACAGGACACAGCCAGGGCAGCTGACCCAAACTGGCCAACAGGATATTCCATACCGTGTGATGTCCCATCTAGTTTAGGAACTGGGGGAGTGGGGGCGGGGGAATCGCCGCTCGGGGACTAACTGGGTGTCGATCGGCGGGTGGTGAGCAATTGCCCTGCGCATCATTTGTACATTCCAATCCTTTTATTATTACTGCTGTAATTTTATTAGTGTTATCATTATTAGTTTCTTCTTTTCTGTTCTATTAAACCATTCTTATCTCAACCCATGAGTTTTACCTCTTTTACCAATTTTGTCCCCCATCCCACTGGGTGGGGGGAGAGTGAGTGAGCGGCTGCGTCGTGCTTAGTTGCTGGCTGAGGTTAAACCACAACAGGTATGAAGTCAGCTGAAGGGATACTGTGAGAATTTTCTCGGATATCCTTTCTGCTGGTGCCAACGCACCTCCACAACAGGAAAGGATTTCTGGCCTGGCCTGGCCTGGCATATTGATTCCAAGGTCTTGAAGTGACAGGGTTTGGATCCTACAGGTTATCTAACCATGGAAAATCCTACCCAGGAACTTCATGGTTTAACTTGTTAGTTAAAACCTGCAGTGTTCCACAACACTCTGCCATTGGCTACCGAGTAAATATGGTATGTAGACTTATCTGCAGCGTATGCTTCTTTAAGAAGCATCAGCGCTTCATGCAAGAGACACTGATGGGAGCTGACAAGGAGTGGATTTATTCATTCAGCACTTGAGATTATCTGCTGCCCGGTGGTACACAGCTAACGAGTGACTGACATGCAAGTCTCTGCCAGCGGTCAGCAGAATTGGCCCCTCACACCAGAAGGCAAATAGCTTCCCTGTGCCTCCTGTCACCTTTGGTGAGTGCCACATCCTTGCTGCCATCGCCGAGTAGTGCAGGACACAGGACACAAACCAACAGCCACTCTGCAGGAGAAATAACCTGATCTTTGACTTGCCTTTCTTTTTCCCCTCCTTATCCTGTTTTTTAATATTAATGCGCACTGTGCTTTCTTTGACCCAAAGCAGAATGTTTGCACAGCTGTTTTTGTTTGCTGGGGGAAAAAGCCTAACTCACATGCAGCCAGCCCAGTGTTCATGAGAAACCTGCCACTCCCAATCAGCAGCCACAGCCAAGCCTGTGTGAACACCGGTATCTACTGCTCCAAAGCAGCACGCTCAGTCCCTCTCATGTGAGCAGCCCTCCCTGCCATGCCAGACCTGCAGTGCTCACCCCAAACTTAGAAATGTAAGTCTAGCCCCCCCAAGCAATGCTGTTGGCAGTACTCACCTGCAGCTTTTGCCCCCTGAAGGACCAACAAACTTATGCCTGGCTCATTTCAGGGATGTCTATGTTAAAGAATGCAAGAGCAAGAAGCCAACAGGCCCTGTGCAGGAGCACAGGAAAGAAGTGCAATTCATAACTCATTTTCCACCAGTAGAAGTTACTTCTACTGAAGGTAGAAGAAGAACATTTAAGCCTTGTGGGTGGCTACGGTCAGCTACAGAAAAACAGTCAGTACACAAAGAGGAGAAACAAGCTGCAAAACTGAGGGGTATGGCGAGTTCAAGTAATACAAGTGCAGAGCTCCTTGTATTATTTGAGACATCATAGATTTAATATGGGCAGTACCAAACACAACATTGGAATGTCTGAGCCAAAGAGTGGGTGGAGGAAGCAGGAGATGCTGAATCCTATTAAAGGAATATGGGCAAGCACAACGGAGGTGGTATAGCACAGCACAGCATAACGTTCTGCCAAAAATGTAGTGTAGAGCTTCTGAGAGCATTGGTTGAGGATACGATAAAGTAGAGGGGTTCCCAAGAGCATCCAGGAAAGGGACTGAGACAGTGAAGTGATGCTGACAGTACCACGGACTGGATCCTTAAGGGAGTACACCATCAGTAGGAAGACAAATTTAAAAACACAGTTTTGGAAAAGCTTCAAAGGATAAACTCTCCACCATTTCCTACATGTCTTGGCTAGCCTCTTTCCCCGTCTTTCTCTTTTTCTCCATTAGTCACAATGGCCTCATTTAGCTCTTTGGCATTGTCTTACACAAATGTCCTTTATGCTTTCCCCAAACTCTTCCAGAAGCAATCAACAGGATTGCTGCTGTTTCCTTCTCTACATCTTTCCTTAGTGGCCATCTCTGGTTCCCTAAGAAATAAGGCAGGTAACAAATGCTCCAGGAGAGGGCAGAAGAGCTGGAGCTTTGCAGAAGCTGGAGGCAAAATGCCAGACTCCATCCCTGCCTTGCCCTGCTCCACAACAAGCCTAATGACATCAATCATTTCAAAGAGTGGAAAACAGATAATATGATTTTTGTTATTCTACTATATTCTCCTGTCCTTCACTTTTGGGTGCACTTTCACTCTTTAGATGGATATTTGTATGTACTTGTGTATTAGGATCTTGTTTCAGCTGAGTTAATAAACTCAGTGAGATACAAACAGTTGATACCTAGAAGGGATTCTCCATCCCAGTAGTCCCTCACAGCTGGCAGTGACGGAAGCAGAGGCTGAAACAACCCACAACTCTCTCCTTTGTTTCTATTTTCTAAATATGCTGCTGAAGCACAATTGCACCTCCCAGAGGGACATGGTCCCAGACAAACAGCAGCATGGAACTCATCCAGGAACTGTGAAAAGGCCAAGGGCAACACAGACTCACAAAGTTCATGTTTGCGCTTCGCTTTGCAATAAAGAGGGAGCCTTGAAGGGAGGCCTGGCAGCTGCAGGCAGAGGAGTCAACAGTTGACTTTCTGCCAAACTGTGGAGCCAGCAACTGCATACTCAGGGAGGCTGAGCAACCCTTCAGACCAACTCTTCTACCACAGCAGGTTGGCAACAATTTCTATTGTACTGCAGCATGAACAGCAGCTCCTGCCTGATGTGCACTAGCTCTGCACTAGCACTTCTATGTCCATCCCATCTTAGGGACACTGTTCCCAAGAACTACTTATTCTTATTTGTGATGTTGAAATCAGTCTGCTTTGTCCATAAAATAAGCTGTGTCTGATGAGCGCACTTGTCCAGTGTCTCTCTATAATGACATGACCATAATTGGTGTATCTCTATGACATGAACCAGCACTTCAGTTCCAAACATCTCTGCCCACTCTTCTGTATGTAGGATTATAACTTTTTAATGCAGACCCACCTCAACCACAAGCATGTCTTTTCACACCTTGCAAGACAGGACTGAACAGCATGGGAAATCAGCAGTGACTTCTCAATATCTTCATCTCTGGGCTACCTGTCTAGATCTAGCCAACAGCAGATAGGCTCAAAGCCTGTTACTCTCAGCTCTTTGGTGACTCACACAGCAAAATTAGCGTTATGGACTCAGCCTCAGTCCCAGGTCAGGAGTAAACTACTGGTGGACAGTTAAACAGCTATTGTAAAATTGTCCCCTCTGTTCAACTACTGCACCTCAGTGCTGAGAAATGACACAAGCTTTCAAGATGATGCTAGCCCTCACACAACAGCTTTGTCCGTGGTGCCTGTCACTTCTTCCTTCAGCATCAGGGATACAGCAAAGGTAGCAACACTGGCTGGGAGCTTTCCATTGGGTTTTAATCTGCAAAAGGATGGCTAATAAGGCAGGAATTGGAGCACAAAGCAAGAGGCAGAAAGAAAGACGAGAGGAAGAAATAAAATTGCATATTTTCCCTCAGTCTTGAGGCTGCCTGTGCTCACTCCCTCAGGTTCAGCCTGCAACAGAAGACATTACAGCAAGACTTGTAATCCCCTCAGTGAAGACACCATCTTCCTCTGTTTTGTACAAGCAACAGAAGCAGCAGAAAATTAGTCGATTGCTGCCATCAGCATCCAGGATCTCTCACAGCTGGGAGTTAAGAGATCAAAGACAGCAACGAAGGAACATTTTGTTTCTCACTTCCTTTATCTCTGCTCTTCTCATATCCTTCCCATCACACACCAGTCCCTTATTGCTGGAGGTGCTGATGACATCTTGCAGCCTATCAACATCAATATCAGGATCAAAAAACCTCTTAGCAAGGGAGGTTTACAAACAACATTGTAAAGATAGGCTCTCTAGCACCTCAGAACAGGTGATGAGGACAAGCCAAGTCATTCCTTCTCCACATTGTCCAAACTTCCTTGAGAAGGGAGGGCTCAGACGTCTCTGGCCACGTCCTTACAGAAGGGTCCAGCATATTCTCTGGGGCTGAATACAATTGTTTTCCACACCTTCATTATATTTTCCAATACATTATTCAGTCTGGTTGGACTTTCAGAAGTACTTAGCATTGGCCTATCTCTTTATCTCAAAGTTCATGGGACTCTTACTACTAAATGAGACCAGAGTCAGCCAGCAATGAACGGCAAATTCCATCTTTTAGTTCTAAGTCCCTAGAGGTGGGTCTTGTAATATGAGGCCTGCCTTGCTATTTATGAATCTACACCTCGAACATTACTTCCCAGATCCTGCAGTATTTCTGAGCCTTTCTGAGTCCTAATGGTGAATTCTTCAGCTTCACCATACTAAACCATAGCCAAAAGCATTCCCTATCCTAAAACAGATAATCTTTCCACATAGTGACAATCACTTCGGCAGTATAGAAAATTTCTCCTTTGAATTACCTGTGTCACTCTGAAGCAACCTATATGTTTATGGCAAGTAGTATGCTGCAGTGCAGGTGCACCCACCAACACAGCATTATTGCGTGGAGACCAGGAAAAGCAAAGAAATTAAGGCGTCTTAAACTTGAGGAAGGTGGTATTTTTATTATTTCCAAAGGTGGTGTTGTGGGTCATGCATCTTCAGAATAGTCATCTTTAAGTGCCATTGCTTCCTTGAGTCTCTTCCCATCCCTTTGTATCTGCCCTATGCAACACATCTAATACAGAGTTCAAAGCCATTTGGCTTCTGATGAAGAGCAAAGACAGGATGCAACACTTTGTTATGTCAGATGATAATGCATCGCTAAAGAAAGTGCTAACGACTCCAAAATTACAGAGAGGAAGCAACAGGAAAGTTCTAACAATAAGAAAATTAGCTTAATTCTCTGAAAATAATGGACTTGGCTGGACATGCTTACTCTAGATATTCCTGCAAGTGGCAGAACAAGCATTCCAAAAACAGAAGAAAATTTGAAAATTGGGTGTCACTTAAATCATACCACCTTGGGCCTGTACACTTTGGGATGCTTTGGCACATATACAGGCATCCTCTTTTCACAATCTAATTCAAAATCCCTTGCACTTCCCAAATACTTATGATAACACTTACATGTGCAGATTTAAAAATGCTTGCAAACAATTTGCTAAGAAGATGGCAGGCTAAATTTGAAACCAGCAATATTTGAAATGGACAGCTGGGCTAGATCTACTCCCCTCCCTCCCCAACTTTTCAGCATTTTGTGCCAGAGATCACATTCATCAATCAGCTGAACCTTGTTCCCAGATGATCGGAACATGCAAAAACCAACCTGTGAATCGGGGAGTTTTCTGAGACTCAGCAATATGGTCACAACAGAGTTTTGGAATGAAAAGGCAAGGGATGCTGTTCATGGCATCCTCTCTCTACAGAAATCAATTACATCTCTTTATAGGAGACATAATTAGCTCCCTTCTTTCCAATGGAGAAAGCCTTTCCTTCCATGAAAAGCTTATACTGCCTCCCACACAAACACGGGACAGACAAAAACCCCACCAAAATCTTGCTGAGGCAGGTGCCATGCGGAGGAAATCCAGCAATAACCTCAGATAGGAGGGAACAGCGCCTGTGCCGTGAGGCTCACATGTTGAATCCTGACTTAGGCAAATGTATTTGGGAGGAAAGTACCACAGAGATGCTGTCCTTGCACCATACAGAACTCAGTGAGTTTGGATGTAAAACCTAGGATATTTAGGGGAGGGTGATCATTACATTAACATATATATGATGGCAGGTATTAGAGTGCATCCTGCTGCTGTATAATATGGATTTGTGTGTGGGTCAGATGTTTCATTTGCGTACTGCCTCCCACCCTTAAGCTCATTCCTGCACCAAAACAGCAATACTCCCTATTCACAGTCCGTCCTCTGAGTAGGAAATGCGCACTCCAGGTAAAGGATTTGCCTTCTGTGCTTTGTTGCTATACACCATGGGACAGCAGGGCAGCACTTTCTTTCAGTTGCTCTCTGCTGGACATGTTTTGCCAGGTCCAAGGAGCTGAGGTGAACTAAAGACTTCTGCAAAGCATCCTTGCAGGGTACTCAGGTAAGCTCTATGGAAGTTTGCCCAAGCCCATCCCACATTTTGTTTGCCAGAGGAACACAGTAACATTGGCAAGTCCCTTTTGTTTCTGAGAGTCCTAAATTATTGCTGCATGCCATTCAGTGAGAAAGGCTAGGACAGCAGCTAATAAGGAATCATAGTGATTTTAGGAGGCCAGCCTTCTTCTCTACGGAGATCTATGTAACCATTAAACAGAGTTGAGGGAATTTTCCCTCCCTTGGTAACAGCCTTACTCCATCCCAAGTGGATGACTTGAAGGTTATCTAGAGTTTTGTCATGTCCTTTGGTATCATTCTGCTGCCCACATCTTCCTGTATTTAGAGGAGGGTAATGTTACACATCCAAACTGGGAGCCTGTTCTTTATTTTGGAGTGGATACCTTATGCCACCACAGAAGCCAGTCAAGAACAACCATGTTCTGCAAAATCCTAGGGACTGTGTGAGCCTTTTTCTGAGTACTCCTCTTCTGGTTTTGAATTCTTATGCTTGCTAACATTTCTAAACCGTTAACCTTTTTTGCTCCGTACTACTTTTTTCTGAAGCAGAAGTGGTTTTCCTTGCAATTTTCCAGACCTTTTGCATGTTCCCTTCAGGGTGGCTGGGGACATAAACTTGTAGAAAATGTTTTACTTTCATTTCAACAAAGTGTTTAAAGCACATGCTTTAGTCTACTAAATACCACTACTATATAGTCTAGGGTCTACCTGCAAGCAATAGCAAGACAGTGAAGTGATGAAAGAAGGTGAGGAAAAAATGATCTTGTAACTTCTAGCAAACCTATAGGAGAGTAACACATATAGTTTGAAAGCTCTTGGTGGCCAATGTGCATGTTTTTGGTGGCCAACCAGGAAGGGGGGATAGTCCTTACTTCTGACCCATCAAACATGCATTTTGCAGAGCTACTTTTTTGATGAGATTCCTTTGGACATGTCTTCATTTACCCAGGGAGCTAGGCACTGTTGTCCCTCTTCCTTCTGTAGGAACACTGACCTGTTTGAGAAACCTGAGATGTCTCCACAGGGTATAATCTAGCACTCTGCAGGCATACCAAGATCCCTGAAGCACTGTTGTGTCTCTCTGATCCCTTATCTTGCTCATGGTCTGCAAATGATCAGTCACATAAAGGCCACAGGAGAGGAGGTTGCTGTCTACCTACTGAAGGCCTGAGTTTGTCAGTTCTATCTTCAAACAAATGAGCAGAAGTTTCACTTAGGGAAAATATATACAAGCGCACAGCTCTGATACTCTCCTATTAAGAAAATATGAAGCAGTTCTTTAAATCTGAAACAGGAAATAAGCAAAAGACAAAAAACCCAAACAAACAGCCCTGCCTTAAAAGTGGTCTGAATATTTTCAAATAAGACAACATTCCTTGTAGAGGGAAAGGAAAAGTGTAGTGCATAGCTGTGTCCTTCCCTCATCTGAACTGTAATGGTTCTTCCTCATCCTCTTCCATGATACATGTGCATATTCTGCAAGCCTCCGGATGGGAGTCAGCACCTCCATTCAGCTCTTCAGTGGGATCACCCTGTTGATGATCTCCTTTAGAGCTGAGGATTCACTTATCCACCCAGTTTGCAGCAGGTTTCCTTCTTCTGGGAAAAGTGTTTGATGTTACAAGTGAACCCAGGACCTCAGAGTTGAAACAGGACTGCAAGAATCTACAGAGGGCTTACATGAATGAATGAGTTTGATTTTCAAATTTAGGCCAGAAGCAGCCCGCCCAGCCTAATTTTTTCTCCCTCATACTGTTTATTCAACCAAGAGGATTTTCAGACAACCTGAGGGGATTGCCTTCATGGGTGAGTGTGCATTTTACCAGAAGTCCTATTTGGCAGAATGACTTTTATTATAAGCATTTTGGTTCTGTTGCCCCTGCTGCATGCTGCTTTTCTTGGCCTTCTGGCTGTCCCCAAGTCCTGCGCAAAATTCCCTTTTCACAGTGCACCGGGGATCTAGCAGATGCATAGACTACGTAGTTGAACAATCACTTTATGCCTCAAGCACTGCCAAACAGTTTATTGTGCAGCTTAGAAGGGCATATATAAACTGTTCTTCTGCTATAGAAAACCAAGGGCGCCTTTCTAGAAATGCTCTCATTTTGCCCAAAACACCACCTGCATTTTACAGGAGTGATCCTAAACCAGCAGAACAAATCCGGCAAGGGGTTAAAATAGGATTTGTATTTTATTTTTAACCCAGGCTGGAGAATACCCTTCCTTCCTTTTTCTCTTCTCCTTATGACACTTCTTTAAGTAGAGTTGCTTTTTCCAGCCCCGAACCCACCTAATGCCAAGGGGTCAAGCTATGTTTCTCAAGTCCTTTGTTCACTGGAGCAGTATGGAGGCACGAGATAAGTCTTTGCCGAAGCCACCAACGATTAAGACATCAGCACCATTACGAGCTGCTGCCTTCTGTGCAGTCAGCTCTCTGTAAGCCACCCCCAGTCCTCTGCCGTATCGGAGCAGCCCACCTCTCCCTGGGGGATTCCCCCAAGCAAGCTCTGCAACGGGGCTTGTGCTCTGCTCCTCACATTAATCATTCGGGATGTGACTGCTACTGCCACAGCTGCAGACACCTAAAGACTGAGGATGTTGTCTCCTCCTTGCTATGCAAGGCGTTTCTCCCTTCCCCAACTGCTTGTAAAGGGAAACATCCTTTTTTCTGTGTGTGTGTGTGTGTGTTTGTGCTGCGACAGAGGAACATAGGTTCTGACCTTAAAAGCAGGAAAAAGAGTTCTACTGCAGTTCTCACAGTGGCTGTGGCTGGCTCTGTTACACTGATGTTTGAGCAGAGTCAGGGCATTAAAATGTATGCATGGAAGCAACCTCCTATGCAAAAGTCCACTGTAATCGTTGCAGAGTTGGACTAAAGACTCTGTGCCAGTTTCCCACCCAGATATGTCAGGGACACATGAAAGTGCCAGCTGTTGGGTGAAGCACAGCTGCTATTCTCCTTCAGTCCCTGAAGTACAAAACTATGGGAACTATGGGAATCAAACCAGAAGTCAGAGCATTTGTGAGGCTACTCTAACTTACCCTTAGCGACAAGCGTCTTTAACTCTACTCCCTCTAATGCACCAGAGAGACTTGAGAAAGCAGGCAGTGCCCTTCAAGCTACCAACAAACATAACTGCTTGGCAAAATGCAGTATGTAATACCAAAAGGGAAGTCCTCCTTTAGTAATAGCTTTTCCAAACCAAAGATCAGTCAGCAGCCAGAAAAGGACTGCCAAGCATTTCCAAAATGTAAGGCGCGTACTCATTTTTCAACTAATCAACAGAAAAATGAGGGAGTTGCACATGACCTGATGCGCTAGTACAAAGCAGATGCGGTGATGTCAGAGCTCCTATTCCCTCTGCAGCACTGGCTGAGCACAAACAACAACCCCTTCTCTGCCACAGATCACCCGTACAATGTGGGTATTTTGTTCTGCAGGACAAACAGAAAGAAGCAGGAATCCACAGAGAAAGGAAGAAAACTAACTGCTTTCCACAGACTCCTAGGGCAGCTCTGATGCACTCAGGGCGCTTCTACCTTCACACAGAACTTTGTCTGTACAACAGCTCCACTCAAACAGAGTGAGAAAGGATTTAATGTTTCTTTGGTGGTAACTTCCACCTGCATCCCTTTCTTTCCCTCCAGTAACACATCCTCTGCCCCAGACCAGCTCTGGGAGTGGCCAGGCACAAGGTCGTCTTTTCAAGAATGATCGTCATCCTTTTCATATTCTGTTCCTTTGTCCTTTCCAAGCAATTTTTTGGGGGGACCCTGGGACAAGCAGTCACTTCAGAAGAGTGACTATCACATGGACAGTGGCTCCAGGACCTGTGGGGCGCACGTGAGCAGGCAGGCTGTATGAAAAAGCATCAGCGTTGAACAACTCACTGGCACATCTTCCTCAGTGGGGACTGCTGTCAGTCACTGTAAAGCAGCCTCCCAGTACTAACATAAGTTGGGTCAGGCCCTTGATACGTGCTAGCACCCTTTTCATTCCCAAGAAAAATATTCTTCGAACTGAAGCGCAGAGGATTTTCTTACATTAGGGCTAAGGAGCTTTCAAGCCTCTTCTTAAATGAGTTTTTTTTTCCAAAAGTGCAATCATTATAATTTAAAAAAAAATCACCATTGAGAAAGACTAAAAGGTTTTCTGTAATACTGCTTACAGTTAGTATTTGTTTCTCTCTGGGAATTCAGGTACTGCCCGTGGGAGCTTCCTCAGATGCTGACAACTCCCCCCATCAGGAATCCCCTTCAGGAAGATGTTTGCCCTCTGGCAGCTCTCCTGCGAGTGGCAGCAGCAGGTCATGCCCGCATTTTCAAAACGTTCCCTAACTTTGGGTTCTCTGCACTTGAGCACTCTCGAGGCAGATTTTCAGCTGCTGAATTACCCGCAGCTAAGATTTTAAGAAGAATTCCATTTCCAATTAGGGATGATATAAAAACTGGATTTTCAAGTTGCTCAGACACTATAGTTGACTGGGTCTAATGAAAATCTGGCCCCTCTGAAAAGTCTAGGCCTAAACCCTAAATTTTGGAGGTGCTGAGAGGCTGCTGCAGGCTCCCACCGCACATGGGAGTAGTCAGTCTCATTGCAGCGAACATCTTCTACATATTCCTCAAGAAAAGCACCCCAAATACTGGACACATCTATACTGTTTGGCATAAATACCCATATAAAACAGAGAATATTAAAATGAAATAAAAGGTGCAATACCTTTTATTGCATGCATATACATAGTTCCAAGCTTGAATCTGAATGAGGTCTGCATCCAAACCCACTTTTGGCATATCTCTAAAAATAATGACAGTCACCTAAAACCTGGAGGTTTCATGAGGTGGGGTTAAAGTTGGAACGATTATCTGAAGCGATATCCAAAGAAAGCCATAAAGCTGTCTAAGGATCTCATAACTTAGTCTGAATTCACTGGGTCTGGAAAGACTCTGGCAAACCTCTCCAGGAAATATGGCATCAATACTGGCTTGCTCTGACAGGGTATACAAGGGAGGGTGTGAGGTTGCGGCACTGATTTGGGATTCAGAAAGTCTAGCTTCACTTTCTGATTTTTTTGATAGCTTCTTTTGCCCTGGATGGGTTACTTAATCTATCTATGCCTTAGTTCAGTATTTAGAGAATAGAGACAGTAAGATATTTGCTTTTTCCCACATTTTTCTGCCCTTTTACATGCATTGCCTGTTTAGACTGTAAGTGCTTCAGGTCAGAGATGGTCCCTTGCTTTGTTTCTAAAACACAGCCACGGTGCCTAGTATGCCAGGACACGTGCTAAGACACACCCTCTGACAAACAGAGAAAAAAATGACATTTCAAATGTCACCACTAACTCAACTCACAGCCTGCAGAGAATGAAGCAGTGGGGGTGAAGTCTGCAATATGTCACATGGAACAAAATATAAGTTTAAAGCATGCTGTCACGGCTGAGCACCTGATTGTGGTCGGTGCTGGTGCTCTTCTGTACTGCCCTGGCTGTACACAAGGAATCGGGAGTCAGCAACTGTCCTCATGTAAGTCAGAAGCACACTCTCTGAGCACAGGAAAATACAGTGCCTTGTAAGCTGGGAGGGAGAGCAGGCGGCATTACAGGTAGACTAGAAATAATTGAGCAAGCTTCATGCTGAAAAGCAGGGAATCTTTGTCATGACAACAGAGAGAGCTGTTAAACTATACAACATGCACAGGGAATGTAAAGATAGGCAGTATTCTGGGTCTCCTGCTCTCAGCAGGGAGGAACTGGCAGGACTGCAGCAGTGAATGATGGTTTATTTTTAACAACAGTTTCTAAAGCAGGAGCTGGTGATTTTGTTTGTTTGTCACTTTTTATTTCATCCAATGCACTAGATGGATACTAGCTCCTTTTGCAAGATTTTTTATTTATTTATTATTGTTTCTCCTTGAAGCAGGGACTGCAAATGCTGTGATAAGTAGACTGAAAGGTTCACTTAGTTTCAGCTGCAGTTTCCCTAAGTGCTTTCTGTCCCCTGCTGAACTGCTGTTTTGTAATGCTGTGGAGGTGGAGCACGCTTTGGGGATATTCCACAGCTCTCTTCTTGCCTCCACCACACCATGAAAGAACCACTTTTCCTCTCCCTTCCCTTCACCCTTCCTTTCCTGTAAGGGGACATGAACCACCAGGGAATAAAGATATACCATCACCTTCTTCAGGCCTTTTTGCACCAACCAAAAACTTGCAAATCTAAAGCATTAACTAAGCAGTTTCATGCTTCGCTCCTGCCCCATGTCCTTCAGGGTGCGTGAACACAGCTTGCTGCGGACTAACAAGACACACAGCAAACGCTTCACATTGTGAACTAATGTCAGGGGAGCAGAGGATCTAGAGCTGCAGCTCAGTGGTCTGAGGAAAAAGTTCTGCTAGTTTGTGCCCCTTAATAATGGGCAGTGAGCATAGAGGGCAAGCGTGACTAGGTAGGAGAAAAGAGGCTATCTAGGGAATCATGCAACAGCGAGTGCTGGGCTTTGCAGTCCATAACAGGGGTGAGTCAGACGCAGAATTGCTGTGCTGCTATCTTGGTTACAGTAGATGCTAATTCAGCTGGTCAGGTAAAGTGTGCTTTTAGGAGGCTAATAGGAGCAACCATATTGAGGCTCTGGGACTTTTCCAGGCTTCATAGCTGTTCCGCCTATCCTAAAGGGAAGAAGCACTTGCAAAATGCAAATCCATAGCAGGGTCTGGGATATCAACCTCCTTCAGAGTTTGCTGGAGTGGGGGATAACACAACACTCTGAGCTGTTTGGCAGATTAGTGGGGCAGTTTATTCTGCTGTGGTGCTTTCAGAGGCAGCTGGAGGCACTGTGGTGCAGAAGGTCTGTTTCAAGCAGGCAGCTTCCACCAGCTTCATAAACATGTACATGGAAACTTTTAAAAGACTGATTTCAAAAGAGGGAGTAAAACATTGGGAGATAATGACACTGCTCCCTACCCTGCTTCTTAAGTACCTAGCAGGATTTAAGGGTTTCTTTTAAAGGACAAAGTGTCCAACCTAAAGCCTACTGCAACGAACTCAAAAGACTCTGACAGTGGAAGGCACTGGCTCAGGACCTACAAGGCTTTTGGACTCACACTACCACACCTGCAAACTCTTAGCTGGTCTTTCTACATGGAGGGGAGGGGAGGAGGTAGTAAAGGGACAAGGCTTAGTGCCTCCCCTTTCCTGAAGGGACAGTTGACATACAGCGAGGAGCCAGGCAGTCCTCTGGGTGCTGGTGCATGAGGCAGAACAGACATGGCTCTTCCCTTTGGTAGCTACGTGGACCTGCAGTGCTGACAGTAATAACAGCTTGTCGTTGTCAGCTAACAAAGCAGCTACGATGACGGCAATGCGCTGAGAGCAGACCCAGGCAGAGGCAGGGTGCCATTTTTAGGGTTATTTTATTCTGACTGGACTCATGCTCCAGCCCCTTGGGAGCCGACCCTTTTCACTGACCTTTCTGGAGGGAGCAAAGGACTGGAGGTGAGATTCTCAGTCGAGACATCAGAGCCAAGCTGTTCTCTGAACCACTCTTTGTTGCCGTCTCTTCGCAAGCCTGCAGCCTCCACTCCCTCCTCCCCTTCCCAAAAATAAAGCTCCATGATGTAAAAACATTCCTTTGGGGCTGGAGGTGGAAAAACTAGGACACCACAGTTCGGAAAACGCTCAGCACTGCATGAAATATTCACTATCAACCGAAACAGGTTTACCCGGAGGAGGGTATGATGAAGAGGGAATGGGGAATCAATTTCACTGTCCTATGTATGGTTTGTTATTCCGGCTGCTGCTTCTCTTCTCCAAATAAGCTAAGCTTTTTGGAAGCTTCTGTCTGACCCAATTCTCATTCCCTCTCTTTTCAGTCCCTCTATCCCTCCTGTTTTATGAGCAAATAAACATGCATCCTAAAGGCATCCTTGCCCAATCCTAAATACTGCTGCTCTCCAGAACAGGGCTAATAACATAATGATGCATCAGAGAGAGAAAGAGAGCGCATGTGCAGCTGAGCTATCCATCATCTGTGCACCAGGGGGATGGGAAAGCACTAAGTAGTGCCCCCCAGCCCCTGTAAAGGGCCTTCCTGATCCCTTCGCAGAAACAGCAAGAACAAAACAAAGGTTGCAAGGACAAAACAAAGGTTACAAGAACGGCTATTTCCTTCCTCTCTGCTCTTCAAATGTTGCACTTCAGGATCAGGAGTGAATCAAAATACTTCTCTTTGTAACTGATTACCAAGTTTTTTATACTGGTTTTTGCTCAATGCAAATGACAGGAAGAAGCGTGGAACATATGGAAAGCAGGGGAAGAAGGCCCTGGTGATGTATCAGCCTCGTGTGTTCGCATTCTACCTGCTGTAGTTATATGTTTCAGTGCAGCCCCAGTCTGAAGCAAAATTAACTGGGTGACTTTGTGTCCAGGCATACAGGAGGTTCAGCCAAATCACCAGAGATACAACATCCCAAGCAATAATGAGGTGTTCAGACGGTGCAACGGGAAAAGGGAGAAGATCAGGAGAGGTGATGACATAAACTAAATCTGTGACTCCCTATGGGTATCCCGGGATGGGAGATCAAGGCAAAGATGAAATGCCCAGGCAGAGCTGCAAGGGAGGAAGATGACATTCGTCTGCCTGGGATACAAGCCCCAAACTCTCATAATGCCCAACAGAAACTTGCCCCCCCCAGGATTTTCAGTGCTCAGTGCATTCAGAAAGACATATGGGAAATCACACATGTAATTTTTTTTCAAATGAGCTCTCATAGAGAATGGGGCTTATATACAAAGCCCAGCTCCCATACATTGACAGCTTAAAAAAAAGGCTATGACTGAAAGCTAATCTGCAGTGAATACATTTTCCGCTCAACCAAACCCCAAACACGTTTTATCAAACAAAGGAGGTCTTTAAATGATCACCTGCTCCAAAGGGCATTTTCCTAATGATGAAGAGCATGCACGCTCAATACTTGTTCCACTACAAGTGAACAAGGAGCTGTATCATCCTACCAAAACAGGGACACCCCAGGGAAGCTATGGTCATCTCACTTGATGCATGGTGCCTTCTCCTACCCTCACAGCTGGAGCTGCTTTGCTCGCTCATGTTGTACACTCAATGGGATATCCCAGTGCATCCCTGTGAGACCTCTGAACAGGCACAATGGACCTAAAGCTATGGCCAAACAGAGCAGTAGTACGCGTAACCTGAATGTGAAAAGTCAGTCCCAAATTTACCAATGCCATACAAAAAGTAGGATTTATTCACTCAGCTGAGTCTGGTCTTATAATTTAATTCTTTGTGCTGGTAAAATAAATTTTGTTACATATTTATCAATTATCATTTTATTCTTCATATTTTGCTAAGGCCCCATTTAACATCATGCCTTTGTTTTGATACCTGTAAGTACAAAAATAGACAGTTCTAACCTTACCGAGACTGGGAAAGCAATTACAGGTGGACCTTAAACTAGGGGTCTGGCTAGTCCAGAGGTTTCCCAGCACATGCTGGCACCCACTGCATATGGAAACACACTAACAAACAGAGCAGCTAAGGAGTGAGTCTTCCCTAGTTTATCTACCCCCTTTGGCTTCTGGCAATCAGCAAGGACCACTTGACCTGGAACATCTCTCCAACTGGCTCTAACTCTTGAACATATACATGCTTTAGGCTCCCATTATTTTGCAGTTTCATGATGTGGTTTTTGTTCTTTTTACCCTCCCCCCCACCCCATCAATCATTTAATTGATTTCCCATTCATTCTGGCAGGTCATCCCCTAATCACTTCTCAAAACCAGTGTTCTCATGATAGGCCCATGGTCAACAGTAGCCAGGACAAGAACTCAGATGTTGAAGAGTATTTGGGAAATGAGATGAAGGCTACCTCCCAGCACCCATTTTTTATCTTTTTCCCAGGAGTTCACTCACTTCAAGAATTCCATGCACTAAAAGCGGCAGTGTTTTCTGCTCTGTTAAGTGAAACTACACAATAAATGATTGTACGTGTTTGTCTTTTTAATCTGTAAGGACAGAGAAATATTTTTCTGTTCATTAATTGGAAGTTCATAAATGATAATGTGTTAGCTCTCTTCACTGATGCTTTTCTAGAGAAGTAATCATTGAAAAGAAAAGAAGATTCTGTAATCAGTAGCAGATTACAATGGAGTAAATGGATGGATAACAGGTAAATACTGTGCCTAGCTGAGATGGAGGAAGAGGACTGGTGGAGAAAAGTCACAGATGAGCTCATATTTATACCAATAAATTAAGTTGATAAATATTTATTACCTACAATGCTCTGGAATAAAGATATAGTTCTTTTTACTACCTGCTGCTTGTATTTGCTTTTAGGAATAAACTTGGCCTTTATGATCTGAAAATTTGCTCTTTTACTTTAATTAAAATATATGAGAACAGTTTTTAAAGGGGTGCTCCATTTGAAAAAGGTCAGTTCTATGCTGTGCCCCTAGAGGGCTGCAGCGGGAGGTGCTATCGGTGATAGCATCAAAGACGACCACCAGCTGAATAGTAATAGTATATTTGAGGAATTGCACATCTTCGCTGTACAGGCAGACCTCTTCAGACTAGGCTTCTCACCAGGGGATGGTGTATTTGCTCTCTGTACAATGTCAGGAATACGAAGAAGTCACATGGCCACTGTTCCATTCAAAATTACAGTCTCTGCTGGATATAAACAAGCAAAGCCTTACTACCTGCATGAACCACTACGCGGATTGGTTCTGGTGACTTCTGCAAGAAAAATCAAGAATGCTCCCAGGGGTTTACAAATTGCTTAAAGAGACACTGTCTAATTCCTACATACTCTGCAGGGCTTACTAAAATCCTCCAGGAGACAGCCACAAGCACAATTAGAGCTGGTTCCAGTAGCACACAGCTGCATCCTGTGATAAGCAGGGGATTGAGTACATGGCAACACAATTTGACTCAGCCAAAACGACTATCAGAGGGACTGATCATCACTACCTTCCTTTCCACTTGCAGTATGCTGTCACTGTGCTGGCAGCAACAAACTTCATAGGGAATAAGCACACCTGGGAAAGGGCAGAATTTGGCAGGCACCTGGAACTCAGCAGATGTCAGGTGCTTTATATAGCATGCATTTTCCCTGGAAAGTCTGTCCATTTGGATAAACATTCACTGACATAAATGGAGACACCAGCCCTGCTCTTTTCCACCTGCTAGCTGCTTATTTGGGAAGGCCTGGCCACTATTTATTTATTTATTTATGATGAATCTTGTTTGAGAGAGGATCTACACCCTTTCATCTCCAGGCAGGAATCATCACTGCATGTTCCTTCAGTGACAGCCAGTGGTTTGCCTTCATCCATTAACAACAGGCACAAAGGCCAAGCTGAGCTGCCTACCTTGAATTTAGGGCTCTGTGACATCTCACTAGTCAAAATACCCCAAAGTCTTTTGGGCCCTTGTGCAGCCAGAAACCACAAGAGTCTGGGGTCTCTAGGGCAGAAAGAAGAAGAGGGAAGGTGAGCAGAAGAAAAATCACGCTCAGTCTTAGGGAAGACCTCAATGGATGGATGAAGCTTCGTTTGACTTACTTACATGGGCCACACCAGACCTGCATCTCCTACTCATTGGGCTCCTTGTCCTCTCTAGTGCCAAGGTAGTTTTCCAAGTAAGGAAGAACATATTAAATGTGAATAATGGAAGTCTATTGCTGACTGATTCCTTCCACATGAAAAAGAAGTCTGCCATCAGCTAATAATATTTTAAGTAATACCTGAAAAGGATCTGAAGTGAAAACCTTGGGAGTTTGTTTGCTGTTTAATTTTGGCTTAGCAACTTGTGCATCCCTACAAACTGGGAACAATAATACTTAATTTGTAGGACTGTGATATAGTTTCATTCATGAATTCTTCATGGGATTCTGGTGGAGATCCATTCACAGTTTCTTGCAAAACACTGTGAAACTCTACTGAAAAGCAGTGCTAACACAATGTGATAATGGGGAAAGGCATTATGCCAGAAGCAAGATGACCTGGTGTCTTCTCTACCTCTGCCATTTACCTTGCATGCGATGCCAGGTACATCACTTCACTTGATCTATGCTTTAATTGACTGTTGACACAGTTAATTTTTGGAGTAAGGATTGCCTATTCCTATCTGTACAATACCACATTCACGCTTCTGCCAAGTCTATGCTAAATAACACAAATAGTAATTTCAAAGACTATCATCTGTGCTGTATCATTCTGTTCATATATTTTAGATAGGAAAGATACTGGATTAGTAAATGTCAATCAGAAATATAGAAAGCCAGCCCTTCTGCAGCTGCCCAAGGAGAGCTCTGGAGATAAATAGCTCAGCTATTTCTAACTGGCACATATTGTTCTATAGGATTATTAATGCCTGCTGCAAACTTGGCTTCCAGTGGGTGCCTTCTCTGGGATCAGTGGGTGTTCACAAAGCTTTTCCTTTGCAGAAGGTGTTAACAGCACTGCTTACAAGCAATATCCCCAGCGTCTGTATTGTCATGGGGATTTCTGCAGATGGCTCACAGTGATGACTGTTAGTAATTTATTACTGTTCCTTGCTCTTCTTCCTTCTTTTCCCTCTATGCAGGCTCTTTCTAACATTGGCCCTCCTCTCCTTTATCCGTAGCAGACAACCCACAAGAAGCCTTGGCAAAGGGGGGATGCTAGTCCAAATGAGAAGGACAGGGCACCTCAGACAAGTGCACATCTCGGGGGCAAGTGACAGCACAGCCTTAAGTCAAATGCGTCAGCCCTGGATTAGGTAAACTGGCAGCCAGCTGCCAAGATAAAGCGCCTGCCTCTGAATTCAGCAATGTCAATTGTCACAAAGTTAAAAAGGGATGGAGGGAGGGAGCGTGGGGATGGCACAAGCTGGTGAACACATGCAGGTGAACCAAACTGGACAGATAAAAAAAGAAGACAGGGACGATACATGCTACACATACTCCACTACTGAAAGCTCTGTCCTGCTGACCTTGGCCAATGATTAATGTTACTTTAGAGCGCATTCAGGTCTGCTCTTAATATGAATCCTTCTGGACTGGAACTGGGAGAAATGCCACTCAGGCTGCATGGGGGAATCTGTGAGGAGTGGAATGTATCTTTATTGCCATTTAAATACTTCTGTTTCTGGATGAAGTTTATGCCTGAATTTCATGCTGTGCAACTGTCTTTCTCTGGACCAGATACCACACCTCCCTATCGCAAAAACAATAGCAGATCCAAGTTGGTCATGCTGCTCAAAGAAAGTGGAGGAAAACAAAGGTGGAGAGAGGAGCTGTTCAAACATGCAAGATCTTTCCTTACCTGTTATTCTTCCTGACAGGTTAAGATGCATCTGCCAACCTATCTGCAAGATGCAAAGAGCCCATATCTTTATTTACCAGAAAAATTTGCACAGTGCCAGTTGTTGAGAGATTCAGGACTTCAATGAGAGAAGTGGGAAGGACTGTAGTAGGCTGGTAAAGAGCAGCATGGAGCTACAGGACTGGAGTTACGGAGAGGTTCCTGACCCGGAGCCTGATGCAAGGCTACAAGAGAAGCTGTTCAAAGGCAATTTGTGCATCTCCGGACTATGGTGTGTCTAGCTCTAGCTAAATCACAAGCTGACCAATGTGCCAGATTATTTCAAAGGAAATAACAGCCACTGGATCTGAAACTTACTGTTTTTACTTGCTTGTCTTCCTGAGATTTGCTTTCACACATCTACAGTTGTAGCATCTACTCCCTTCCCCTTGTTTCCCTTCCCTTTTTTACTTCACAGTGATAAGTAAATCGGGGAGAATGGAGTCTACTGCGTTCTGCCCGATGTATTTCTAATTAATCTCATAGTCTCCCAATACTCCAGCAAAATCAGGGATGTCCTAAACAGGGAAGATCAGATCTTTAAGGGATACACCAAGTAAAAGTGTCCCATCATGAGCAACAGCAGTCATTCACTAAATTCTAGTCACAGCTGGTCACTGCCTCCCACACAAACACGGCATGTGCCTGGCCTGAGACAAAATCTGAGTACTTTTCCCTAGGGAGCACTGCCATCAATTTCTGTCACCATTCTCTACGTGTATCTGGGCACCAGCTATTTACACCACTTGGCCCTTCCTGTCATCCAAATACTTCACATAATTCATAAGCCTAAAGCAGTAAACACCCACCTTCCCGCCATTTATATCTTTCCCCAAGAGAACTCAGCTCAGACACAGCATTAAGGTTTCTGCTTTTTACCCAATTTTCCAGCTGGGTTAACTGAGGCATGCCGAGGTCAAGTGACTTGCCCAAGGCCACACAGTCAGCTGTTTAGCCAGCGTTGCATCCCAGGCACTGGCAGTCCTGCGGACATTTGCTCCAGCCACTGGACCATGAGGCTTCCCTCTGAATTGTCACATGGCGCACACACCTACAGGCCAGAGGAGTCTTTGTCTTTGATTTCCAGCTAGAAGAGGTGAAGGAAGGGAAGGAAGTGAGCAGGAGGCAGTGTGGTGGGGATGTAGCTGTAATGAGGGCAGGCGCAGGTGTGGGAATTCTCATTTAGGAGACAAACAGCTGCTCTTGGTGACAGACAGAGCATATAACTGATTAGCTTTAATAAGAATGATACTTAAGTATGCATCAGAGCCTCAGACAGGCAGATCCACACAGCTTGCTAAAGATGTGTCTTTCACAGTCCCCCAAAACGGTGAGCATCAATGGGAAATCATGTTTAGACTGTGCTGGGGACTCTTCAAATGGCTGACCTCAGTTCACAGGAAAAGCAGCTCCCACAAAGAGAGAGAGGTAGAAATTGCATCATGTTGCAGCTATGGGTTTTATTAGCAACAGGCATATAGGAAGAGAAAACTTCACAGATTGTGCTCAGAGACTTCTCCTGCCTTTCCGGAGAAGCCTAGCTAAATACATTCCTCCATTTATTTGAAATACATAGAGCAAAATGTGTCAAAAAAATAGGAGGAAGGGTGGTGACACAAATTAAAGCCAAACCTGCTCTGCTCCAAGCAGCACTCCCCCACACCTTATTCATTCTCTCTGAGCCCCACAACAGATTACAGGAAACAGCTTAGTCTCTCCTTAGGATAAATAACCTTGTGGCCCAAAATCAGGAGTGGATTTACCAGGGGTTGTAATTGCAGCCACAGTCCTAACCCTTACCTTCCTCTGATTAGCATCACCTGGCATGCCTTCTGTGCTCCCAGGCACATGATGTAGTTGCAATCACAGGGTTGCACTTCTTATGAACTGGGAACGTGACAAGATCAGGCTCTGAAACTTACCATAAAAGGCCACTCATTTGCAGCTGGTAGTGTTTACGCTCCTGTACCTTTGAATTTGCCTTTGATTTCTTATGGGAGCTGGATTTAGTTTTGCAAAGCAGGTTTCTTTCTCCTCTAGAATTTACAGTGCAAAATACATTCTTCTCACATCTACATGTCTAGTTCTTTCCCTACACAAGAAATCAAATTTTAAAATAAATAATTATTCTCAAATTGCTCTGCACAGGGAGTGAACTAAAAACTGTCTTTTCCCTTTCAGCAGAAGTTTTAAAGGGTATAAAATTCTATGACAAAAACAAATTCTTGGTCCAGAATGAGATGTTCTACATGTGGGGCTAGTTCTGACTTGCTGCAAGAAGCTCATGTCTCAACAGCTATTCCAGCTAGTTTCCTTATCTACACAAGTCCTATAGGTAAACTCACAAAATTTCAAACAAGCCACAATAGAAATACTGTTCTTGCCTGCCACTGTGCCACACCAGTGATTAAAATACAGACCTGAGAGTCAAGATGCTGGACAGGTTTCTTATTTGACCTTCAGAAAGGTCAACCCCCCCCCGCCCCCCCCCAACCCCCAAGCTTGCCAAAACCAGCCACCATTGAGGGCCATAATAAGGTTAGGCTGCTAGCACTTCCCTGCTACCTTCACTGGTCTGTCAACTGTACTTGTGTCCATGTACCCACTTTATTCCTTCTTTTAGTCCTTCAGCAGAATCAACACAAATGAACCCTGCTCCTGCACCTCAGCCACTCCCATTCACTGTCCAACATATGAATTTAAACCACAGATAACAGCAAGTTAATGTGCATGATGGACCTTCTCTTCTGACAGTTCTGCAATTGGAACAGTAATGAGCAGTAAGGGGTTGTTAATATCTTAAACCACTGCAGCCATTTGCTTAGTGATGCAGGAGGCTAAAGCCCCTAGTGCCACTCGCTGGGGACAGTGAAGAGCAGGCTCTGACTGCTGCCTGCTAAATTGGATTATCAGAAAAAGATCTGGAGATCGTTTCTTTTCTTCCACACTCAGCCTCCCTTGTCTTGAGCAGAATACCCTTAAAAATTAATATGTTGATTTAGCACATTATGGATCCATGAGAGAAAGAGAAGAGCTGAGAAGCAGAAGTTTAAGACATCGTGCCAAAGCCAAATGCCACCAGAAAGCATGTGACTGCAAGAGAAGAGATCTTAGTTACTTCTGAACTCCACAGTCCATGAGTTCCAAGGGAAAGCTTCCAGTCCTTCCTCCAGATCGTTACGCTCATCCTTCACACTACAAGCCCATTTCTGCATCTTCAGTCATTATTTCACTCAGTGTTGGCTGCTAAACAGTTAAAATAAAAGAAACAATTAAACAGGGCTACGACTTAGGTGTTTATGAATGCGTTACAGCACCTCTGGCTACCCATTTATATGAGCCTTGCTCCACTGTCATAACACAGGTACAACCTCCGTTAGAGTAAATCGTACTGAGCATGGAAGTGGATTCTCAATGACATAGACAGGAATGCGATATTGCCACCATAATCACGTGCTCTACAGTAGCCTTTCCGTCTTCACCAACCTTGTGCATGTTTCTAGTTCCTGCTTTTTGTTTGGTTGGTTAGGTTTTTTGCTATGAGATACTTTTGCGTGAGTGACACACACTTATTATGTAGGAGTAAAATAGTCAAACAATGCCTATGCAGAACCTACTGCTCACTTTGTTCACTAAGTCTGTGCTGCTTTCTATCTGGTCTTTCTAAAGACCCCCAGGCAAAGATCTTTTCTTATTGTCTGAGGGATTGCACTATTTTCTGTGCATACCCCACTACTTACGTGAGAAGAGGGGCATACACTTTTCATTATTTACCATGATAACCTCTTCTCTCACTTGCTTTAAAAAGTTACAGTCAGCTAATGAGAAGGTAACCCATGTAACCAAGATAACAAGGGACACAAACTAGAAACAGTGAATATAAACCAGCAACTAATATGAATGGTTTTGCTAATAACATGTTTCTGAAAAATTGCTTAATCCCAAATGAGTCACTGAAATACTGACAAACGGATTCATAGAAGCTTCAGTAAGTTCACAAACCAACATCCTGATCATGAACTCAGAAGCAGAAACAAGACCTGAATTTACTGTCAAATTCATTTGAAATGAAATCATAACCAAACTTGCTGAGGAATATACTTCAGGAACTTTGCATTTAGGTCAGTGGGAAAGATAAGAGATACTAAAGAGGCACTTCCCTTTTCACAGTTCTTCTATTACCAGCACAACTTAAAGCCATGGGTGTATCTACCCTACCCAAATATTACAGACGGTATATTATAACAAAAACAATGTCTTGTTTGTATCTCACTGATTGCCAAGCAAGGAGGAGATTCTGTTGTATGGAGCCCTCTAATACCAGGCAGTAGATCTCTGAAATTAAGATGGAGACCAGAAAGGAAAAGTCTCACTGAGGGAAAGCAGAAATGGATTTCCTGGAAGCTGGGTGCTAGCAGTAAGGGTCCTTGGTAGTGCATTCAGACCATGCACAATAACTTGGAGCACGTAACTGGCTACAGTGACTTACAGGCTAGCAGGCAGTGGGTGCAGATTACAGTTGTGCTGATAGAGGCAGAATAACTCCTGGAAATGAGATGCCAGCCAGTACACAGCAAAAGGCAGATGAAGGCCCCTAAAGTGCTTCACATTGGAAATTACATCCTCCTCTGCTGCATGAATAATTGTTTGGCTTCCATTAGGAATCCTCTCTGTTTCTATCACAGTTTTGCTGATGTATAAACAATTCTTTTTTAACAACATGAACAGTTCCTCTCTCCTCTAATGGTGTTGGTTTACCCTTGGTGTCAAGAGGCAAAGTATCTCCTGCCTGCTGGTTATAAAGCCAAGAAAAGACAGTTAACAACAACAAAATGGAGTAGTAGACATGGCTCAAACAGAACCAAAATGCTTTGGAAATTAGCTCCTTCCCATGCAAAGTGTCTAATACCTTCACTTGCAACAGAGTTTCTAGCTCAAGAGCTCAAAGCACAGTATATTCAGAAAGGCAGATTATAGTTCCTAAGGCTCCTTGAAATTAAGACAGGTGAAATTTCTGTGGACAATCTGCAAGCAGTGAGGCAAAGGCTGCAAAGAACTAAGTTAGAACCTTGGAGCACACTCATTCAACTGATTAGTAATTTTTAATGCCATTTATTTAAGTACTCAGCTATGAGATAAGTTATGAGGGAGCACAGGGCTCTGTAGAGAGACTTCCTACCTTCAATGCATTTCTTTTTACTGTCAGCTACTGTGGTGTAGAGCTGGCCACCATGGTAAGGGCCTGTGCCATAACACATATATAGTTAAGGAATTGTTAGCATGCCTTTGCACTGACTATAAAGTCCACTTGCATGGGAAGGTGGCAGTACGCTGCTGGATTCTCATCCCTGGCTTTGCCTTCTGTTTCTGCACTGCGGTTCATGGCTATCGTGGCTAATCCAAAGACATCAGAAATTTACTACAAAGAAACTAATTTTTCTTTGTATGTACTGATAGAAAAAGATGAGTACTGCAAAACTTCCTCTGATACCAATTGGAGCTGAACTTACTGCCTAATTATTTTATTCCTGCCCATGTCAATGGGATTAAAACTTCTGTCCAAGCATAGGAACAGATTTTTAAAATGCTGAAATCAATTATTAGAATACATTTCCAAAGCTCCAAACGATAGCGAAGCACATGTGCTAAGAAGAATCATTCGCTACTAACAAGTCAAACTTTATTCAAACTTCAGAGACAGAGGGACTACAAACACTGCTTTTATAGGAACATTTTTTCAACAGAGGCCAAGTTAAAAAAAAAAAAAAAAAAAAGACAACTAACCATGAACATAATGTGTTCACTCAGTGTAGCTAGAATGAAATAGATAGAAAGAAATTAAAAATAAATTTCAATACTATAAATTAAAAGATGCCACAGAAGGTATGCAAATTGCACACCACAAGGTCTTGTTTTTTGTTTACAAAGAACGTGTTTTCAGTTTGATGGAGAGGCATCATTATGGAGGGAATTTGAGGCATTTTAAATAGCAGAAGCACTCATTAAGAATTCATTTCTAACAGGAAGACTGGAAAAAAAATTAAAATTAATGAGCAAGATGAAGTGGGGGGGAACTTTGAAGATGACAGCTTCTTGCTAAAAAAAGACACACTTGATATTAATCACAAGCAGTTCACATACATACATTACCCCTAACTCCACTGTCACAATCTCCAGGACTAATTCACAGCTGCTTCATGTTCACTGTGTTAGGCTACTTGGCAAAGCAGGCAAAGCACTGTGTGGCCCCTCGGACACTGTGGTAATAAAGATGAGTAATAAATCACCAGGCAAAAGACATGGCAGCATACCCTGTTTTAAACCTAGGTGATTCAATATTCCTGCAGTTGGCAACTATGGGAGACCCTCAGGAAGAGGTACAATTACAGTCTATACCAAAAGCTCAAACTGAGTACAGCAGTTTCTGAGTAGGAAAAGCCCAAGTACTCTTGCTGCACCACTATCATGTATTTTCAGAAAACGAAATTTATCTGGGCCAATTTGTAGCTGCCATGCTAAAACACTACAGCACCTTTTAAGACTCTTCAAAAATCTGCATGGTTTAGGACCTCATGATCCAGACATCAGAGAGATCTTCTCAAACACCTTTTCCTATCCCTTAGTCTCAAAAGGAGGAAAAAAAACAAGTCACCTTCCTTTAAACACACACACAGGCTAGACTGCTTAACTGATGTACAATAACACACAAGTTTTAGGAAATTCAGTGTGGTGCAACCATCAATTTATTCTTCACTACCCTCAACACAGTAAAATAAAGTTTTGATTACTCTTCCTGTAAAAAATGTTGTTTCTTTTAAATGCTCATATTCTTGATGAAGGATTGGGGGTGGGGGGAGCTCTGGTTCATGCTTGCTATAAAAAGGGGTCATTACAAAGAGGAGATGTGGGCAAGCCTTTTCTCTTTCCGGATCTTAGTTTAGATTAAAAAACCTGAAGCTAGATCTGGAAGAGAACAGACTAATCCAAGCTGAATTGACCCTGGCAGTGGTAGTGAGGAGGGCATCCTGGGCAAGTGTGAAACGCCTGAGAGAAAGAGGAGAAAAAGCAGCAAAGCAGAAGTTAATGGAGTGAAGCAGGAATAACGGGAGTTGCATGAAGACATTTGAGGGACTAAGCATTTGACTTCGGTCTCATTTCACACAGAAAACGTGCCAGAAGATCACTTCACGCTAAGCATTTTTCTTACTAATGTGCTGTTTTTTCAGTGTGATACAAATACTCTGCATTTGACCATTCCCACTGTCCCCAGTGAGTTGTTTTCATCTCCTTCTGACCCTGCAGAACACCATTCAGAAGAGGTCCCCTGCACGGCAGACACAAGCACAACCCTACTGACGGACACCTTTCTGAAAACGATGTTCAGGTCTGTTCCAAAGTCCACTGAAATCAGTGGAAAGACTTTCTCAGAATTAAGTGAGCTGTGGATCAGGTCTAGATAAAGCCTAAGCTCATTTGGAGGAGAACTAAGAAATTTCCATGCTGGGCAGAGATGTCTCAGATAGCTCCAAACAAGCTGCCTAATGAGCCCAAGCTGAGTGCTGCCCTGATACAGAGAGCTATAATGTTTCTGTCCCCATATGGGCATGTTCAGAGCTAACTTAGGTGTCTCTGCATGACCCTGTATTGCATCATGTAGACATACCCTAGCTGCTTTGTTGCTTTCCTTTTGAAATTAGAGCAGCAGCAACAGAACAGGCAGATTACAATTATAGGATTATTTCTTATTAATATTTGCCCCTTTAAGCTTTGGCATCTTCAACAACCATATATGAAAATGGGTTGAAAAGACTGCATGAAAATTCTCCTTTAGGACTCAGCTGACCCAAATACACAGTTCTCTTGCTCTGAATTCCCCTATATGGTGCAGGGAGACAAACTGCTCTGTTTTCTCTCTCTCTCGCCTTTTTTTTTTTTTTTTTTCCCCTTCCATAATGCTGCATTGCAGGACCAAATTTTCTGATTATCATGCAGTATCTTATTTTGATTGTCCTTTCCCCAAATTAAATGATTTTGATACTCTCAAGACAATCAGCAAGGATCTGTCTCCTGCTCTGAGGGGGGAGGTAGTGCCTTTCTGTAATAGGTGAGCTTAAAAGCATGCGTACAGTCAGAAAAGTGGTTGCACTTCAGGGCACTGCCAACATGACTATATCAGACAGTAGCACGACAATATCTGACTAAAAAAAGCCGTGACCACAGAAACCCCTACCATTGATGCAGCGACAGCATGAAAACACAATTTTCACTGGTTTACCTTGCCTTGCATAAGATGAGGGTAACTAGTAAGGCTGTATTCCCAACAGCAGTGCTGTGCTGGTGTGGCGTTAAGTATTTTGACAGTGCAGTTGGCACAGCTTTCAAAAAAACCTCCTCTTGCTCCCTATTGTGTATTTGTAGACAATTCTCCATAGCTAAGTTACACAAATGAGGTTTTAACACTTCTATCATCCTTGCAGAGTAAGCACAGCCATGACAGAAGGAATAGTATCTACTTGGGTTCCTGTATCATCAATAAATCTAATTGACTAACCTTCAGGTGTAGAAGCTTTACCTTCAGGTATCTTTACCAAGTAAGTGAGTTTCTGAAACTAGCAATTAGAAAATCCTTTTTCTCACTTACAAGCTTGGATATATTTGATCTACAAGCCATGGAGAGAAAAAAAACAAACAGGAAAACCTAAAATACCATTGGTTTTTACAGACACATTTAGCAGCAGAGTCATACTGCAAAACTGGCTCTTACAACTCATCAGGAAACCTGCACAAGCATTTAACAACTACAAGAACATTCAAGGTCAAAGGCAAGCTCTTTTTTGAGATAAGTTGCCTTCCAGCTATAGTGCTAAACTCTGCAAAGTAGAGTCCGTATTGCACATGAGATGATTGGGAGATTCCTAAATCAAATAGCAAGGTCTATGAACAATGTACATAAATAAGAGCTTTACTGAGCCCAGTGTCTGAAATTCATACACAACAGGAGAATTGGAATGGCAAAGCTGGTCATTGCTCTGCTTTGATGAATCACTATACATCAGCACCAAGCCTACTCTTCTCATTTCAGCCAAGTACACTTATTCTAGCTTTTAAGACCTCAAAGCAACTGAGGATAGGAAAGCACATAACCCAACACCAGTATAGAAAAGGAGGAAAAGGCAGCACTGGTTATAGTTTACTTTCGCCAAGCTAACTCTTTGCTGGCTCCTTATTGCAAAAGCTTTATCAAAATGTTAGAAGAGCATAAGAACAGTCCTTAACACTGTAGATACTGCCCACATATCCACACGATTCTGGTTGAAACTCCTGAAGCCCCAACGCAGCATGTTTCAGGATCAGTAAAAAGGCAGAAGGTATCTGAGAGGTAAGACCTTCAAGGTCTCCAAAGTGCTGGCCTGATATCTCATAGCAGTGTAGAGTACCACTCCTTCTCCAGCTTGAGCTCAGGACTCCACTGAAACAGAAAATACTGTCCTACAATAACATAAAGCATAGCTGTAGACAGTGGGAAGCTCTGCAGCTAAAAAATGAACCTCCTGTTTTTGGCATCTGCTTTGGTTAGTTTTCCTATGAGAAGATATATTGGGCCAGACTGCGAGTTACACAACCTGCAGTTACTCAGCTGTCGACTGGCTTCAGCTGAAAACATCCACAGCTGAGACTTCCCAAGCTACTTAACACCCTGCAGAAACAGAGCCATGGTATACAACAGAATGGAAGAAGGAACCAGTCTGAGGTTAGTAAATGAGAAGGGAAAGCACCAAATTAAAAAAAATTCACTACAGGTAAATGAATGGTAATGAAACTTCGGAAGAGCATAGTTTTCCACAACTCTAGGAGTCTTAGCTGAGATGGGACTGCTGCATGAAGTCCAAGAAGAAAAAAAGGCTTCTGGTAGTTCAATTAGTCACTTACAGTATTTCTGACATTGTTGTGACATGAAGAACTACTTGGAAAGTCTGATCTGTTATTTACATCAAAAAAGAGTAAGGCTAGCAGAAAAGGGTGAAACAGTCTGCCGATTAAGTCTATAATTTGTTCATCTTGTAACGGAAGGGGAATGAAAAGGAAAATCATGGAAATTAGCTGTGGATGTGCCATCAGACTATAACCAGAGCACGGGATGAGACAGGGAGCAGATTCTTCCTGTTTCTCATGGAGATACGAATACTGTAACAAAGCCATTTCAACTTGCCTGGCATCTTGCTCTCCAAAATCAAGGCAAAAAGCACTGTCATCCTGCTTCAAACCTGAAACACGTATGCTCTTCCCACCAGCAGCTCCAAGTTTTCTGAAGTAACAAACAGTTTATAATGCTGCAGCATAGGAGTTCTAACATGCGAACAGAAAACTGGTCCCATTTTCCACTCATGCGAATTCATCATCAGAGGGAATAATAAAGAAAATAAATGCAGTGCACTTACAGATACTTAAGACAAGTTTGATTGCAGGACTGGGGAAATGCAAAAGCATGGGAAGAGAAAGACACACAGAGCATAAGGTTCAGAGGCTAAACTGTTCCGGAAAGAAGAAAGTTTAGCCTTTGCCTATGATTAAGTGGTTGATTCTGCAAAGTCAGGCAGGTATCAAGAACTGGTTAATTGAGGGCAAGAAAGAGTTAGAGCACAAAGTGAAAACAGAGCAGTCAAGGGGAGAAAAACAGCTGCCACAAAGTCTGTTTTCCCTTAGGGTTTCTAGTTATCATTTGAAGATAAATATACTTTTCAGCTAACCTATTCTGTGGAGCTAATTCCCTGGAAGTGCTGGGAATCCACTAACGCTGTTGTCTAATATGTTCAGGAGTTGGTAGGTCTGTACCTGTGTAGCGTCCTTTCAGATTTTGTACCTAATAAAAACCAAAATAACACAGCAGTAACGAAAGCATTGTGTGCATATATTTACCCATCCCTTGTAGCAGATGGCCAGTAGACATCCCAAAGCAAGTGCTAGACTTATCGGGATGTGTGTAACAGTGAAGAGGAATTAAAGGAGGGTTCCTATGCAAAGAGGGGAAGAACCTGCCGCCTTAGGTTTTGTAGCTGTGGACGGCTGAAGGACAACAGCCCCTCTGATAAAATAATGTGATCTTTGCCATCTCCAAAGTTTGCTTTTCACAAGGCAGCCACCTCCTCCACAGGAACTGAAGCTATATAGACAGCATCAGGTATAATATGCTGGGTATGTTTTATACTGCAGTATATTTTGGGAGTCAAAGTACTGTCCATGTCACCTGCGTACAGCTTTTTCAAAGGCATAAGTTCTGAAGTATACGTACACATTTACAAACAACTGATTAAAACTTATTCCAGTTCTACTCTGGTTTTCTTATCTATATATTTTTCTGACAGCAGACCCATTGGGTGAATTCAAGTCTATGGGAAGAGACTAACTTACAAACCCATGCAGTCCATGCCCTTTGGTGCTTTGGGTGAGACGTCAAGATCCCACAGAAGCCTATGTCTTTCTTCTCACATCACTATGGCACACACAGAGAGGGAGGTGCCCAGAAGCAAAGAAAATTTAGCATAATGACTCAGATGGGTGGTCAGCAGTTTAAACCAGCCACTTGATGTTACTGTAATGAGGATTCAGTTTAACAGTTGTTCTGCATGCACAGAAATCCCCCCCATCCCCAGGAAACCACTTAAAAATAAAATGAACAAAAATAAAATCATCTGTTTGAGAAGGAGGTGGTTATGGCTTGGAAAATGCACATAATGGGTGGAGCAAAAGTGCCTATGGGTGAGCAAAAATTATTTCTCACAGTGAGAGGATCAGGGAGCCTCTGAGCTTTATCTCAGGGATGACACAGCATAAATAAAACTCCAGGGCCAAATTCAGCCCTGTAGAAAATAGCTGCAGTTCTGCTGAATCCAAGAGGAGTAGAATCCTCTTATGATAACTCTGAGCTTAGGCCAGTATGTTTTATACACATTCTGAGCCCCAGAAGTCTTGCTTGAAAATGAATGAAAGTTATTTCCATGACGATTAACAGAATTACATCATATGCCACTTACTCACCAGGCAACAAATACGTGTTCTATATTGTCTACTAAATCAATTAAAAAATTCCCATCCAGCATCAATATATTCTGATGCATACGGGAGCAAACTTGATCTTTCAATTACTACATCATTAGCTTCCTGAATCTCATAACCAAAACTAATTAATTAAAACATATTCTCAGGAATTTGCCTGGGCCATAAAACCCTGAAACACATTCTTAATTTCTATAGGGCTTAAGTATAGGCTTTAACCTTAGGATGTCTAAACATCTATATATGCATTAAATCTATCAAGACATAACCTTGTTGTCAGGCCCTGAATTCTTCAGTTTTGCTCAGATATCTCACTTCTCCCATGTGCTGCAGGTCTAGGTATTCATAGTCCTGATCGTAAGAATAATGCTTAAACTGTTGATATACACTGGTTGAAACACTGTAACTTTAATAATTCATATCTCCATAGACAAATAAGGGAGCTGATCATTCTGACTGGCTATTAACAGCATTTTCTTTAAATCAGGCCATGTTAAATTCTGTATTCAGTCATACTGAAGGTCGTAGAGCTGGTATCAGACCATTAGACATGATGGCAGGATTTGTGGCATCTTATTTCAGGTTAAGAATGCACACAAAATAGACCCTAGTTTTGTTTAAGTTCCATAAGCTTTTGAAAAAAAAGGTAAATGAACAGCTCTTGAGGCATATGGGTATTAGTAGACCACAGCTAAAGGTTGAACTGAGGTCTGACGATACAGAACTACCAGAGGGGTTATAACTACAGTAGCTGTAAAGAAGGATGGCTATGGGGTAGTCTGAAGAGAGGTACATAGAGGAGCCAGAATCAAAACAGGAGAAGAAAAATATATTTGCAGTAGTAGCAGACACTTATAGCAACAGAGAGGAAGAAATTAAGTATGATACGAATGGTATTGCTCTTCAAAAGATGTGTAAAAATAAGGGAAGAGAAACCAAGCATCTCTAACTGGATCTGCACCTGGAAAAGAAGTGGAAGAGAAATAGAAACTGTAACGAAAGGGACAGCTGGAGAGATGATATCAGAGGATGGAGGTCAAGCCATCAATTGGTGAGAACCATCAATTTGAGGGAGTGAGAAATGAAAGAGTCAGAAATAGCTAAGACCTCTTTAGAAGTGCAGTGAAGGTATGTCAATATGTTCATTATTTCATCTATCATCTGCTAGTTGTTCCTCAAACTATAGTTACAGAACTTTATCTATATTTAAAATTTGATTTATATCTCACATGTAAATCACAGAAATTCAGTAATCATGTCCTTTATGTCAGCCCAGTGCATTTATGATCCCACTTCCAGTGTTTCCTGCTAGAGATCACTGAGACCTCCTCTCAAGACTCCAGGCAGGCTCTAAGAAAGCATTTGTCCTTTGCCTGCTAATGTGGTTGCTCTCTTGTTGGTATTCAAATCACAAATGAGATGCCATCATTACCATGAGTTCCTTTAGGCTGCTTAAGCCTCAGAGTCTCCTCAGTAAAGCAGCCTTTGAACCGGAGTCCTAAACCCTCTTCATGCTACTGCTGTAATGGTTATTTTCCCCTGCTGAGACCCTCATTCTTTGTACGCTAGTCTGTTGATTCTCAGTTCTACTCATCAATTTTGTTTCTGCTGTCCCTTTTCATACTAAATTTTCCTGACATGGCTCTTAATTTCACTGATTGGTTGTTTCTACCATGAGGCTGCAGCATTCAGTAGCGTCTCCACAGTTCTCCGAGGCATTAAGTTTTTCTTCTAACTCCTATAGGTTTTTTAAATTGTTCTAAGTCTTTATTTGATGACTGACACAAGTTTATTCATTACTGAACGCAGAAGCCATGATAGCCGGCCAATCTCTCTCCTCATGTCTGCACGGGGGTTCAGGTTAGACATTAGGGATGAACTAGATCACTAGGAGTGTAACATAGCACTGGAACAGGCTGTCCAGAGAGGCTGATGAATCTCAATTCCTTAAGGTTTTCAAAACCAAGCTAGACAAAGCCATGGCTGACCCATGTCAACAGCAGTCCTTGTTTGATTGGGAGGGTGGACTATGTAAAGCCTCAGAGGTCCCTTCCAACCCTTATTTCTATGATTCTGCACCTTTGTCCAATATTTCACTCCTGTACCCTGTAACAATTTGGCTATCTTAGATTTCTCCATCCTTGATATCTCCTCTCTTCCTCAAGCAGTATGTCAACAGCTCCAGTCTTGACATATGAGAATCTGAATGCTGGTTCAATTTGTACTGTGATGCATCTATAGCCAAACAGATACAGGACATTGAATCATTGGTATCTGCCAAAAAATGGGTGACAGGTTGCCAGGTGGCAGGATGGCTCAGTAAACTATATGCCCTCTTGGTACAAAAGCAAGTGGCTGTTACCCAGCACTGAGCAGTTACCATGTCCTCAGTTGCTGGTAATTGGTACCACTCTCTCCTCAATACTAAGTAAAGCAGTTTTCAGCTGTGTTCTCACCACTATCGGCCTTGCTCAGCCATGCAGGAGGCCAAGGGCACCTTTTCTCTCAAAAATGAAGGCTTTAAGGTTAACAGATCTCTGAGGGTTTTTTTTACTGTTATGGGCAGTATTTAGATATGTTTCTACCTGTTGCTGGACTTCCATGTCAGTCCCTGTGAAATACATCTTTTTATTCTGCTAGGCCACTGGGTAGGGCCCAGATGCCTTATCTCTTATATTGGGGATACTCTGGTACTACAGAGCAATCAAATCTACAATTTGCACTGCACTGCTGCCCTGAAGGGGTTTGGTACTCCTAGGTATCCCCACAAGACTACTCCCTAATCCAAGTTCCTCTGTGGCTGCTAAACTCACAACTTAAACCCCTATATGAAAAAGTAGTGAAAACAACCCCAGATGACTGTGAGAACAGCTGTGTGCCACTCTGTCCTGTGTCCAATGATCTTACACATTTGTTCTTAAGTAAATGTTATTATTTTCTGGATTCAATAAATCAGGGATTGATTTAAGAGGTGGAAATGAGGATAAAATGAATCCGTAATACCTAGAGGATAATATGCACTCTCTTACTCTGTGCATCCTTTCCGCTTTGAAAGTGCTGCAGTGGACGGTGAGGGCCAACAAGAGGTTAGCAAAGGACAGAAGGGATTTAGGAAGGAAATTCAGGGACAGCTGAGGGAGCAGGAGTGAAGAGAGGAAATTCATCAAAGAAAAGCGATAAGAACATTAGACTGAGGGGATTTATTTCAGGGTATTAGGAAGGAAATATAAGAAGAAAAATCTCTAAAATATAACTTTATGCTAAAGTATTTCACAGCTGGGGGAAATCATTCTGCCTCTACTGACAGCACATTCTTTCTGCTGGACCATCTCCACACACACGAATCTAGACATACATACCAGATTTTTGCCCACGGAGCAATAGTGAATTCCAGACTATTACAAGGATCCATGGTGACAGGTTTCTGACAGACAATGTGGCCAGACTTCCAGAACACCGTAAAATGTAATCTAATAGCAATTCTGATAGGACAACTATGTGTGTGTATCACAACTGTTGCAAATCTGCTTCAGGTACAATGGAGAAAACTAGTTACATAATCCCCATCTCCTATGATAGGTTTTGCATATTCTGGTGACTCCTCTTCATTTTAGATCTTCTAGTCTTGGTTACTTAGTTATATAGAGCTGTACAGAAGGGTACAACAAGCTATTAGGAACTGGAGGAATAAGCTAAAATACATACCTCATTAAAAGACAGGAGCATTCCTTATGAACAGACTGGAGATGAAACTAGGTGTTGCTGTATTGTTTATACATGTTGCTCTTATTTATTTCCTGTAGTTAAGCCTGCATCTGTGAGATACAGATGATAATGCTTCTGTCTCCTGGAGCAACAGGAAACCTAAAAGTAGAAAAAACTACAGGGCTGCACTCTGTTGTGTTACACCTTACACCAGCGACATTTCCTTACCACTTTTCTACTGAGTGTACAGAAGAGGAGGTACTACTTGTGAGACCTGCAAGCAATATAAGAATGTTTCTGCCCGTGGTATATCCCAGGAACAGGAACAACTGATCATGTATCTTAGGCCAGATACATCTTCTTGACTGTTGACAGCTGTTCACTATGCCTTACCAACACGTTCTAAAACAAGAGTTTGAATATGTTAATTTTAGCATAATCTGGAGCATCAGTCTCAAATTTCCATAATGGACAATGATTTTGGTTGCCTAAGTTTTCAGCATTCTTGAAAAAGCCAACCTGCACCCCAGAATTTCTTGACACTTTCAAAAGTCCCTACTTCTACCACGGGCAATGTGTGATAACATAACAGAGGTGTTGCTGAGCAATTGTTACATGCTGAGAGACTGCAACAGATGCAGAAGTCCAAGATTAAACTCAATCTCTCCTTCCCTATGTTTGTAGAGAAGTAAGGTAACCTCTCCATTATCCCTCACAGCACAAAGTCATTGTTGCTGCCTCCCCATACAGCTGCAGAGCATACCATATTATATTACACCACAAGGTTCAAGAATACCAGGTGTTCTGACAAAGCAGTGATTGCTTCTCCCACACAAGAGTAAAATCAACCATGCCATGACTGCAATTGTTTCACTGCTTGGTAGCTGGACCACTACAGCATGGGCTTGAGCTCTCTTAGTATTAGCGTACCTGGAAGATTTTCTTGGAGTTGGACAAGAAACACCATTTTGAACTAAAACTCTGGAGTCTCCTCTATGTGTGGTGTGTGCATCCATGGGAGGACAGCAGGGGAATGCAAACAATGGTTTACTGCTATGGGAGTGCTCTTCATGAACAGACCAGCGTACTAAATACATGTTAACCGTGGATTCGGCACCTCAGGATGCCAGGAGGCAAGGCAGCGAGTTCAAAGATAGTATCTGGTGAAAGAGAAAATGCCCAAATACCTAAAAAGTTACCACTAGAGGTAACAACAAGCTCTAACAGCAGCAAAGCAAACCCATGGCATATTGTATCCAGCTCCATCTGATAGCTCTGGAACTAAAGTTAATTGCACTGGGATTGAGCCTTCCCAGATTTTTCCTAAATTCGTGCCAACTCTTTAATAGCGCAAACTGCAGGGATAGACTGACTGAGGCCTGGTTTACACTTAACAAACGATCAGCAAAATGTTCATGTTGGATATAAGAATACAAAACAAACAAAAAGAGCCTGCATCTCCTAACTGACAACACAATGCCAGTGCTTGGCTCTCAGTTGTACTAGTTAAATATCTATTAGGTGACACATTTTGTCTGAGCTGGGAAATTCATAAGCTATATGGGGCTAAGAAATTCTTCTTAACAGAAAGATACTACTGGTATACAAGGCACCACCCAGTTGTTTAAGCAAAAATTTAAGATAATCTTTGAACAAAGTCTTTGCTCAAATGGCTTGCCTGCTATATACAGGGATGGACTACATCCCTTAATTGGGATGGACTACATCCCTTAATTGGCACCATAAACAGTATATTGATGTTTATGGTGCGTATTCTACATGATAGATGCAAGGTCAAATACCCGAGACAATTCTGGTCTCAGTCAATCTACTTAAGGATTGATGTCCCATTACTGCTAGACCTCTTCTGATGTAATGCTGGTTCTCTTTCCAGGAGCAAAGGAAAAAGAATTAAAAGGTTTCCAGACAAGATTCTGCAATGTGAAATACAAACCAATGTAAAATGAAGTCAGAAGTCTTTTCATCTGCAACCCAGAAAAAAAGGGTTTAAGATAGAAAAGAAAATATACAACAACCTCAACCACACTTGCCAAGTTACCCTTGGTCCTTAATGAAATCACCCTGAAAAGCACATGCTGCTGTGTTGCAGCGCTGAGTTCCCAGCATCTTTCTTCTCCTAAACTGTTTACAAGCTTTTGCAATAACACTGATCAAACACTGGCATGGCAGAATCATGAAAACAGGATATAACAGTCTCTAAAAAAACCAGAACACATCCTGGCACAATGCACACTCATTCAATTCCAGCATGCGCGGTGGGGTGAGGACCGATTTAAAAAATCCTATGCTGTTGTGCTGGTGCTTATAGATACAGGTTTCAAATGGTTTGGTCAGTATTGCATTCACACTGCTGACTGCATCTGAGTTCCACTCTGCGTTCTGCTCTCAGTCCAGAAGAAATCGTGTGAGCAAAGAAAATTATTTTTTATAAGGAGCTGTATAACTTAAAAATCTCTTTGCAGTTCAGGTCAGAAAACATGTCCCCCCAACTCCTTTTTTGTTTAGAAGATTTGGGAAGTGATTTTATCCATAATCTAAAAAGCATTTCCTATCTGTAAATGTGGCCAATTCTACCTATAGTTTAACCAGAACCCACTCTCCTGTGGTGTCCTCTACTCTCTGCAGACTGGGATAGGTTTCATCTTATACATATTCCCAGGTGTATATTCCCATATGCACCTCTTTGGACTGATTAATTAACCACAGAACAGAGCTGGTTGAAGTGCTGGTAGAAAAAGTCAATTAAAAGAGGTTTTAGCTTCTGTCAGATCAAAATCCAATGCTTTTTAGCATTTTTCATCAACCTTTAGTGAGTCAGAAAAAAAAAAGTAAAGTTCTGAATGCACCAAAGAGCCTGTAGTTCCGGATTGAAAAAAACAATCTCACCAGACCCATGGTTCACATCTGGAGTTAACAGAAACTACAGCTCCAGGTGGTTCTGCTACAGAGACCACCCAGGCTGGGGGAGTCCAAAGCTTCAGGTTCCCAGACCAGTTGGGTGTCCAGCCAGATGGAAATTCTGCAAATACTACGGGATCTGACCAGGGGTTACAAGCTCTGGATTGCCACTCTCAAGATTTTCACACTCCATACCCCAACTCTACAAGACTGAGCCTGGAAGCTAACCTTCACCTGGGGTTCCCCTTGCCTTTCAGGGTAACTGCTACTGGTTTTCCTTCCCAGGAAACTGAGCATCAAGCCTGACAACAGCTGAGGATCCAGGTGCTTTCTGCCACACCCCCATGTAGCAATGCTTTGTAGGGTCACATCTTTCTAGCTGGGGACGCTGTGCCTGCCCCCCAGCTGTGGACTCTTGGAGCCTGTCTCAAGACTTCCTACATCTTGGCTTGATAACCTAGGGCTCAGAGGTGGTGGGAGTCCCTGCAGAGGCAAGGCTTTCAGGGCCTCTGCTTTGGAGTCTGCAGGACTCCCAAACAGCCTGCCACAAATCCAGAGAGAGTTCAAAGGAAACCTAGTCTTTGAAATATTGGGAGTTCACTGAGCCAAAGTTATTTTAGAGAAAACATTTTAGTGACTCAGCATCTTTTGATAAAACTAAGCTTTGGCAAAGGAAGAGAATTCCCAGAAGCTTTGGTGGAGAAAGCAATGTGAAGTCAAACTATGGTCTGCCTCACCCCAAGTGCAAGCATGGTGCAACTACAGTGGAAACAGTTAAAGAGAAAGCTGAACAGAAAGGGTCTTTACAGGCTAATTATTGACAGCAGCTTCACAGGTGGATGAGGACTGGATTGCAGAGCCCATTTAGACATTTCATCTCTGGGAGCAGTTATCTCCCTGTCCAGGCATTATGGTTCTGATCAAGTGAAATGAATGGAAAAAGCACTCCTTGACTTCAACTAGCTCCAGCCAGGGCTCATGAGGGACATTTATTGCTGTATGACCAAGGCAGCAGACAGGGACAGTAGACTGTGTCTATGTGTTTGCACACACAGGGCTGTGGGTAGAACATGTTTGGTACAACAGAGGTTTGAGCCAGACTGCTGTAATACAAGACTGCGGAATTAAAAGTAGGATGGAAAAAATAGGGCCAATTATTTTTATAGCTTGCCCAAATGCCTCAACTGATCATACTAACTTTAGAAAGCAAAAGGCACTGTGCACGCTTGACAAGTTTGTTCCTCTGACAAGTACATCAGGTGCTCGTGATTCCTGTTTAATTTCCTTCTTTAAGTATACCTCAAACTGTGTTCCTTGTGGGTGTGGTGGAAAGTGGAGGTGGAGAGTGATTCTTCTCTGAAGGAAAATACAATTACCCAACTTCTTTAACTGCTCAAACAGATGACAAGTGAACAGGCTTTCAATGCTCCCCACCAGCTCCAGTTTAAAACAAAACACTGCATTATACATTCAGTAACAGATCCCTACTCCCAAACTCCCTATAGCAGAAGGGAGCCAGGGGAAAAAAAAAAAGTCCCTTTTATTTGCCCTGTGTTTTTCATATTGCAAGGTACTTTTTTTTCTCTGAACTCAGAAGAGAGACTCGCGCACATGAAACTGTGCTGTGCTAACTGGGTTGCTACTGGAATACGAACTAGGGTCACAGAGGCGGGGGGTGAGTGTGTGTTTGTGCACTCATGTTTTTTGATGAGTGCCTATCATTCCTGCAGTTTGTTCACCACCTACACACTGTCAAACAATCGCACAGACAAGCGCACACTTCTAATCTGCTCTTTTCCAGTGCTAAAAGCAGACAAGGGTGTGGTAATTCTCCAGGTTAAAGATTAACCACAAAGAGGGTGAGAGTGTGTGCTTTTAACAAGTACATGCAGCGAATGTGCAAGGGACAATCCATTTAAGTGTGAACATACTCATTTGTACATTGCAACCTGCATGTTCAACAGCCAGTAAAAATACGAGTATCAGAGAGTACATGTTTTGGGGAGATTTAATTTCCTTTACCCTTTCATCTTTTTTTGCCACGAATGCAAGCTCCTCTGAGTTATTCTCCTCTCGCAGCAATATGCCAATCAATCAGAAGAATAATAGAAGAGTACCAACAAGTTAGCACAGTGCTTCTTAATCAGGGAGTCCTGTAAAGTTTGAAGAATGCTTTAAAACCTTTTCTTTGGGACTTCTGTTTAATATATGGAAATACTTTCCCTTCTATTTGCTATTTTCAATATGACCACCTCCAAAATCTTGTGTGCCAGTATCCTAGATTAATCTGAGCACATTTCACTGGTGAAATAATATGGTCTCGTTTCTTTGTTCATTTGTACCCAATGGTAGGGTTATTCAGGGGGATTCAACAGCAACTTAACACAATTTCCACTACAATCAATAGTAAAACTCCTAAATACTGCAGCTGGAAAACAATTAGGCTACTATTGAATACATTAAGAAAAAATTCTGTTTTGGTGAAATTCAGGTTTGGTGTTGGTGAGTTTGGCTTCACTAATGTCAGGGAAGCTGGCCTTGTTATGATCAAAGCTGAATGTGAACCAAGTTACACTAGTCAGTCTGTTTCTGTCTCTGTCTCAGATTTAGCTTCTCCCTGACACTGTTCTGATATTCTTGTAATGATTTCTGTAGACCAGGCCTCCAGTCAACAGCTGAGGACAGCTAGGTCAGCCAATATCACAGTCTTTTGTTTGAAAAGTCTGAAAATGAGGTATTCCAAAGCAAAGATGCTGCTCTGAAGTATTCCCTTCTTTAACTTTGCTTGGGGGAGCCTAAATTTCTGCTTCTGCAGATACCTTGCACAAGCGCCTCTCTTTATGCTCCAGACAGACATAAGTGACTTTTTACAGATTTCAAGGGTGTGATTAGAAATTCACAGCTCCATGGATTTTAAAGCCAGAGAGGCTGTTGCGTTAATCAAGTCAGAGCTAATGCATAGCACGGATCAGGAAACCATCTTCTACTACCTCCTGCTGCAAGTCCAGTGGCTGAAGCTGAACTAGGATCTAGGTTTTAGAAAAACACACAGCAGCTTAAGATGAAGTTCAGTAGTCTTTCAGGGGAAAAACTCACCAGAGCCTCTGGTGGCTTGTTCGAATTAGTAACTTCATCCAGTGGTCAAATAAGCCTAGTATTTCTACATTTAATCTATCAACCTACAGCTTACAACTATTAGTTTCCAATAAGCTTTTTGCCCCCAAGTCTGTAGTATTCTCTATTATCAAATGCCTATCCTCCTTATCAGTATTTGCAGACCATGATTAAGTTATGTCTTAACATGCTTTTTAATAAACTAGGTAGATTTGAGTCCCTTGAGTCCCTCATAAAACATGAGCTCAGATTGTTTACTTGCTCTCTCAGATACTTTCTGAATTGTGCCCATTTGTAAACTTTTTCCTTGAAGAACAGGAACCTCAACCAGACATGCTGCATTTCAGCAGTTTTTGCAACAAAACAATGACAATTATTACACGACTTTCAGTGGCAAAAGGGGAAAAGACAGACAAAAAACGAAGAAATCACAGAATGGAGCAGAAAAGAAGAATGAAAGGAGTTAAAAAGAGGCAAAGTAACAACTGAAAGAAAATAGAGAAGGAAGGAAAGACTCAAAGTAGGACAACGTAGTAAAGAAATAAGTAGCTATTGAAATAGAAGCTCAGGAAGAAGCAAGCGATGATGAAAAGACCATGCAAAGCAGTGTCTATTTACAAGTATGCTTTCAGAAGTTATCTTGGCAGTTCCAAGAGGCTGATGCTCGATCCTGCTACCTATCCCTCCACTCAATTATTTCAGGCAATCAGTGATCTCCGACAGTGATCACTGCATGATCCTCCGTGCTTAAGAACACATACTAACGCCTTTGCAGAATTTTCAGAAGCAGAGCTCATTAGCACCACAAGGCACCAAACCAACCAACCGACCTCCCCGAAACCCACCACTCATGTTTCAGTCAAGCTCCACAAGAGAAACGTGGAAGGGACTGTGTCTCTTCCCATCCCCCACCCTGAAAATACCTGCCTTGCTTCAAGGCCAGCACTGGAGGACTCAGTCAGAAGAAAGAAAAGGCGAACACACACAAAGCACACATATAGAGCTCTGGGCTCCAGTCATCGAACCTGGGACATCTGTGGCTTTCTCAGGATGCCTGAGTATTCAAGTAATTAGTCCAAGGCCAGCTGTGCCCTTCTCGCTCTTCACCCTTTATGCTCCCATTGCTTCTACTAGGAGTGTCTGTCCAAAGAGTATTTTGTCTGATGGATCACCAAAAGAGTAGGTTTTTTGTTGTTTATTCTTTGGAAGGAGGGAGTGGATGAGAACTACCTAGTCAGGCGGTAAAGAGGAAAGGACTCTTCTGAGTATGTCTCATGAGACACCTCAACGTTTCCAAACAAGCTTTTGCCACATCCGAGGAAAGATTTGCTTTAAGCTTTATATTCTGAAGTTATAAACTCCAAACGCTTGTGCTGGTACTGAAAATGCAACCATCAATAGTGAACCTGTCTGTTCAGAAAAGCTTACTGCTTTACAGACACATTCAGCTCTTGTATTCTGGGCCTAATTTCCCTCTCAGCGATCCAGAAATAATTCAGAGAAATTAATGAACCCTATTTCAATCTCAAGATGCTCCCTATAACACACTCGTTTCTGAAATCTTTCTGCCGATTTGTGCTAGAGCAAACTAGAGGTACCGTGGGAGGCAGGTCTCCACATCAGTGGGGGTTACGACAGTGTGGCTGAAGAAACGCAGCTGAAGCTTTTACCAGTTGTGTGAAAGCAGGAGCGAAAACAGAACCAACCCTTCTGTTCTCATCTGTGAAATTACATTTGTAGCTTTGCCCCCAAACCAGGCTCCCAAACAGGCCCAAGCCGGAGCTGGGAAAGGAACACTACTCCCCAGCCTGCGTTTATAAGGGCATGACAAAGCAAAAGGCTCGCGCGTGCATTGAGCAGCCCTGTCCTCTGACAGAGCAGCAAGCGCTTGGATGATACATTTACTGCAGCTTGCGCTGCATCGTGCCTGGCCGTGTATCATCTCCATAGCAGCAGTTCTGCTAATTGAGACCAGCTGCTTCAATTCCAAATTCTTCTCTCCAGAAATATCGATACTACGATGTTATGATTAGAAAGCACTTTACCAAATGCCTCTCAATTCTGCACAGCTCAGATGAAGAGCAGCTGCAGAAGGAAGGGACAGTTCCCTGAACATACAGAATAAAACACTGCAAAAACACTGGAGAAATGAAGGCTATAAGAAGCAAGTCAATATAGAATAATGATGGCAGAGAAAGCAGCCTGCTGTATATGCTTGTGCCTGTCATTTTAGATGTTGAAAAGACTGCGAGCAGACTTCTTCCTTATGCTCTAAGATAAATGGCCACAGCACTGCAGTGTTACAGCTTCATGCGGCAGGTGTGCGTATTTGTCAGATCCAGTTTTTCTGTCCAAGGATGGATTAAAGCAAAATCCATCAATCTGGGCCTGGCTTGGGAGAGTAGCTGCGGTCTTGAATCATTTGGCTCCAGGGACTGTTCTGCACGGCCCACTGGCAAAGAGAGTCATTGGAATTGATAAGCTAGTAGGAAGATTTGCAAAGTAGGAATGCCACCACACCACCACGAGTTGGCTTCACTGTTGGCTATTTCCCTGTGGCTGTTGACTCCATGCAGCAAGCTGTCAGCTGGATGCTTTGCAATGGTCACACTGGGATTGCCAAAAGCTGCAAACATTTTTCCCCTTCGGCCAGGCTGGATAAAGCTGGCTAACAGTACAGTCAATTCCAAACTCACTTAGAAGTCTCAGGCCTTGTCTGTGACCATCAGACACAAGGCACTCCTGAAAAGACATCTGGTTACCGAGTTTATGGAAGAACTGGGCAAACCACTTCAATCCCATCTGTTGTTCCAACCTCCTGAGCACAGAGAACAGAATCCTTGAAAGGGAAAATGTCACCAAGAATGGTCTGAAATGAGAATCATGACACAGCACGTGGTTTCCTCCTGAGAAGGATGCTGTACAATCTTACAGAAAACATGGCACACTTCAGCATGTGGCCATGTAAACAAGGGCCTAACACACCGTTTCACTACTCAGATTTCATACTACAACTGAGGTAATGCAACACAACTAAAGCAGAGAGATCACTTTGCTATGCTAAGTGATTTTCCTCCTACTCTAAAAATCAATGAAGTAAATAAAATGCTTTATACAGATACCAGACAGTGTCTCTCAATAAACAAAATGCTCATGTTTTTTAAAAAATATTCCTACTATGTTACTCTGGAAAATATTCAAAATGTTTAGAGTCTCATTCAGATTTTACCACTTACACACTTTGCTTTCATTGCATTCCATTCATCCGCTGAATCTCCCTTTAAAATTGCAGTTTTCTTACCTATTTTGCTTTCTAACTTTTGGTCTGTATTAGAAGACTGTTTGAATCCACAGCACTGCAGGAGAGGGAATACTTCAATGAAATTCCAGTAAGTCTGAACACATTACAATTGAATATAAACTTTAAGAATCCTTCTCTGACAAAAATAAACTCACCGTATGCGTAACGTTCACTGACTACATATCCCTTTAGCCTCCATTTTCTTTCTGCTCCTAGTAAGGTTGCTATACTTACTTGTGCTGGGAAACAGCTGACACAGAAGTACATATAAGAAATAGCAGTGTAAAGATATATGCTCCATGTGCTTAATAGGGAAGTTACGTCAATAAAGTGCTCTATGCTGCATGCAGACCTGTTAGCGTCATCTGCAAGTGACAGCTTGATGGAATTCTGTTATTGCAGTGCAGTTGTGTTCCCTCCCATCAAGCTGAATTTAGCCCTTCCAGTCACCAAATTACATGAATAAACTTCTATGCATATATTTATTTTATTTTTAGTTTTCCAAGATCAGTCAATGACACTCATTGTAAGGAGACCGATATCACAAGACTAGGTAAAAAATGAATTAAGCTCTTCTGAACACTACAGTCATTGGGACCATCAGGACAGACACTTTGATGGTTTCCAGTGGCACAGCTCTGTGGATTGTTAACAGAACTACAACAGCTTTAAACACTCACGGACCTTGGCGCATCTGATGATAATGAACCCATGCAGCAGAGCAAGCAGTAGGAGTATTCAAACAACAGATTTGCCAGCCTCTCTTAAATCTCTTCCTGCTGACATTTGTACACCTCAGTTTGCAATGTATCGCAACTATTATGCACTGCTGCAGTGGTGGAAGTCAGATGCCCAACACACATCAGTCCCACCAGAGAAGCGACAACTCTGCAGCTGACCGTTTATTTTGTTCACAAAGCACGGGCATACTCCCATTTAATTTCAGCTGCCCTAGCCTCCCCCATAACTAAATTATTGTTATTATGCTCCACATAATCCTGGTACTGACAGGGATGTTTGTTATACATAATTAAAAATATTAATTTTGCATGGAACAGAAGACACAGAGCCAAGAACTTAATGTTTTTTTTAAATCTCCCATTAGAAAATTACCTTCATTAGCACCGACTCGCTGAGCTTCTCTCTGTTGACAATTTTTATCGCGACCTTCTGACACGTGACACAGTGAACCCCCAACTTCACAAGCCCTGCAGGAGAAACAGAGCAAAATAGAAAGGAAGGATTGGTTAGAAAGAGTCACTGTTGAGATTTTTTGCGATTAGTACGCCACCCAGCAGTTGGCAACTTATATGCAAACAAATTTCCACTAGTCTCTCCTCCAGCCAGATAAGGTCTTGTGAGTAATGAAGACCTTGCAGCCCACATGGTGACCATTTGGCAGGGAAGCCACCAACATCCTTAACACTGCTGCAGTTTCTGCCATTAAAGCTGTGTTTTTGTTGAAGCACTGTATTCCAGCTCTCACCACTCAAAGTGTATTCTAGCAGTAAGAAGTAAACTTCTGCCAATTTAACCACACTAGGCTAAGCGCTTTTGCCAATGCCTGATATCAGCGAAAGCTCCGAAGTCAACAAAACTAGATGGTCAAAGGTCTGCAGTGTAGACATGGCCCCTACGTTTTTCTAGCTCCTTCCAAAGCTTTCATGATCATAATAAAAAGGTACTTAATTATGCTTTCCCTTACTGTTTTAATTTACCCTGCTGTATAAAGTTAACACTGTGATGAATGCTGTTGTGGCATGGAGGAACATCAACATATGCTGATGCAATTCTAAGTTCTTCTTATTTGTTATTATTTACTATATCCTTGTCCTCAAACAAGTTAGAGTGCTGTTAAATGATTATATTGGCAAAAGGATATGGATGTCCAATACAGAATCAGGATGCCTGAGCTATCACCAAAATATGGAACAAAACCCCAAGAATTAAAAGAAAGAGGTAAGTAACACACATGAAGCATTATCTTCTGCAAAACTTTGATCTAAATCTGCTGACTTGCCTGAAAGTACATAGAGATATCTCCCACAAGTGAGTTTAAGATGGTCCCTAAGCTCTCAACTCTATTGCCATTATTAAGAAAACTTGTACCTGGAAAAATTGTCAAGTGAGATCTTGTTTGATTCAGCTTTTACTCTTGTCAGACAGGTCCGTGCAGCACAACACCCAATAGGCTGGATCCCATCCCACTCCACACACAGTATGCCAAATTGCCATTTAGTCTGATTCAGTTATAACTGAAGTATAATGGCACTTCCCCGGTGTCACTGAGACCTGCTGGGCTTCGCAGAGCATTTACGAGCAATGACATGCATAACAAGAAAAAGCGTAGCTCTGCTTGCAGCTCCTAGGCTGGGTTGCAGTTAAGATTCTCACCCCATCGTGTGATGCAAACCACAAAGCCAAAGACGTTGCTTTATCTGCAAATTGAACACAACATAAGTGCAGTCCAGTGAAACAATGAATACAGGACTTCACACTTCCTATCAAGGGATGAATATATAGACTATTGCCTTACTACAAACTGTCCCCAGTGAAGTGAACTGGAGTTTCATCAGAGACTCCAGCAGTCTCCTGCAGATACTTGTCCACCTTTTTGTTACACAGTTATTCATAAATTTGGAACCATTAATCACTGGCTATTATGCTGAGAAATAAACTCCTGACTTGCTTCCAGTCACATCTCTTTTATGGCATGCTCAAGTGTTCTGGATATTTCTAGTCACATAATTTCTCAGTCTCATCTGGTTAAATGCTGACATCCTTACTTTCAGCTATGACATAAACAAGTCACAAAAATTAAGAATGCAGCACACTGACAAATCCATTTGAAACTGTGTATAGCAATAGACTGTCCTCTGCCTGAAGTGGCTGAGAAGCACATCTGGGGGAAGATGCTGTGATGCCCAGCCAATCCTCACTCTTATATCTGAATTTTGTCTATTCAACAAATTTATAATATTACCCATAGCACTACTGGCTCTATGTTCACCGTTCATAGCAGCTGCAGCCTTACTTATGCTTCTTCTCTTTGGCTTTGTTCTGTGTTTGGATAGTGGTTACTTGGCACCACCTTGTTGAAAGTGTGCACAGTTTCAATCTGTGCTGATTGCTTCCTTCCTGCTTCCAGCACCAATCACAGCTCTACAGCACAACCACATTGCTCTTTACATCGCTCTTAGTTACTCTGAAATCTTGGCAGAACTTCTAGCTCAGTCCTTTCTATCTAGACTCCCAGGATCTGTGGCACAGTGCTGTACTGTAACATGCTGCAGACTAATTATTTTCAGAGGTCAATAAAGGTGACAAACAACTGCTCTCTGTAACTGGGTCCTTCACCCAAAAGAAAATATAAAGGCTTCTGGTATCTCACACTTCAGGGTTTGATTTCAGATGTTGCTGCTCCCAAATCAAGACGTCCGTCCCACTGAACCTGGCTGATCTGTAAACTATTTTTCCTTTGTCCTCCCTGAAGCACCCTGTCATCGAGTCATAGAAGGGTTTTAACCATAAACTTCTGGGACACCACCATGCTGTACATGCAGTCTTCACAGTGTCCTCTGTCATTCTGGCTACTAACCTATCACAGAAACTCCAAAATTAAGATTAAACCATTCTGTTTACTCCAATAAAAAAGTTAATCAACTGTTAGAAGACACTTCACACCCTGCAAAAATCACGCTGATACTGAATCACACCAATTTTATATTGAATTAATTTCATCAACCTCAATAAGTCATTCTTGATTTATACCACAGTACCAGAGGACAGAATGAGAAAACACATGTGAGATTTAATGCATTTTTCCTCTTCTCCTGATTTGCATTATAAAAATCAAGAAAAAAAAATGCACTATCACCACTGTCTGTTTTGTGGAGATAGAACTTTAAGACAACCTTCTGAACAGTCCAAGATAGCACTTTTCACTGTATTAAATTCACTGAATATAATTTTAGGATAAAAATAAAACATGTCGCTCTGCCTTGCCTCCTCCCCCCTCCCCTAGCCACTTCCTTTTGACATTGACATGCTAGCCTAACCAAAAAAAAATCCCTCTTAGTAAGTCCATCTATAGGATAAGGCCTTCCTGCTACTACGAGGAAATCCCAATTGAGCTTGGGCAGGAAGGGCTTGTACTCAGGACTTCTGTTTGTGTGTATAACTACTCGGAGATGACTTAATGGGGATTTGAACTCCTGATGCTTAGGAATTCCTTTTACTGACACAGAGAACATAAACCATTCAAGATGTATTATATACCTGCACAATGACAGACCTTTAGAGACAATAAGAAGCAACTATGTCACTAAACTGCTGAGCTATTATTGAAATGAAGTGGCAGAAATGCCCACTGAGAAACAAGTGTCCAAGGTGCATTTACAGGGTTGTGAAAGAGGCTGTGGATCTTTTAGATTTTCCTCTCCTGTATATGCAGCTGTTAATGAGCACCTCGAATCTACAGCAAACCTCCAATACAAACATGTCAGTAAGTTAGGTATGTACTTGTAAAGCTTATCTATACGTTCAGGACAGCACAAGTACCTGTGTGGTCCCCAAAGGAATACGTATAAGGCTGCCGCTAGGAGGATGTTTTGCACTGGCTTGACTTAAAGCAAGTCTGCCAGGCAACAAAATAGAGTTTGAACTTGTCAGCTTCATAAGTAATTAACCCCTCAAATGCAGGCAAGTAACCATCATGATTTTTAAAGTTAACTCTGGTCTGTCCTGGCAGAAAATCTACAATGCTGTGGGAATCAAGCACTTCAAGTTTCCCCCAACCACCCACATAGCTGTCACAAACACTCGCTCCTTCAGGCACACTTCAGATTTCCATCCATAGGTGGTTCCTGGGGGCTCATGGGCAGTGACGTGCTGGGCTTTCAAATAGGCTGTTACATCCTCTGAGCTGCAAACATTGGGCTGCTTTTGTTCTTGGCCACTGAACTGCACCAGAACTAGCCTTATAATTTCAGGTTGGGGAGTAAAGAAAACATGAAAACGCTGAAAAGCAAGGGGATGTGTAAGCTAACATTGTCTTTTCATTTATAATTAAAAGTCATGATTTGAAAACCAATGAGCATGAGGAACCCCAGATGACACAAGGGCAAGATGCCATTCAAGGAAGAAGAGCAAAGGGAAGTGTACAGGCCTGACACAGCCTAATGCTGCACTGACCTGCTAACAACCATGCCTGCTCATTCTGCTGCTGGTAAACTCCCATTCTGCAGACACTTAAAGATACACAGATCTTTTCTGAAAAGGACAGGAGCTTATGTGATGAGCAAGGGACAGATTTAGATCAGCTGGACAGACAGGCAGCCCATCGTGAAGCAGTACAGAGAGGTGTCCTTTATTTTACCCAAGAAGAATGTACTGTGGGGATGGAGAAACAAAAGCTTCCCTCCAGCTGAAACAATATATTCATTGTGAACCCATGATCACAGCAAGTCATCTCCGTGGCTCATCTTGTAACTGGCATTCACCTCCCTGACTTTTCAGCCAATGACAGGATTTCCGAAAAGGCTGATTTACTTTTGCCTTGAATTCTGTGTAGCAATTTTCTCTACCACAGACTGAATAAAACACTAAGAGTTCAGAGTTGGTGCTATTTCATATCCACTTTACAGTTGTGTAAATAGCAGCATGAGGGAACACAACTATGGGTAGTAACACCTTACTAATGATCCTGTTGTTACAACTCTTCATGAGAGAAAGAAATGTTCTGGGAACAAGAGAGAACTGTTTTTCAATCCTATCCAAACTTGGAGTCTGCCAAAGACACTAGTCTGAATGAAATTATCATTTTGAGAGAGAGAAACTAATAAATAAGGAAACAACACTGTTGTTTAAATACAGCACTTATGGTATACTCATTGTTAATGAATAACGTTTCCACAGTCTTTCAGAAATGTTAAACACAAGTAACCCATTATGCTGATTTTTAACCATAAGGCTCATAACTACTTCAAGAAGTGGAATAAAAATTAGGTATATTTGCTACATTTAATACGTATGATTCTTCCAATGGTAAATGGAGGTCTTTCATTTTCTTTTAAAATAAAACCAACCCAATGCCCTATTTGTAAGTATCGTTGAACTTCTGTAGTAGGCAAACTAGCCACTGATCTCAAAAGATCATCTGCATGTTGCTTGCTCTTCATTTCACTTCAGAGCACGTTGTCAAAAAACTTCTTAAAAAATCTGAGCGGAAAGGCCTGGTCTGGCCCATATTATCTATTTTGGCTGGATGAGCAATAAAAGGAATGTCTAGAGAGAAATATCACTCCTCTGTTAACTTGAGTTAGTTAATTGCCAATTAATTCAAGTCAATGAATACTCTGCAAATGTTAATCTAGGCACTACAGGACACAAACATTTGTGGTTTACTTCAGGGCTCAGGCTAGTACTGGTAACAAACCACCTGGATTAAAGGAGGAGCAAAAATCTTATGCTGAACAAACTCAAGTACACTGTTTTTTAAAAAGCTTAGTGTGTGTACACCGCTGCTGCATATGAGCTTTGTACATATGATCTTTATATACAAGTAATGTAATTTAACCCCACAAATTGGAGGCTGCTGTTATAAATCTTTAAAGTATGGATGCTCATTCCTGAAAACTACATGCACTAGCATTTGCAAGATCTGCAAACCTTCAAGGATGCCAGTTTAGAAAATCAACCCTTAAAGCAAACAAAAGCATTAACACAACTCAAGTGGAACATAGGACAATACTTAAAATGTAATATTCTTGCTCTTTATTCTCAACAGTTATCTTCACAAACACTGTAGTTTCAATTAGGGTTAAATCAGTTCAGTTACAGTGTCTAACTCTGCTGACTGCAGTGAGGTTGCTTTAGATCTACAACAGTGGAAAATGGATTAAAATTTGGCCCACAGCAACATGATTTCCATAGCAGTAAAATAAGGATAATAACACACACTTACTTACCTTGCAAGGGCAGTAGAAGGATTAACTGATTAATCCTTACAAAGAATGTTGGAAAGGGATCTAAACCCTATGCAAGTTTTACATATTACAACCAGGAAAACTGCATCTTAAATACAACCTGGAAAGAAAGCTCTAGATAATTTCTTATTAATAGCTTCCATTTCATTTCCCAATTCTTTTAGTGCATACATTTCTGGTCTCCAACAACGTGCATCTTATGCTCTTCTTAGTTGCACTGGAAAGAACTTTGTTACTGAGCATCCTACTTATGGAAACCAATAATTGCCCTTAATTACTCAGTCTTCTCATTGAACAGATGTTTATTTTTCTATAGCAATTGTTATCTCTAATTATTGCGTTTAAAATAAACAGAGCCTTCTATCAAGTGACAGGCAAATTATATGGTTTCAATTTATAATTGCATATGGGGAAAGGAGGTATAGGGTTGTCTAGAAATCTAAAAGGATGAAGACGGAGCTAGCCATGTTGGTAATGAAATAATTTGACCATGGGTTCTACAGAGAGATTCTAGTGCTACAAGGCTGTTCTGAGGGCTCGTGCAATAACTGTTTCTAAATTGAATAAACTGTAATTACAGTAGGACTAAAGCCAGAGTTCAAATGCTTAGCAGGAGCATGGAAGGAGATGTTCATCAGTGCCGGGATTCACATGTATCAGCTCAGAGCACAGGGAAGCTGCACACTAAATTGCTATAGCCTACATTTATCGTCCTGAGCTAAGACCACTGTCAAATGTACACTGGCTCGGCCAGCCGAAGGGACACACTCCTCAGCTCAGAGATTGGTGAGAACAATGCATCAGCTCAGATGTGACTGGATCCACATGCCTGATATTAGAGAACAAGAGACACAGACACGTATATATATACACATCAGCTCACCAGGAGCAGGTTTTACACTGTATGCCTCAGAGATTATGGTAGGATCATCCTCCAAGCTCAGCAGGATCAAAACACACAGAACCAACATCACCTCTATTGATTTTTATCTTGGTCTCTTTCTTACAATATTTCATAAATCAATACTTCTCAGAAACCCTTTGTGCCCCCTGAATATAGCTAAGAACGTGCCTGTTGAGTCCTTTTGACATGCTCTCTTTCCCATCTTACCATACACACTCATGTGCCTAAAGAGGCCCCCTCAGGGAACCAGGATGCAAACCTTGATGGGCACACTGGATGCTGCTTTTGTAAAATGCCATTATTTCATCAGCCAAACTCTTGAAGTCCTCTGGGATGTCTCAGCAGCTTGTGATGTCTAGCGTGCTGAGCTCCTATTTCAGATCAAGTCTTTGTTCCCGTATAAAAACACTTGGGAGACTAGGCTTTGCTGCCACAGGAGAAGTGCAGACTCTAGCTTCCAAAGTGTACATCTGAAAGCATTTGGGCAGCACCACCACCCCCTACAGACAGGGAAAGAGAAGAGTGGTTTCATTGTTTTCAAATCAAAAAGATAAATTAAAATATAATAGATCTTTCCATTGATGCACCAGAAAAAAATTCTCTTTTTTACATCTCTGGATGAGTATTGGGAAAACTCTGCTTTTGCCCACAACTCTCCTAGTCAAAAGCTTTTCTTTCCACTTTCTAAGAGCTGTACATCTCTTTGAAAAACTCTTCTTGAGGAATGACGAGATCCATGTCCCCCTTCAGACTTCATTAATCCTTTGTCAGGAGATGACCAAAGATCCCATTTTCAGGTATAGCAGGAAGCCACTACAGTTCAGTCTATCCTGCCTAAGACATCTTTCAGAAAACATGTCGCTATAATTAGGTAACATCTGGGTAATGAGCCACAACATCCCAGCTTGGTCCAGTGATCTACTGAGAAGGGCTGATGCACTAAAAAGGAGGGAACACAGTGCCGCAGAGAAACAGGAGGTGAGGAAGGAGGAGGGGCAACAGCAGATAAACTGCTCTTCACTTGTGCTTTTAGCTGATGTTAATCCCATTTTCTATGCTCATTTCTTACATGTCCCCTTCTTCACCACACCTTTCCACCCTCCCTCCATCACAAAGTCTTCACATCCTTTTGACTCTCCCATCAGCCAGGATTGTTTCAGCTAGGTTATATGTGTATTAAGAACTTAATTAAAAAGAGGGGTTATCATGGAAAACCTTTATACAGAAGACAGAGGTCATGCTCTTCACAAGATTAGGCTCACCACAGAACACTTCATCTAGCCAGCTCCGTGCTGATACAGCTTACTCTGCCCTCTGACATCTCTTAATCACCCACTGACAGATTCCTAACAGGATTTTCACTGACTGCCGACATGCTGCACTTCAGTAACAGCTCAAGAAGTGATTTGGATTAACTATACGTGCACCCATGCTACGAACAAGGCGCGAAACAGCAAGTCACAAGCACACACAGCACATCGTAATTCCCATGAATTCCAGAAGAGCTTGCTGATGGCAGTGAGGTATGGCCATACACAGCCAGAGGAGAAATGCAGTGGATAGCCACTCATACATTGTTCTACAGCTACAAGATTCTTTTTTCCAAGGACAAATTGTTCTATACCCAGTAGAACTAATAGGGGCTGATCTCTTGCAGATCCACACCCTAAATTTCATTTCATTATCCACCACAAAACCCTAGATCCTCCTCATGTTCCCTAATGAGATCTCCAAGTCCCATCCCAACAGGTCCTCATCACATCTATGGACATCCTACTTCCCTCCACCATGTCATAATGCCTACGATTTCCTCCCACACCTCTACCCCCACTGTCTCTAGCTTCTTATGTCTCCTGCACAGTATCCTGCAGTAACACTCTCCACAGTTTTACCCATGTGTCCTGCGTTTGACTTATCACTTGCATAGTTTCCTTCCATGTAGCTTACTCTCTCCTTTCTCCTACGTAGAAGACAACAGATGCTGTGGCTAGTCCAGACCTGTGAGCACATCGTCCTGTTCGTTAACCAGCATCTACCAAACAGAATATCTAACACCTGAGTTTCCTTATATTTCTCTCTCAGATTTGGTTCTCTCACCAGTACTCAGTCAACAGCATCCAACAAAGCCTGAAAGGACCACCTTTGAAAGATTTTTGAGACTTTGAGACCTTTATGTTAATGTCATTCCATTTATTTACATGGAGGTACTCCCACCATACACTATCATGTTATCACATACAAGAGGAAAATCAGGCTGGGGTTCAGGTAAGAGCACAGTAGGGATACCTCATCTTCCCTGTTCTACATTTGGCTCCCATGGTATGGCCCTAGACCTTTTCCAGGTGATACTGAGACCTCCCAAGAGGGTATTGGGCTGTGGAATTTAAATCCTGTTGAGTTAATGCCTAAGTTCAAACCTCTCTGAATTGCTAATGCAGTTCCTCTTACTGTAGTTTCAGACTTCTTGAGTTTCTGTTTGGAAGCATTGTATCTGGATTATTTATTAAAAAAAAAAAAAAAAAAGAAGTTAATGTGGCTTGCTAGTGAAACAAGGTTAATATAGACACCCTGCATGTCTAGCTGTCCACATACCCTCCATCTCCAACAACTTTGGATCCCACTGGCCAACACCAACTAAATTCAACAATGAGCCTTCAGTAACAGGTTCCACAAAATTCAGCAGCTGGCTACAGAGAGACCTTTTTAAGTCGCCCCAGTATGGAAAAGGTAAGGACACAGATTAGCCTTCAGTCATTCAGTCTGGCTAAGAGAAAATGCCTTGCTGGTCAGTCAGCATACGAATACACTTCTGAGCAGAGCCCAATTGTACTGCCTTGGCTGCAGGTTAGACAAGGGGACAGGGGAGGGGGATGGAGAAGGGGCAGCCCTGAAGATATTGGAGGGGCAAGAGGTCAAGGGGAAGGCCTGGGGACTTGTAACAGCAGACTTAGGGGCCTACAGAACTCAGCTCCATAGAATGAAATGGAAAGAAGTAATTTTAATAAGATTCCGGTATTTTCACATGACTCTTACAGCCCTACATGTGGGCCTACGTAGTCTCAGTTTGAGCAAATGTTTTAAGTGCTTCCTGTCCTCCATAGTGGGTTGTGTGCATTATAAAACTATGAGGGCAGAGATCTCATGATACAATTGTAACAGACTGCTTTTCCCCTTTTGCAATATGTCCCTCTGTAAAAAGTGTAGGAAATACCATGTTTTCTTAATTATACTGAACATGAGAAACCCCAAGCCTCTAGCTTAGAACAATGGGAAGAAAGACCATTTGAAAACTCATTTCTGGTTTAAAAAAATAGGGAAGTCACAGCAAAAGAATTAAAGGTCAGAAAAATTAGACTATTATCATTTTAATGAACAGAAACAGGCATATTAAAAAAAACAATTTTCAAAAGTATTTCCTTTAATGTGAGAATAATGGCTCAGGTCACAGCATGGAGCTGAAAGCATTTATCGACTTCTACACCAAGAAGAACAGGAGCTGCCTGCTCATGTAGTACAAACTTCACTACAGCTGGTTCACTGTGTTCCTTACAGAGAGGAAAGCAGGGGGTCAAATTCAATACACGGTTATAAAAAAGGCCCAAGCACCTCATTAATTTAAGGTAAGGTTTATGAGAAACAATGTAATACCTAGAGAGCATGGTCAGCTGTGCCTCCACAAAAAAGAAAGAAAATAAAGTGAATTTAATTTCCTTTCAAAAGAAAGGTGGTTGGATAAATACAAACACGCACATTGCAACCCACCTTCTGATACCAGCTTCATCACTTGTGGGTGATGAAATTCATACCACAGTGGCTAAGGCTAAGTATGTCCTGAAATAGAGTTCAATTTCAAACTCAAACAGGAACTGTTGATTATAAAAGGAGAGTGGCATGAGAACTGTGCTATCAAAACACATCTTTGTGTCACGTTTCTGTTCCAGGATTTCTATGCAACAACCCCTGCCTGGGTTGCTGGAAGATCCCACAGTGAATTTTTCTCTTCTGGAAGAATTCACTGGAGAGGATGATAAACAACCCCATGGGTCTGATCTAAAGCCCACTGAAGTAAACGCCAAGGCTCATCTGTTTCAGGAATTTGCAGACCAGTTTCTTCATCAGCAGCTTACCGCTATCCAAACCTTCCTTCCTCTAATGGGTGTTGCTGTAGAGAATGAGATGGAAGTGATGAAAGATCTGGCTGTAGAAGACCTTACAGCTATGCCAGAACCAGCTGTTCTTAACAGTTACAAAGTATACAACTCCCTGTATGTATGTGTTAACTATCACTAAGGCAAAACAAATCTGCAGGCATTATTATTCTTGAATCTACAGCACCTTTTATTGCACTGCTCCCCCACACAGGAAAGGGTTCTGCCTTTACTCAGACTGGTAATTTCTTAGTATCAGCATAAAAGCCTTAAATTAGGCTCCCCACAAACACTAGCTCAAGGCCAGAGCCACAATAAAGAAGGGTAAAGAGTGGACGAGTTTTCTAGATGCCAAAAGAGAATCTCATCCCCAGGGGTTTTTCTCTGATTGCTTTCTATTCTACTAATAATTGCATTTCTTGGCCCCACACAGTTAGCATGAGGTGCCAGAAGACTCAGGAAGGTTCAGTCAAAAAAAACTCTTTAAGAAGAAGGACAAGTTTTAAGCCTGGACAAGTACATAGAAATAAGCAAAAGACCAATAAGCATCTTCGCCCTATAAGCAACAAAGTTTGGGCAAAAGTTAAAAATACCATCCCTCAAGAACCAACACTCCCACAGGTGGACCCAGTTTTCCCCACATGTACACTAGTGTGATCCCATTGGCTTCCTTGGAATTATTCCCAATACTCACCGACCGAGAAGAGCCGCAGCCCTCCCAGCCTCTCCAAGGAGGTGACACAACACAGCGCAGGCTACAAACAACAGCCACAGAGGAGCTCAGCGTTGACTCAGTCACTCACGCTCAGAAGAGGAGGCAGCTCAGAAATAATTGAGATTGCTGTGCCCGTTCAGTGTCCTGACATACACAGGGGATAAACGTGCTAAGATAATACAGTACTACCCCGCAATAACGGCATTAGACAAATCACATATCACTTTCTGCAAAGCCACTGGCCTTAAGGGATACTGCCAGTAAAGAGCATAGAAAATACTGTCTTGTCCTTATGAACATTACACACACTTAAGTTCTTTGGCTTTGTATTATGAACTCCTAAATGACTAGAAACCGCTGATATTCTTTACTCGTACTGTGGGGTCAGGCCACTCGCACGTTAAGGCTATAGCCAAGTTGCACAGGGTGAGGTACGAAAGAGTCTTTCCCTGAACATAAGAATCATCAGCAAATGAATAGCATTTATCTGGCAGGACAGATATCCCACAGAAACATTTTTTGTCTGTGACCCTCTGTGCTTAAGACACTAAAGATTAGAGGTTGCAGTCCAAATCTTATTAGGGAATAATTTAAAAAACTCTCAGCAAGGATGGAAAAAGACTTTTAAAAGAGAATCAGGAACTCTATCAAAGGTCAAATATAGGAAAGCCTTAGTCTTCAGAGATGCCAAGTCCAATTCTGGTAACTCAATCTGCAGACCAATGAGCATGGTTTGGTCAGCTGGACAAACAAAACCAGTATGGCTAACACCGTGAGCTAGAGCAACCTGTGTAATGTCACAAAATGGTGCAACAGCACTGCCATATGCACAGTATCTGCTTCCTGAGATCCAGATCAGGTCCATGAGGCCTCCTGCACAAGGAGACTGGCTACACACATTAGAAACCGGAGTGCCTGAAAGCATGTGTGTACTGTGAGCCTTACCAACAGTAGTGTGTAGCAGATTCAGCCCCACAGATTTCAGCTGCAGAAGGACCTGCCCTAAGTTTCCTGAGGGACCATTTTTACTTGCAGATACAAGACTTTAAACACTAGATCTCTTCCCTTCCCTTTCATGGTGATAGAAGACACAGCAAGCTCCAGGAGATATGACAGAAACACAGAAAGAGAAGCTTACTTCTCAGATAAGGTTTCTCTAAACAGAGGCTTATATTCTAGTTGCAGTTGAGAAAACCAGAACTGAGAAAGAGCAAAGGTGCTCCCCTCCAGCCAGATTAAACGGAATTAAGGCAAATCTGTGGCGTTGTGTGATTACAAGTTGTCAAATATGATGGAGAATCCCTCTGCCCGCAGGATCAACAGTAAATCCCACTAATAACTACATGAAGAAGCCTAAAATAAAGGTTCTTTCGAAAAACTTTAACTCTCTTCTCTGCAGTATACTCTACTCAAAATCTACCTCTGCAGCTGTATGTGAATGTTTCTGTGTACTTTACTTAATGCTGTACTGGGTAGAGAAGGTGCCTTCTGAAAGCAGAGGCACAACCAGGTGAGTGAATAATAGAGCAGGAACTTCCAGACTGCACTTCGTGGCAGTGCACTGGAACCAGCATAAAGAAAATCAGAGCAACAGATGGCCAGTTATTTAGCAACAGGGTTAAAGAAACAAATCAGGTCTTCTCTAAACTTGCTGCCTGATTTGTGCTAGTGGTCCAGAATCCACCTCTGAGGAGAAAAGAAAAAAAAATAAAAAATCTAGAATCTGCTGTTGGTTACAGCGTCACAGAATCACACAGGCTGGGAGGGACCTCTTGAGATCATCTAGTCCAAGCCCCTGCTCAAGCAGGGGCAGCTAGAGCAGGCTGCCAAAGACCATGTCCAGCTGGGTTTTGAATACCTTCACAGATGGAGACTCCATAACCTCTCTGGCTACCTGTTCCATTGTTTGACCACCCCCACAGTAAAAAGTGTTTTCTTGTGTTCAGACTGAATTGTGTTTCTATTGCCTCTTGTCCTGTCAGTGGGCACTACTGAGAAGATTCAGCTCCCTCTTCATTCCCTCCCATCAGGTATTTATTTACATTGATGAGGTCCCCTTGAGCTTTTTCACCCAGCTGAATAGTCCCAGCTCTTATCTTACAAGAGATGCTTCAGTCCCTTAATCTTTGTGGCCCTATCCTGGATTCGTTCCAGTAAGTCCATATGTTTCTTGTACTAGGGGAAGCCCAGACTAGATGTAGTTCTCCAGTTAGGGCTTCATCAGCGCTGAGCAGAGGGGAAGGATCGTTTCCTTTGATCTGGTCGATCCTGTAGTCCAGGATGCTGCCGGCCGCCTTCGCTGCAAGGGTGCATGGCTGGCTTATGGTCATTTTGTTGTCCACCAGGACCCCAATGTCCTTCTCTGCAGATCTGCCTTCCAGCTGGCTGGTGCCCTGCATGTACTGGTGCCTGGTACTCCTCCCCAAGTGCAGGACTTTGCATTTCCCCTTGCTGAACTCTGTGACGTTCCTGCCTGCTCAGTTCTCCAGCCTGTCCAAGTACCTCTGGATGGCAGCGCAATCGTCTGGTGTACCAGTCATTCCTCCCAGTTTTGGTCTTAAAAACACTATGTATTCAGTTTTGTTCATTCAGTGGTTTCCTTCCACTCAGTCTCTTTAGATATTAATGAGCAAAGAACGCTTTCAGAGTGTTTTAACGATGTTTAATGGAACAACAATGCTTCTTTGCAGCAGTTTTAAAGAATGTTATCTGAATTACTTTAAGTAATTCTTCGTATTTTCTGCATGTTTTATCCTAAAAGAAAAGCATTCCCCTAAAGTACTCTAGCTAGTACAAGGCAACCCAAAGAAAACTAAACCAGAAGCTGTACAGCAAAAAGGGAGTGAGAAGGAAGGAAGGAAGGAAGGAAGGAAGGAAGGAAGGAAGGAAGGAAGGAAGGAAGGAAGGAAGGAAGGAAGGAAGGAAGGAAGGAAGGAAGGGAGGGAGGAAGGAAGGGAGGAAGGAAGGGAGGAAGGGAGGGAGGAAGGGAGGGAGGAAGGGAGGGAGGAAGGGAGGGAGGAAGGGAGGGAGGAAGAGAGGGAGGAAAGATGTGAATGAGCTGTTTGTTTCTCTTCAGCCATGCCACAGTCCATTCATAGGAGTCCTCCTATAAGCAGAGACTTTACCAGCTTAAGGATAACCTCACATGCTTCTGCTCTGACTACAGGCAATGCTGTGAATGGGCCACTGCTGTGGTGAATTCATGCTTTTATTAGCTGGATGTGTGAAACAAGACTTCTCCTTCCTCACCCCAAATTTCCTCCTGATTCTTTCAGCTTACATGCCCTCACAAGACACCCAGCCATACAAATTGCTCTCTAATTCTTCCCATGCAGCAGGAAAGAGCCATTGCTGGACTGAGTATTAATTTGCTGACACTAATGATAGCTTACCCTTTCCCTACCCCAGTGAAGTTTATCTGCCAGCCTTACCCCTACCTCAAACAATCCCAATCAACCCATGTTTTTGGAATTGCTAAAATGAAGAAGAGTAACAATACACAAATTTGAAGCTGAGACTTCCTCCTCCAGAAACCTGGCATTAAGGACTGGCTGGTCTCATTCTAATTCCAAGTGGGGATCCCCACTTCCTGCAGATCCCAGCGCAACACAGTCTGTTTTCCAGAGCCCAGAAATGTCAGGTGAGCGGTGAGGTGCACTGGGAAGTAAGCAGAGAGAGTACTGTATAGTGTCTGCCTAGAGTTACCTCACATGCTGTTGTAACTGTTCAAAACAAACTGTTTTAAAATCAAAATCTTTTTTCCTTAATGTTTATTTTTAAATGGAACCAGCACACCTGGATAATAAATAATGATTTGTAATTTTATTTTATCAATTTAATTTCACTTCAATTTCCAAACCAAACAGAAGTTGATGCAAATTACCTATAAAGAATATATGTCCATCTACAGTGAGTAGAAAATGCCAGTCATCAATCTATAATGTAGCAAAAACTTTTAAAGAAAGAATGCAAGTAAATGCACATTAACTACATTATGACTTCAGTGAATGGGCAGTGGTAAAGAATGTCTTCCAAACCACAGAAAAGAAATGCTAAATTTTGTGTAAAGAGAATTTTTTTGCAATGGCCACCAACTTGAAAATCAACCTTTATTTTGGAAAATAGCTAAAATGTACAAATGACAAATAAGTATGGAATCAATAAATGAAATCAAGGTTTTGTCCTTGTTGATTTAAACTATAATAAAGAGCCATGATTTAAATTGCCTTAATTTAAAGATAAATGATAGAAATTCATCAACCCTGCTTTTCAGATAATAATTCTCTTCACAGCTAGGAGATCAGCCCCATGTCAGAACCTAACAAAAGTGCAAACACGAACACATTGCTGCAGCCAAACCCTACCTCCTCGGCAGCACCCTTGCCACTTCTACACTTCACTTACTGGCATCTAGAGCCTTGCTCTGTGGTTTGAGGTTTGCATTTCCTAATCTGCTGCCAAATGTGGGAACTCAGTTGTTCAAGATGGGGAAATGGGGGTGCTACAGGAAGTATGTCAGTACAGGTTCCAGCTTTCAGCAGAGCTTAATCTTTTAGACAAAGTCAGAGAACTGTCTACAAAGTGATGGAGCTACTGAGGTGAACCAGGTAGAATCAATGCTAACCAAGAAGCAAAGAAATATTCATATTTACATATATCTAGGAATTTGCACTCTCTCTCCTGCCCACATATGAGCAAAGCATGAGGTAATACCCAGGCTGCTATTAGGAATGCTCAACTTTATGACACATTTAACACAGTAAGAATAGGATGCTGCAGAAAATAATTGTTTTCTCCAGTCATTTTCAAGCCTCATGAACATTTTTCAGGACTACAGAGAAAACTATTTTTAAAGAGAAAACACATAACAGAACATAGAATTAATTATGTGAGCAACAGCCCTATGGAATTACTATTGCTGTTTATATTAGAAGACTCAACCCAAGACTAGGACTCTCCTGTGATAAACATCATGCATACACATAATAGGTGCTAGGCCATGCCTTGGTGTAGATGGTTATGATCCAAACAGATAAGGCAGCCAAAGAGTACACCTAATTATACACTACTTCTCTGTTTGAAGATAAAGACTTTAGGCATGAAGAAATTGGGCAACTTGCTGAAGGTCACACGGAAACCCTGTGGCAGAGCTGGAGACCAAACACATGCCACAATCACATTTTAAGTTGGTGAGAGTAGGTAAAAGCTAGAAAACCATTATTAATGTATTTTCAACTAAAAACTATATGCTAGAGCAGAAATAATTGGCCAGTAGACCATCATTTTTATTAAATTCCAGATAAACCTCACACCCACCCTCCGCTACAGAAGTGTAAAAGGAGAATAATTCCATTTGTGCCATTAGATCTGCTCCTGACTTACAGCAGAAAACCTGAGAGCAAAAATGCAGTGCTTCGTATGTTATACATGAATGTATGAATTTGGTGAGAGCACTTTCGAATTTATGATCCATTTAATGAAAACAACAGTAACAAAATTGCAAGACTGTATTTTAGATACGAGAAAGGATGCTGATTTCTGGAAGCAATGACAGAAGAACAGAAAATACTGTGAAGGAAAATATCTCTCCTCTCGCCTATCTTTTCACTCACTGTTCTCTAGGAAAAGGATGGGTCGGTAGCAAAATGATAGGCAGCATCAATAGACCAAGCTGTTCAAATGGAAAGGGTTAAGCTGGCTGAAAGACTGTGTTAGGGAGGGATGTTATAATCATCCAGTGCCCATATCATGATCTTACTGGCAGCAGTAGAATGGCTGCCACAGCTCAGTTTCTGCTTGTTTAGATTGGTTGAGTGTCCGCTCAACTCGGCAGCAGGGCTAAGGCAGGTTTATTGTGCTGTGCGTGTTCTGGGACAAGGAGGGCTGACGGAGATGATAAGTGCCGCTCTGCAGAGCAGCAGGAGTACTGACTGGCACATACAGGGAGGTACAGTACAATAATCTCCCATCTGCACAATATAGCTTTGAATCCCTTCCTTTACAGCTCAATAGGTGCATCTGCTGCCCCTCTGCTAATCCTCAACATTGTTTAAAATGCAGATCAGTGGAGATCATGCTTTTTCTTTCCCATTATAGACCATAGCCTAATAAAAGAGCTTTAATCACACAGGCAATATTCTATCCCTTGCAGGGTCTGCTGCTTCATCCCTTCCTCTTTGCCTTTGTTTGGAAGCCAGATCTTTGTCAGGCACTAGCAGCAGCACTATATAATTTTGCAACGCAAGGTTTGAAGCCAGTTGAAGTGACTATAACCTTTCCCAAAACTGGCATCATAATTAGAAGACTGTGACTGCAAAAGGTAAACAGCAGGGAACTCAGGTCATAAGAACCCCCTGAGAAAATGCATCCTAAACCCCTGGATATGTTGCATGATTTTAAATGTAAAAAGCAGCATCAGCAGACTTCCTTACTTGTCTTTGTCTCCCTAGCACTAATGCAGTATGACATTTTTTTAGATGTCAGGAAGTACAAGAGCTACAGAGGAGAGCTATGATTGGTTATGTGACTGTAGGCTAAGAAAAATGACTTAATTTATTTCACATAAAAATCATATAAATGAACATATATGTATGTGTAAATGCTAACCTGAAATAACTAGCTCTTTCCAGGCAATTCTATGGCCAAATGAATGACCCAGTAAGCTGGAAAGCTGTTCTTGCTGTGATGAGAGGGAGACCATGCAAGTCATCATCGTGAAAATAAGACCGTAAGATCCACTGTAGCTAAGCCCTGATCCAGCTCTGAATCTTCTGAGGAAGAAGTGACATCCCGGAGTCCTGCTTTCTATGGTTATTGCCATCAGTGCATTTCAGAGGGAAGGACCAGCCTGGAATTCTCCTCATATACGTTTATCCCTAAATTAATTTTCTTCTCTAGCAACCTTAGTTCCTGCAAATAACTGTACAGCATAATACAATTCTTGTCTCTCCCTATAGCTATAAACTGCAGCAAGACAAGCAAACCAATTATTTGATCAGGGTACGCCTGTCTTCCACAAGTGTAGAACATATGGTGGAGAGGAGGGCAAAGGAATCCTTCCTGTGTTCTTACATTCCAGGAAACATGTTCATGGCATGATGATAAAACATAGCACAGCACTTCCCCTACCACAAGGAGAGAGATAGATACTAAAGGAATAAAAAACACACAAGGGATATGGCTAAGAGGGATGTACTCCTTGCCATCAATACTTCTTGAGTCACCAGATCCCCAAGAGACCGACTGAGGACAACTCACTGCTTGCAAGACTTCCAGATGCTATGTGGAGCTTGGCAAGCCTCAGACTTTCACTTGCTGAAATACCAGCAGCTCTGCAGGGACTCTCTGCTGTAGCAGAGCCAACTGGGCATCACAGAGGGTCTTGAAAGGCTCCATCTTACGGGCAGACACAGACCAAAACCATTCAAGCCACTCCTCACAATAAATACATATGCTCCATTCATTTATGAGGCCTAGGCAGATGCTGTGCTAGCCACTGACTTCCTAGACAGCAGGAAACCCAACACGTTCTGCCCGACTTACACATATATACAGAAATTGTTGGAAGCAGCAGTCCCATCCCTCAGAGCCTCTTTTATTTGAACTCACAGGAGTCCATAACAGTAACCCTGCGTCTGTTAGATTTGCTAATCAAGGACAGCCCAGCACTTGGTCCTCTTCTGCCAGTTGCCATTCTAGCAATTAAAGGGGAAAAGACTACAGGACGAGTCATTTCATCAATGCACAAATGCATATATTAGTTGTCTCATTATGTAGACACAATGTGATTTTCAACTAGCTGTCCAACAGTATGATCGAACACAAGACACTTTAATTATGTATTTCATGGACATGCTTCAAAGGTGCTGTTTCAATCTCAAAATAATTAGTTTTAGTGCTTACTTGCACAGGCAACTTAGAGAGTTCCAGAGGGCCTATGGTTACTTTCCTTTTCAAAGATACAGAAGAGTTATTTGAGTTTCCTGAAATGCAAAGGCCTCCTGGCTGCAAGATAACTGCACGTAATGTATCTGTCCAGAATTACAGGTGCCTGTGTGCGCATATATGGTTGGGTTCCTAAAGAAACATGGAAAGTGGTCAATAACTGCCACATGGTATACCTAATAATTCAGAACAAGCCCTCTGTGAGTATTAGGCCTTGCAAGGGAGTCTTTGCTGAAGCATCACAGGATGCAAACCCACACAAAGGTGTGCACACACCTCCACACAGACTACTCGAACCAAATCCAGGAAAGCAGAATTGAAGCAGGGCCAAAGAGGGCAAAAGGTGGGGAAAGGCTGGAAATGAACCAATGAAGCTGAGTCACATTCAATTCTCCTCTCACTGAGCAGCAGTGCTGACCTGCAGTAGCACTGTCTCATTTGATGTTTGTATAAGCAGTAGTAAATTACTACCTCCTGGCGAAAAAGGTGAGGAAGATGCTATGAAACAAGTTTTCACCAATTAACAAAGCCTCCCACGACTACTTATACACTGTCCCCTCCTAATGAGGGCACCCAAAGTCATAATCCAGTTCTCCTCTATAATTAACGTCTGTAATTACTAGTATACAACACTATGCCTTAACAAACAGCACTACTCAGAACATCAAACATTTATATCTGCACTTTGGTGCATATTAGATGCAAAGCATGCAAGTTTCATAGCAAAAAAAATCTTTTTTTTTTTTTTTTTTCATATAGGAATACCAGATTTCCACTTCAATTGCTGGTTAAAGTATCTGAGTACTCCTAACAGAGTCTAGAGAGAAGGTTAAATTCTGGCAACCCTACACAAGCATATGTGAATATGAATTGGTTTTCTTGTTATAAATAGCCACGTCTTGCAGGACCCCACCTGCCAATGATCTCTACTGAGGTGACCAGATGACATATACCGCAACATATCTAAAATTTTTTTTCTTAAACATCTATTCCAGAGCTGCTGAAAATCGTGCCAAAAGGAATTAGGAGCATTAACTGAAAGGGGAAAAATGGCAAGTACAAATGTTGCCAGAGGATACTTATTGTTCACACAACCAGAATGCCATATGACATCTCTCCCAAGAAACAGTCAACTTTTACACTAACTCCCCAATAATTCAATTATCTGTGTCAATGTCAAGGCAGGGCTCTGCCCCTTCACATCCTCTGTCATATATATTTATCTCCTCCTACATCACAGCAGTACTGCTGGCCTTTAGGAAAGAGATCCCTTGGTGGAAATGAGGCCTGACAGGAAAACAAGGCAAAGATTTTGAACGCAGAGAGGCATCTTTTGTAATTAAGGGTTTTGGTTGTTTTTCCTGTAGATATTTAGAAGAGGTTTATTTGTTTGTTTGTTAAGTGAAGCTACCAAGCTTCAGGGAATCATTTAAAAATTGTTACTGCTTCAAATTTAAAGAGATTTTTCCACTGCTGAGTTCTCTGTAAAATATCATGTAGGGAATGGAAGGAGGTAGCATGTACCTTCAGAACATGTGAGATGGCGAGGGGTACCACACAGGCAGAAACCTAAAATTTCTCCATGCATCCCTGCTCTCTGCCAGCAGGATTAGCTGGATGATCCTCAGCAGCAGCGAAAATGTCAGTGAATCTTACCGACATCAGATGCCTGTTCTGATGGAGGATGGCTACTTCAGTATATGAGATAAGTATTAAAGCAGAGAAAAAATTGTTTAGCAACCCCAAACTTTGGACAAGGTCATATGTTGTAGTTTCACATACACTTGAAACTCACAGAAGCTAACACTAATGCTACAAGCAGCAGTTCAACCTCCTCATGTGTGCTGGTTTTGGCTGGGATAGAGTTAATTTTCTTCACAGTAGTTAGTATGGGGCTATGTTTTGGATCTGGTTGATAAAACAGGGATGTTTTCGTTACTGCTGAGCAGTGCTTACACAGAGTCAAGGCCTTTTCTGCTTCTCACCCCACCCCACCAGCGAGCAGGCTGGGGGGGCACAAGGAATTGGGAGGGGACACAGCTGGGACAGCTGACCCCAACTGACCAAAGGGATATTCCAGATCATATGATGTCATGCTCAGTATATAAAGCTGCAGGAAGAAGAAGGAAGGGGGGCACCATTATGCGTGATGGAGCCCTGCTTTCCTGGAGATGGTTGAACACCTGCCCGCCAATGGGAAGTGGTGAATAAATTCCTTGTTTTGCTTTGTTTGCATGCATATCTTTTGCTTTATTTATTAAACTGTCTTTATCTCAACCCACAAGTTTTCTCACTTTTACTCTTCTGATTCTCTCCCCCATCCCACCTGGGGGGGTAGTGAGTGAGTGGCTGTGTGGGGCTGAGTTGCTGGCTGGGGTTAAACCACGACATCATGTCACCTGCAAGTGTTTTCTTGTCCATGGGGTAAACCAGCTCAGAGAACTGATGCAGCTGAAAGCCAATCCAGGAAAAAAAAAAGGGGGTTAACTAATTCAGGTCTGTACCCAAACCCAGTACACAGAACCACCACAGAACCTGAAGGAGAAGAGAGGTCACTTCCCCTAACAGCAATGCCAGCTTAGTCACACTGACATGTAAATGCTACAAGTATAGCTCCGGAATGTCCAAATTCAATTCCCTTCTCTGTTACAAACTCCCTTTGCATCACTGAATAATCACTTTTTTCCCCCAAGCCTCAATTCCCCATCAATGACATGGGGCAATGTTATTTCCTTTGTTCTTTCCGTCTACTTGGAGCGTAGGGGCTTTACCACCAGGGCAACAGGTTGGTACAATCTGTATAGCAACAAGTACAACACACCTCCAATTCTGATCAAAAAGTGTAGGCGCCACTGTATTACAATTAAGATACAATAGTAAAAGAAAGAGGGCCGACAGCTATGCCTCTTCATAACTGAAGGTCATAGTTACTTCATGAATATGATACTAGTTCTTTTGGAATATGGCTGAGATGAGCTGTGTCTTGCATGTTTTGTTCTGGTGTCAAATAAGAGAAGGCACTTTTGCTGGACTATGGCTGGCAACAAACAAGGATACTTATCCTGTTAAGGCACAAGACGGGAACTCGAAAGACCTATATCCCCAAATTTATGGAAACTGTCCTGTGGGACCAGTCATTTAAGTGCACCAGTCAACATGGAGCTAACTACCTCAAGGTCTTTTTTAATCTGGGCCCCGATCTTCCTATGCCTTTGTTTTTTCCCTTGGTAATATTAACCTGCCATACAGAAATACTAAGGATTAATGTACTCAAGTTTGTAAAATGTCAAAAGTACTTCTAAGGTATTTTTGTAAAGGCTCCTTTTCTTCCTCCTTAGAATTAAGCAGGAATGACAATTTGCTGAACTTGCTATTTCTACCTATTCTACAGTGGCAGATGTACAGAACACATCAATTCTCACTGACCAGTCTGCACTTGTAACATGTCCACCCCAAATTCCTATTTCAGTCTTTACATAACACATCACACCCTGCAGAATGTATTGTGCCCCTTAACACTATAATGGGTCAGCAAATTGAGTAAGCATATGGGTCTCTTCTTGCAAAATTTATACCTTCACTTAAGCAAGTTACTGTCCTGTCAAAATCACAGATGTACAGCTAGTTTAAACATGGCTAAGTCAGGTCTAATCATACACATGCCATTTGTAATTGCTTAAATTGATGGATTGTTTGCTTTAGTGATTTCTTTTCAAAGTTGCTTCTTAAAAATAAACATGTATTTCATAAAAAGGCAGTTAGTGTACGCTGGCTAGCATGTATAAGCACATACCACTATGAGACAGAAAGATGTCTTCTTCCTTTATCCTTCAGACACGACTCTGAGTTCCCTAGTTATATCGACCATAACCACATTGGGCAACTTAGTATGACAGCAAATGATCTTGTCACTTGTCCTTTACCACGTATATTAGAAGTCCTTCCCCATCATATTAGGAAAACAGCAAACAGTTCTTTCCAAATAGCACACCAGAATTTCCAGCTATGTATTGAAGGATGTATCAGCCTTCAAAACCTATGTATTCAGGTTGGTGACACTGACAGTAAAACAAGTGAGTTCAAGTCAATAAAATAGATGCAACTGAAAAATACACAATCTGATCTTGGTTAAAAGCATGTGAACAAGAAGGCTAACTGAGATTAGCAGAACTACTTACGAGTTAAATCAGTACAAACAGGGAGAACTACAATCACCCTTTATAAGCAATTGAGAACACCAACAGTACCATCACACTGCTTGACAAGTTGGTAACTCATCTCCTGAGTGGAAGGAAACTATGCCAAAGATTTTATCCAAAAGAGAAAGCCAAGGGGCTAAAAGGTGCATATACTCCATTCACTTACAGAATGGAAAATCCACTTTTAGACCTATGCTTCCTACTGCTCAGTCTACTGATTAATTTTAAGCTTATTTTGAATTTTAAAAAATCCCAAGGAAATACGTTTCAGTCTACAGACCAGAAAGACATCACCAATTAATAACTGGGACCCCTTTACTGGAGACAGTCAAGCTCTAAGCTTTCTGTGAAGGATATGGAGTGCATGCACACCCAAAAATATTATGTAAATCAAAAACCATCAGATTATGTAAACAAAAATTACTCTGCTACGCGCAGGCTCATGTTAACTTTTATGACAGCCACACATCATGCTAAGCCCAGCTCTCACCAAATTAAAAAACAAGATTTCATAATTTTTTAGCTGTTGAAGCAGGTTCTATGTCTACCCCCACCCGCCATCTCAACCAAGCCGCAAACACAGCTCTAAAGGCCATTTACCACTAAGCAGCCTAGCATGATTTTCACCAGAGTTGCAATCAAACATGAGGCAATAAGGGCCAAAATGTGCTATGAATTACACCAGTGTAAAGCAAGAATAACTCTAATCACTCCAGTCAGGTTTATGCAAGTTTGCAGAAGAGGACTGAACCTATTCAAAGACTATCTACATTATCATGGGTTTCCCTATTACGTCCCAGTGATTTTTGTATCAAATTTGTTCAATTTATAACACTAAGAATGGTGTGCATGCAACTACCTTATAACATTATCAATGGTCTTCATTTTAGGGAAAGGTCTGGGGAACGTTCTCTGGCTTCTGAGCATCCAAGTCATCTGTCTCTGCAATTTTAGGTCTCTTTAAAGTAGACAGACTGGTTTCTTATTGACTAAGATAGGGTAAAGATCTTGACTGTCCATGCCAACTGTCTCAAGTCTGAGGTACCATGAAGTTTTGATGACACAGTCCTAATGACAGTAGCTGCAGTTGTTCATAAAGTGGCTTCTTAATGAGCCCCAAAGCATATTACTGAGCTCATAGTTTTGGGGCCAAAAGCTCTTTCATGCAGGATCTCCCTTCATTAAGCCACTTCCTTGGTATGGGCTGTCATATTCAAAGACCTTTACCAATTAGGACAAGTCTTCTCCACTGACTTCGACAACATCTGGCCTCATGGACGGAATGAATCCCTGTGAAGCGTCTCAGCCCAGTGGCTCTGTCTCGAATTTGTCAAAATCAGACAGGAGTCCTGAGAAATTTATCAGGATCCGGCAGAGATAACACCTTGAGTGCAAGCTAGATGATCCCAAGGCCCATAAGGTAAGATACACTACTTAGGAAATTGCTGGGCATTAAGAAGAGACTTAGCATTTTCTCACTGAGGTACCCTGCCTGGATTTCAGGAAGTAAAATTCACCCCAGACCCATCTGATTTTGCTGAGAAAATAAACAATCCCACGCAATGAACAGCATTTGAAAGCAAGCATTATATAAGAGCACCTTTAAAAAAAAAAAAAAAAAAAAGAGTTGAACTTTCTACTTTTAAACAAGCTTGCTTATGGAGGTTACCCTTAAAACCAATGTCACGCTTGAATCATTTCACTATCATGGATACCATCTAATTCTCCATCAATTCTCTGATTTCAGCCCAGTTTAACACAATGTTTACATTAAAAAGAAAGAAAGAAAAAAAAATCTAAATCTCTGGCAATGTCCTCCTACTTGTCAAGCACCAGGAACAAGTGCCAGAAATTAAAGTAACTTAGGTGAGCTCCATTAGATCTGCATATCATACCATACAGGTGTTGGTAAATCTCTCTACGTCCAATTCAAGGAAATCACACTGGTGGGAAGCCTTCCCTTCAGGTAAACACAGCTAAAAGACTTCAGTAGCACTCAGCATCTTTTGGCCAGTCTACCAAGCTCAATGTTTTCTGTACGAGAGTGCCTAAATAACAAAAGCCAGTGAATAGGCAGTAGAGGCAGCTATGAAAACAGTTTCCATAATGAAGAGCACAAAAAATGGTCTAGGAGTCACAATCTCCCCTTCTCCTTGTTCTTAACTGGAGGCTTCACATCTGCGCTGCCTTCGGAGAGACTGGATTTTTTCTATCTCCCCTCCGTAACCATCTTGCTTCCAACCTCTACAAATACAAACCTCTAACAGTTCCAATCTTCCCCACTATACTCTGACACCAGTGCCTTTGTCCCAGTTATACTTTGGATGCTTTCAGAGCAGCTTAAGAGTCCCCTTGAGAGAAAAGCAAAATAACATAAGGTTCTAAATCATACCAATAAATTAAAGTGGTGCTGAAGACCCTGATGAAAAGAGAATCAGAATACATTGCCTCAAACTCAAATTTCTTTAAGCCAAGGTAGAAATAAGGATTTGCTTCTGCCAAAGAGGCAGGGCATCTGTTCCACTGCCTGCCATGTAACAGCACCAATCCACCTATCTACAGATCTCACCATACATACGCTACATGAAACCCAACTAATAAGCAGAGTGTGAAGCAGAAAGAAACAATCTAGTTCAGTTTTCCAGAGAGATGAATGGCCAACTGAGCCATTTTTCAGGATTTTACTTTCCAAACTAAAAGAGCAGTTCCAAGGGCTGGAGAAAAAAAAAATAAGAAGGGGGGGGGGGGGGGGGGGGGTCAACTCAGCAGTAGCTGTTCAAAGAGATATCTTAGAATCTCTTATGAATAAAAGTTATTTTTATCTAAAAAGAGGATGTTCTTTTTCTATTGCCTCCTAGCCTCCTTCCAAATATGCTGACAAAGAAAGATGAATGGGAACTGCAGTATCAGAAAGTGCCTACAAGGACTTGAGTTTTGCAGGTGGAGATGCAAGATCGAGGAACAAGGGGGTCAAATCACCACATCATTTACTTGAATTAAACATTATATTTAAAATTCTCTTTCTGGACTTAGTGCCTAGAAAGCGTAATATGAAGTAGAGGTGATGGGTAATTGCAGATCAGCATTCTCAATCTTTTTCTTGTTTTGACCTGATGTTAACAAAAATGGCTGGGGGGGCTCCCATCCACCGATGAATAAATGTGAGCTTAACTCAGTGATATACTTAACCAAATTTCAATCAATTGTACTTAGAGTTAAGCAGTCCTTTAAATGAATAGATTTGCTTTTCTAAAATCGGAACAAAAGAAGGAGATCTATAGCTAGTGATGGACAATACATTTCAGTCGAAATTATTTTTCACAATCCAATGTGCAGATTTGGTAACAATAAGATATTTTCAAATTTGCATCTTTCTGCCAAACAGTTTAGAACATTATTTAAAACAATAAATTGAAAAACATGTTCTTTGTGAAATCTATTTTTACATTTCTTTTTGCCCAGAACATGCTCATCAGTGCCATTGACTTTTCACAAGAATGTTTTAAAGTGTCTCATTTTACTACTTTTCCATTATTTTTGCTTTCTGCTCTGCTTGACAAGCTTAAAGAATAGCAGATGTGCAGGGAAAAAAATAATCTATGTTGCTAGTACGGTGTCTGATAAAATAAAACCAACTCAGAGGGGTTTTTTTCACCCTACAACTCGCAATAGGATTAATATTGTCCCTAGAAAGATGCACTTTTCTTCTAGGTCACAGGGCCATCTGACTCTAATTCGACTCAAAAACAAGCCCTCCAACTCTTGACCACCTCACAATATAGTAGTGGAAAACATCTAGGTCACACAATCCTGTCTCATCCAATTTGGGTGAAGTTCTTCCAAGGATATAAATTCATCAGAGAGACAGATTGTAAACAAACATATACACACACAAGAAAAAAAACATGCAGACAGATTCTGCCTGCTCACTCTGCATATATATGACTACTTGACCCAGAAACCAAAGGTATCGCCATCTAGTCACTGGCTTAGTCATTCACCTACATAACTCAAGAAAATTAGCCTCTGTACCACCTTACAGAATGTTGCACAACATTTCAGAGGAGATTGTGATTCCCTCCAATTTATTTATTACTCAAAGTTATCCCTACAAAAACAAGCAGCCAGTCTTGCTTACAATGAATTAGTGTTTTGTCCCACGGAGAGCCCCAGCAGATTCCCGGGGACATCTATTGAAGTATGACAGCAAGTAAGCAGTACTGGAGACATCAGCATCAGCTCTGGATTATTTCTGAGAGATTTTTAATCACTTCACAGAGATTAAAAATAATTTGCACCAAGTACTGGATACACAATACACAAAACAGAGATATTGGTTAGTTGTGGTTAACTTAAGGGTTAGACCCCACTAATTGATATAAAAGAATAACTTGCTTTCCCCAATCAGCTGAGCACAGCTTTCAAAATTAGGAGAAGGGCTTAAGGAAATGTCTGGGCCTTTGGACCTCTCACAGAAAGCTACAACTTTATGAAGAAGTAGAAAACAATGCCATGATAAGGATTTAAAAGTACTTTCAATTTTTATTTTTTCTCTTAGTCACCTGTGCCTTGACCAAGACGTGTACTGTAAAAAACACTGAGCTATAAGATGTTGTCAACCAAAAAAGAATACAGACCAGGTTTTCTTCTTGCAACTTCCAGCCAAAATGACTTCACAAACCTGGGCAGTTGCAACTGCAAGTGTATTTTTATATTGCTGATATGTCTATTAAATTCCCTCCGTGCCAGGGCTCCCAGGGAGCCCCAATCCAACCACTGCCTTACGCACAACTCTGCCATGTTACAACATCCTGTGTGGATTACTGAATTTACTGGTTTGTCATTTTCTGTCATCACTACAATCAGAGACACAAAGTAATTAATTGGGCATACACAGTGCTCTTGCTCATGCTGCTGTCTAGCACAATTAATTACCTGGGCCAGGTTTGGAAAAGTTGATCACCCCACTATTCCCTGTCCCACAAGAAGCATATCACTCAGTAAATAATTCTGACAAACAGAGTAAGCATGTTAGGTAAATGTTCTGCAGTCCTACACTCATTTCATTCATGATAACAAAAAAGAAAGAAAAAAAATGAAAACCAAAGCTCATAAATATGTCTATACTAGTTTAAAGGCCAAGAAATCATTTGAGGAGAACTAGATACATTTCCTTAGTATATGCAGTACTTTCTTATATCCCCTGTAGAAAATTCCTGAAACCTGCAAGTACTGGTGCTTATTCAATCCAACTTGTATTTTGTTATCCAAAACAAACTCCACTTCTCTGCCATATGCTCAAGGAGCACAGGGAATCCTACATTGCCAACATTAGGCATTCATCCGTTGTTGCAGTAAGTCTGAGATTTCACAGGATGCATTCCCATCTGCTTTTGAATTTTGCTTCAACTAGCAAGGCTAATAAATTCCCCAATTTTTTTGCCCCGTCAGTTCCCTTAGGAGCAGTATGCACATCAAATCCAACCTGGCCAGCATTTTCTGTCCACAAAGACAGTAGAGAGCAGCAGGGGCATAAGGATGGATGGGAAGCACCCGAGTCACCCGATGGGAAGACAACTCATATTGCAGCATTCACAGTCCTAGTCAGAAACACTGCTCCTGAAAACATGCCTCAGAAGGATGATGCTGGGGTCAGTGGGTCTCTGCAGGCTCCAGTAACTTCTGAGACTGCACTGTACCATTAAGACCCCTTTGGGTAAAGGACAGCATTGGTTGAACCACTTTGGGGACAGGCCAATGAATCAGCCTTGATTAAGAGAGTAACTATTGTTTTCCCAATTTCCCCTGCCCTGACAAGAATAACTAGAAATACACATCCACAGTACAGTAACCTTTTCCCTGTAAACTCCTGCGTGGGGTGCGGACAATATTCTCCTTCTCTGTATCGACAGTGCGTAACACCTCCAGGCATTTAAAGAATGCCAATCTGCTAGGTGCAAAATTAAAAAATACAGTTTCTATTGAAAAGAAGCTCACAGCCAAAGTTTCACATCTCAGTTGCTTGCTTTCTTCCACATAAACAAACTGCATGTATATATATAAAAAATATAAATACATGTGTACATAATTGCTCTGTTTGTCTTCACTTCCATATCACAAGACAGATTCAGGCTTACTGGATTTAACCCCAAAAAAGTTTTAAAAATATAAGCTAAAGTAACGAGCATAGGACAGTCCATAGCATTCAAGGAACTCTTCAAAATGCAATTTTTGTATGCTTTCCTAAATTTAATTAAAAATAAAATAAATGCATATTTTGCTTTTTCTTTACAGTAATTAATACACTGGGGGCTTAAGGACCTTTGTTATCACTGCAGGAATTTATGTTTGTGGTAGCAGTGTTGTTCTTTTTTCCCCTTCAAAAAGATATTCACAAATCAGAGGAGAAACTCTTTGAAGTATGCGGTAGGGACTTCTTCTGCCCACTCCTTATGCATAACTCTTCCAATATGATCTGACCGAGATGCAGTTTTCCCCCTCCAGCCCTCAGCAGCATGAATCTTGCATCAGTCAGATGTAGAGGATCTCACAGCCCAGCACCTTAGATCCGCTGGAGTAAGAGATGAGAGAACTGAAGATCTCCAGGGAGCCTGGGCAATTCTGAGCACCACTGCCACCTCCCTGCATCACAGGTAGCTGAAAGCAGAGTTCAGCCCCTCATGTAATTTGACTATGACACATCACAGGCCTGTTCTTTACACAAGCAACATACATATAAACTAAGCTGGCAGCAAAAAGGTGGGGAGGGGATGAAAAATTTTGCAAAAGTTTTCAATTTAACTTTCATTGTAAATAATCTAGTTCAGTGACCGCAGCTCTTCAGACCTGGGTAGCACTTTATGTAAACCACCGAAACTGGGTGGCAAAGGAGTCCATATAACTTATTCAAGTATACAAACATGGACATGGGGAAAAAAAACAGAGGTGGGGAGTCATTCCTGGAAACAATGCTAAGCATTGTAAATGCAAATTTTAAAGTTCATGAGTGACAGGCACTTTACGATCTGAGATGCTGGCCCCAGCAAAGGCAGAAAGCGTTCAGGCCCTGATCCAGCAAAACATCTAGGCTAGATTTACCAGGAGCCTGTGCAAGTCGATGGCCATGAAACAACTCGAGTGAGCAATTGCCTTTGATCCCTCAGTGTTTCTAAAGTCAGCGGAATGCAACACTACAACATTAACCAGGACGATTTGGGGCAATCAGCCCAAGATACAACTTCTGATTTGATTTTACAAACTGTCTTGCATTTTTTGTGCTGGAGTGGCATTTGTATGTGTACTCTGGATAGAGTGATGGCTTCAGTTTAAATGAAAATAATTTCCTCAGAACAAGAAAACCGGTCATCAGTGCTCACTTTTAAAAACTCAGGGGGATTCACACAGAAAAAGGAAGCACAGATAAATCCAAGAGAGGCAAAGGGGCTTGATTCCCTAACTTGGTTCAGAAGCGTTATGTGTGTGAGAGTATTTTTACCGTTTTGTCTATCCATTACTATCTATTTTGTTCTGATTAAATGTGACTGGTTTTGAGTCTTTCACAATGTCTGCTCCTTTGACTGTCAAATGTCCTTTGAGGAGTGAATTAGAATCACGTCCCTCCACAGGTGGAGGTCTGAGATCATGCGCTTAAACAACCTGGAGAGCACAGTGATGTTAAGCTGACATAAGCATGTGAGATATGCGCATCGGGATGGCAAGAAAGCTTCAGCCTATCTCATTGCTCCTCATTCTCCATTTCTGTCTAGCAAATCCAGGGGACCCTCTCCTCATGTCCCAGGGACCAGCTGTAGACAGACAGGGAAGAGCTCCAAAGCAGCATCAGGGCTGAATGATGTTGGTGTGTTTATGGCCCCTCTTGACCATTAAAAATAATAATAATTTAAAAAAAAAAGTAGCAGCTTAGTCTACATTATTTCTGCTACAAATCCTTTTCCACACCATGCAAAAACCCCTCTTGTGAAGACAAAACTCTTCTGCTGGCAGAAGCAGAACATCAGTTCTTGCTACTGTGCCTCCTATTATCCAAAAAGGCAAGCACTGCTTCTGTGCAAGCAATATTCTAAAAAGCACTGCTGGATCAAGCACATCTGGATTGCACCAGACCTGAATGCAGACCTTCCCATACCCAGGCCAGTATCTTAAATTGTCCCACTTTAGTTATAAGGACACTTCAGAAAACAGGAGCAGAAATAAATCTGTGTTAAGAGGAGGAAGGAATGGATTGTCTTATCAAGCTCCCTGTGAGTTCTTGCAGCTCCTGTAGGACACAACAATACCTCTTCCAAAGGGACATTTGAAAACTTGGATTCCTATATTCTGATCAGCAGTTATGATATGCAATCCCAACTTTTTTTTTGTTTGTCCTTGGGCTATTTGGCAATGAAATACGAAGCAGGAAGACAGAAGCCCCGTTCTCATGAGCCAGGTTGGTGCTTCAGGGCTGAGGTGAGCAGAAACTAGTTTTGACAAGCTAGCCATGCAAATATTATGCGCCAGTCGTGGAGCAAGTATCTCTGTGCTGCTCTCCTGTGTCACTGTCACAGAGACTGATGCATTGTGACAACTTTCATACCCAGAGTTAAACTAAACTCATTTCAATTGTGCTTCAAAGCAAACAGAATTAACACCAAACTCCTAACACTTTAGCAAAAAAAAAATACCAACAGTTAGAGAAGCAAAACATTTACAAGCAAATCAAAATAGCCACCAAAGTATGAATCCCAAAGCTTTCTATTTACCCACTCTAAGCCCCATGGAGCCCTCATCAGTCCAGTACAGCTTTAACCTACCTTTCCGTATATGCATCCTACCCTGGCTGACACTAACTGCAGGTAAAATGCTGCAGAACTTCAACCTAGGTTACGACTAAAGAGGGTCAGGGACATTAAATATACACACAGCAAATAAGATAACACAGCCCTCCTTTCTCCCTATGAACATTTAGACATCATCATACTATAAAAAACTATTATAGCAGTCAACTAGAGACAAGAATACTGCAACAACTATGTCACTTTTCATGCTATAATTAGCCATGTAAACTTAAATAAAATCCTGATTAATTAACATTTGCCAGATAACCTCACCTCTCTCCGCTTTTCCAGCCAATGCTGAAGTCATATAGCTGTTAGATGGAGAACAAAACAGGTCATTTGGGTGACATTTCCTCACAGGACAGAACATCGTTATGGAAAAAAAAACCAAAAAGAAACAAGGGTTACGCTGGTTCAAAACCACGTACAAAGAGTAGAGGCCACACCACAGTCTCTTCGGTTACCACTAAATTTCTCTTCGGGTGAATGAAGTTGTATACCCTGAGTTTTCTGCACTTCTTTAACTCCTGGCCATTACATTTAGGCATGGAAATAACAGCTATAATTCTCACAGCCTTATGCACTTTATGAACTGTATTTCAAGATGTTTTGGGTTTGTGTGGCAGGGTTTTGGTAGCAAGGGAGGGGCTGCAGGGGTGGCTCCTGTAAGAAGCTGCTAGAAGCTTCCCCGGCTCCAAATAGGACCTGCCTCTGGCCAAGGCCGAGCCCATCAGTGACGGTGGTAGCACCTCCAGGAGAACGTATTTAAGAAGGGGAACCTGCAGTGGGGGAGGGTAGTGGGATGTGAGAGAAGCCCCTCTGCAGATACCGAGGTCAGTGAAGAAGGAGGGGAGGAGGAGCGCCAGAGGAGGGGATGCCCCTGCAGCCCCTGGGGAGGCGGCAGGCTGTCCCCCCCCAGCCCATGGAGGGGAGCAGGGGAGCAGATGCCCACCTGCAGCCCGGGGAGGAGCCCACGCCGGAGCAGGGGGATGCCCCCGAAGATGGCCGTGACTCCACGGGAAAGCCTGCGCTGCAGCAGTCTGTGCCTGAAGATCAGCCCGCAGAAAGGACCCACACCAGGGAAGTTCATAAAGGACTGCAGCCTGTGGGAGGGACCCCACGCTGGAGAAGTTTGTGGAGAACTGTCTCCCATGGGAGGGACCCCATGCTGCAGCAGGGGAAGAGTGTGAGAAGTCCTCCCCCTGAGGAGGAAGGAGTAGCAGAAACGTGTGATCAACTTACTGCAACCACCACTCCCTGCCCCCTGCGCCGCTGGAGGGGAGGAGGTAGAAAAAATGGGGAGTGGAGTTGAGTCCGGGATGGAGGGAGGGGTGGGGGGAAGGTGTTTTAAGATTTGGTTTTACTTGTCATTACCCTGTTTTGATTTGATTGGTAGCAAATTCAATTGATGTTGATTTTTCCCCAAGTTGAGGCTGTGTTTTGCCCATGACCGTAACTGGTGAGTGATCCCTCCCTGTCCTTGTGTCGACCCACAAGCTCTTTGTTATATTTTCTCCTCCCCACCCCACCGCGGAGGGAGGAGTGAGCAACCGGTCTTGTGGTGCTTTGCTGCTGGCTGGGCTTAAACCACGGCATAAGCAGCAGAGGTACATGCTGCTTTTGGAAGGCCAGTATGGACTCAACTGTATGCATTGAATTCTCTGCCCTTCAGAGGTGAGGCTGAAAGCCACTGTCACCATTTCACTCTGTGATAGAGGGCAGACAACCTGCCACAGCCAGAAATGAGGCAGGCTCCCTCCCTGTGTCTATTAGTGATGGGCATCTAACTCCATTTCATTCAAAAGGGGAAACAACCTGATCCTATGGCTTACCACTTGAAATGGTAACACGCTGCTTACAGCAATGATGTCAACATCCTCAGCCATAGAATAGAAATACAAGGAAGCCAGAGCCACAGAAGAAACTTTTCAAAAGAAATGTTATTTCTTGTTATCATATTTTATTTACTTTCTAGTTTTTACTAATGAGAAACTGAAATGCTCACAGAACAACTTTGTAATGAAGTTTGAATTGTAGGGGCCTTTCCATTCTGAGCTTGTTACAAACACCCAAAGCATAGCAAAAAGGGGTTTAAAATGTAGCCTTTACCAAATATACAACAAGGAAAAGTCTTCATACCATCAGAGGTTTCCATCTACAGTTCTCCTAGCAGGACACAAGGGGGCCAACAGCAGTGGGCACAGAGAAAGCCTGCTTTGACTCACTGGCCAATATCTGTTTGTACAGATAGACTAATGCTCGCTGTCCAATATCCTGTTTATATAGAAAAAATCCTACCCACTAAACATCACTAGCAGCAGTAGTCTTATTATTTAAAGTATAGAGATGAGAAGACCAATCACAAATGCCTAAAATATTAGGGCAGACAAGAAAATATTTTACACTTAGTGGTAAATTCTTCCTAGCGCAACAGCTTACCTTTTCAACAGGTATAAAAAGTGGAAAGTTTCAAACGTGTATGACAGGTACTATTCAAGGAAAGAAAAGGAGAAGGATGAAGGCCAACAATTTCCAGTTACATTAACCCCCTTCTGCTTCAAGGATCTTTAAACTGTTGAGGTGTATTAGAAAGCTCCAGCGTTGTTTCCCATTACATTCTCCCTGTGTCATTGCACCTAATAGCACAGAAGGCTTTAGAAATGTTTCTGCTTTCATTATTTTCTCCTACTGGATGCCTAGTTGTTTAATAACTTTATCATTTTACAGTTACTTGTATTCAAAATAATCTGTAAATCAAATTCAAATATAACAGCACAAAGTGGGGGCAGAGAAAATCAATTATTTAGTATGGTCTGGAGTAATAACTCAGTTTAATGTGATAGAATTCAGCACAAGAAAATGTAGGTTAAGTACCAGGAACCATTTCCTAACAGCAAGATCTATCAGACTGAAAAAACAAACTCCCCGCAGAAAAGGCAGCATCCTTTTCACTTGCTTTTGAAACAGGACAGATGATAGCAGTGGAGCATATAACAGAAGGAACCACCTGTGAAAGGAAGGTGACCTAAACCAATTTCCACTTCTATCCCCTTAGAGCAATCCACAATCCAAAAGGAGAAAATCCTTTCAGGAATACATTATATCCCACCTCAACCAACTGGAAAGCCAGACAGTTACAGTCCAACCACTGGCGAACTAACACTCATGGCACCCTAGTAAGATCCTGTATTTTATTTTGCTCTGTTCTTGCTTTTTAGGACTCCACCTGGGAAACTACCCAGGCCGTGAATGGATTTAAGGATCTGATCCAAATTTACTGAAATTGCAATGTTTACTCATATATTCATCTTAAGCTTCTTTCTAACTTCTACGCCAAATAGAGACAAACTTCTTGTTGAGCTCTCCTGAATTGGAGCCCTTCTGTATAAGAAGGTTACAGAATGAACAACTTACTATGCATGTACATGTAGTATAGATGTACATATTATGAAATTATATGTCATTTAATTGCTATAGGTGCCATATTCTGTCTTCCAATTCACTGAAGGAGGGTGTCTACTAAAAAGGTTCTTTTTTCAAACTCTATGGAATTGCATTAAATAAGTGAAAACATGTCTAAAATGAAGAAGAATACAATGTAGTAGTCTCTCAGAGTAAAATAATATTGTACTGTGAGTGCAAAACTATTTATTTAAATTCATCGACAGATTTTAACTAATTCCACAATAGCCATATGAATTTTCACCTTCATTTCACAGGTGAGAAGACTCAGGCTCAGAAAGATTAGATGCCGTGCCCAAGCCCATACTCTAAAGCTAGCAACAACAAAGATTCACGTGTGGTTAGGAGCGTATCTGATTTATTTCTATCTACGTTTTTATTACACTCAGGAGCATAGTATTGCAGTTCTTTACAGTACTCGCAATCAATAAATCCTTGTATTTTTCCTGTCAGAAGGGATTTGTGACTTTTACCATTACAGAAGCCAAGAAATGAAGACACAGAGGTATATGCTGACTTGGCCAAAGCAAGTTGCCCAGGGGAGTCAATGCCTGAGGCAAGAACAGAATCTGGACCCCCAGAGTCCCAGCTCTTGCCTTCATGTTCCTCCCTTCCTATGAAACTTCTTTCTTTTTCTCTCACTCCCTTTTTCTATCTTAAGTGGGTCAGTCTAGTAATCAATAAGATTTTCTTGGAGATTCTCTTAACTGTACATTTCACTGAAAAGGCATCGCTATGTACAAGAATGAAATCAAATTGGTATCTGATAAAATTGTGCAAAAATGGTCTTGATTCATGAGGTAACACCACCAGAAAGGGGGCAGAGGGGATGCTACAGCTGAAATACAACTCCACAGGCCATCAGCAGAATAAACAAATTTACGCTTAAGTTTTCTCTCAACCACTGTAACACACTGCATTGTTTCCTCTTGTTAACAGCCATGTCTTGTAGCTACTGAATTGCTTTGTAACTGAAGCAGCAGGGACAGGTAAGAGGCAATTCAAGATCTGTTTCCAAGCAGTTTATGTCATTCCACATGGCCACTTTCTACAGTTCAAGGGGAAATGAAACCTGGGCTACCACATTTTGCATGACTTGTGCATCACCATATCATGAAGTGTTGCATGTACAACAAACCCCTTAATCTAGCTGACTTGCATTCCTACAGCTTCTCTTTATTTGTCTTGTAGGGTAAGCAGAGAAACTCTGGCACAGACTCGGGGAAGTCTCTGCTCACTACTGCAGAGTACCTCAGACACCACTTTCTACCCCCTGGGTACTAAAATATGGAGCAAGAAAATTTTTACGCAACATTAATACTCAACACTTTTTTTTTTTTTATTAAGCCCTTTACTCCAGCAAATAGCTCACAGAACACCAAACTGTTTGATGTTTTAATGTTGCAGTATATATCCTACGGCACGAGCTGGGTTTAGGGAACTAGCTACAGCTTCACTCAGCACAGTAATCAACTTTAAGTAACTTCATGCTGTAACGATGGCACAGAAACAGCATTAAGATGTGGCCAGAGGTGTGTTTTCCTAACTGCTGATGAAGGAAGAAAGGCAAGCCCACAGCCAGCTTCCGGAAATGCCCGCAGGGACTGCCATACCTCACCTTCTCAGAAGTGGGTGTAGTCAGGTTACACGATGCACAGCTGGCACTGTGGGAATGAACCACGCTCTCATACCTCTCTTTAAACACATGCCCCCAAGTCCTCCAAATCACTGCCTTGGCTTGGGGAAAGGCAAGAAACTGCTACTTCTCTGCTGTTTTAAACCTTGTGCCATCACAAGCATTTCAGAAAGTGACAATGCAGTGGTGAGTGGCCCCTGAAATGTCAAGGCATGCTTTCAAGTCATAGCTTGCCCTATAATTTGGTCTCTCTCAATTTTCACAGTTAATTGTACAATAGGTCACTCAGCAGTTGGCATCCACAACCATCTACCAGAAACTCCATTCCCAATTTAAAAGCAATGTGAGTTACGTGGCCACAGTCCTTCACCCTGTAACTAACCAGTACAGTACTCATAATGAAAATTTGACTTCACCAACAGGCAAAAACTCACTGATAAATTTTGCATGAGGAAAGAGAAATTAAGTAACAGGACCTGAAACAGAAATGGACTTAAAAAAACTTTTTTATAAATCGGCATTTAAAACACATGGGGTTTTTTCGTGCTGGCATAATGGTAAATTTGAGCGATGAGGGATGTGAATTATGGACATCTCTCAGTCACAAGATAAGAGAGTTGGTACACTGCACTGGAAATTATTATCTTGGCATAAAAAAATACTGATCGCACCCTACTTTCAGGACCTGTACATGGTAAACTTGTAGCAGTGATGGGCATTTCAGTTTGAGTATTCTGTAATTAAGAAAAATCAAAACAAAGCATAACATCAACATTTTGTACTGGTTTAACGTCCTTTGAAACAGAAGCTTTAACTAGCCATTTTCTTTCCTCTTTTTTTAATCTATGGTCATTTGGCCAAAAATTAATCATTTTCTTTTAATCACTGGCATAAACACTGAATAACTATATATTTTCAAAATGACTTCTTTCATTGGTAGCTAAGCTGCTCTCATGCTGCAAACCCCTGTTGGTGCTTGGTTACCAGCTCTAATTGTGTACTGCAGATGAGGGCAAGATATCAACTCTTCTACTGCTATGGTGCCTGATGGGATGAAGCTCACTCACAACATTAGGGTTTTATTTGTAATGCAATATTTTTATTACACATTTCCAAACCACAAAACAATTTAACTATAAAACTGTCATGATATGAAACCTGTATTTTTAAAATTGCTTTCTGCTACAACCATCACATTACATTATCAAAATGGAAAAACTATTAAGATTAAATTATGCTTTAACATTTACTTGCTTCTAGTTGATTATTTATCATTTTTCCCCTCAATTTAGACAACGGAAGTAGGCAGCTACATTCATGTTTATATCATATTAAATTTTAAGTGTTATGCTGTATTTCCAGTTTTACAGAGAAATACTTGCAGAGACATACCAAATTCTTCCAGTTCTGTGAAACCACCACCTATTTCCGCATGCATGAAAAAATACATCCAAGGTTACTGCAGATTTATTTAAATTCTTATTGTGAGAGGTCAATCCAATATGGCCTTTGATTGTACAATAGAAAGTCTGGTGGTTAAGAAACAGGAATAGGTCTTTGAAGATCTCATTCTGAAGCTCTGTTTACTTTTTTTGATACTATGGTCAAGTAGGTAGTTTTGTGGTGCTTCAGTTTCCCATTTACATAGGAGGGTCATGTTTCTTTCCTCACCTCCCCTACCTGTTCTCACTATGTTCATGACAAACATCATGAGACAATGACCACTTCTCATTTTACATTAAATGGTCCTAACTGGGTGTCTCCAGAATCTGTGTATTGTGAATATCTTAACAGGTATAAAAACCTTTTCTTACATAAGCCTAACAGTGCTCCAAAAATTCTTAGAAGAACAATTCTTCATAAAAGCTACTCTAAAACTTTCATTCCCTAAAATCTACTAAAAAAACCCCCCAACCTCTCATAAAATCTTAAGCAAACAGTTATAAACGTAGAAGTTATTTAAGCACTACTTGCCTTTCTCTCACATGTTACCAGACTCTCTAGCTGTCCTGTCTTGGTCCCACTTCCAATGTCAAAATAATACTGTGAATCTCAGGATTTTAAGTAATGCACAAGACTTTTTCTATGCTTTTTTTTTGCTTTCATGTTCTGTACCTTCCAAGCTTGAAAGCTGATGTCTAAAATCAAGGGAGAATAAAGCTGTAGTTGTGACATCAGCCAGATTGGTGATTTGTTTAAATCATTGTCATTGCAGAAAAAAATATCTATCCTATGGTATATTAGCATTTACAAGCTAAAATTAGGAATTTTGCTTTCACTGAAGAGAAAACACTCTCCCAATGTCTTAAAAAGAAATAAAAATAGAAACCAGAAATTCACCTTTTTGCTGAGAAGAATAATAAAATTCCAGGACATCAAAGCATTTGTTCTGGATTGGTTGAAGCCACAGAAACCACAGATTCAGAATTATGATGCCAACTCAAGCGTAACCGTAATGAAAACATGTAATAATTAGGTGCGTTCAATCCAGAAAAGATAAAAATGGCAAAGTGTGATGTAGACAGAGAAACATTCTGAAACGTAACCAAGAAAATAAAATCAAATGAAGGATTATTCCTGTTTGTAAAGAATCTATTCCAGCGAGAAATTGAACCATGAGCCATGAATCCAAAAGTGGTAAAGGAACTTATTGAACTAAGATAAATGTGCCTTTTTTTCCTGGCAAGTGATCTATCCCAGATCTGTAAACAAGAGAGTAGGAACAAAAGCTACATATATGAACAGACTCCTTTTTAAACCTTACAGATTTCTTATCCAAGTACTGTCTAGACCAGATATTGCTTTTCTTTTGTAACTAACAGAAACCAGGGATGTGCAAACCACAGTCTCATTTCGTCAAACACTTCTCTGCTCTTGCCTTTCCCTTGCAGCAGCCCGCACCTCTCAAGCGCCACATCCCAGCAGACAACAAACGAGTGGCAGAGCCTAGCCTCTAAAGACCACCCATAGCACTTTTTAAGTACCAAGCCAAGACACATCTCTAAGTATGTAATCTGGCTGCATGAAGTTCTTTGATCTGAAATTCTGTTAGGTCAAACTATTTTACCCTTCTCCATCTGCTCTTTGACCCTTTCTATTTATTCAATGACAAACTTACTTGTAAAAGGAAAAAAATTTTCCAGGCTTTAGTAGGTACTAAGACCTCATTCAGCAAAGCACGTAGGTATAGTCCATAGACCAAGCCTATACTTAGCTGTCCTGTTAAATGAAGATTTCAAAAGTTACAGAAAATAACCTATAGAGAACTAGATCAGATCTTTCACATATATGCCCCAATTTAAGAAAGGCATGCTCCATCCCAAAGAAGAAGGTGACAAGCACAGGGCTTCCTATGCACTTTTACTCCTAGCCTCTTCTAGCTCAGCAGTTGAAGCAACTTCCACACATACGCAAAACACCAATACAAAAAGTTGTAGCAGAGGCAATGCAGAGGAACTTGTTACTCATTCTTGTGTACGTGTACAGCTGTGCAGCACCAGGTAAGATCTGTCTCTAAGCAATTTTCAAACATATTAACAGAAAGGAAAGGTGTTCATCTTCCTTCAGAATTACAATTCTGGCATTTTGCAAGTTAGTCAAACCTTTTCATGGGGAAAAAAAAAAATCACTCAAAGAAATTACCATTGCTATTTTTAAGAAAAACAAATTTCTCAACTATGCAGACCCCTACTTCTTGGCAGAAAGAAAATATGGAAATTTCAGCTTGAAAGGTATTGTTCTGGGAAAGTTGTAAATGACAGAGAATATAAGGTTGCCGGTGAAAATGCCATCTCAACCTTAAATACAGCATTGCTACGGCAAGACTATAATGAAATGATAAAGTGGCTGCTGGCTGAGGAGAGACACAGGATTGAGTCAGGTAGAAATAACATACATGAAAAATAATTTCTTTGCTATTCAAAGATTTGAAAAAAGACCAAAAGCATTATTTCCCGACATGAAAGAATTTTGTCCCCACATAATAAATTTCAAAAGGGAAATGTCAATACTACAAGTATTTAATGCAGCCTCCAGATTAGATTTAAAAAGAATGGGATTAAGTGCTCGCATGGCATGTTTGTGAGAGCAGAACCATGGTGATTTACTATTTCCTTACAGGCTGGATGTAGCACATTAACAACACTTACCATTTTGGATCCCAGAATTGTTAGCATGCCAATATTAATACGGTAAAACCCAGCAGGATATAGACACTGTCATTAACACTATTAGACATGCTACATGCACTAATAAAGAACGTTGCTTTCTTCACTGTAAAGCTGCCTTTACTCACCATAAAGCTGTGTGACACGCTTCCAAGCTTTTGGCTATTTTTTGCTTCCTCATATTTAAAAATTTCCATTCCTAGTGTTTTGGGTATATATGTTATATCGCATTTTTTTAATCTGGGAATGGTTTTTTTTGCTGTATAGTTTTCTTACATTAAGACTAACAGTTGAGGCTGGAAAGTAGCAGAGAGGATTTATTGAAAATAAGAAACATCATAATAGAGAAGTGGCGATTGCTACTAATATAGGCCTCCGTAGTCAATGATGTCACTTCCACAGAGCATTAGAAAGACTTTCCTCACTTGAAAAAGTACCCAAAATATACTTCTTGACAATGTACAGTTTTTTAAGTGAAAGAAGGGAGTGTGCAGTATCAGAACTCTCCTGCAATTCAATATTAGCACACACCCCCCTCTGATCTGCCCTCCTGAAGCCATGAATCCTGACTTGCACTGCAACTGAACCCTCAGGAACTCCCAATGCTACAGGTCTTTTGCTGTATCAACACTCTTTGATTATTTACAAAAAATTCCAATTGAAACACTACTGTGCTTGCACACCGTGGGGAGCACCAAAAAGTCAAACGGACTATGGTGGGTCAGCCTGCTCTTAGATGGTGGGAGGAGAAGAGCAGGTAATTGCACAAGAGCCTAGGGACTATGCCACTTAAGCAGAGCAAGGACTCACATCCACAGCAGCAGCTACCAGCACAGCCCTATTTAACTCGCAAATGTTTTTTTTCTCCTGACTTCAAGGAATTTAAAATTGCTTCATACTAAACTGCACAAGGCCGTAACAACAAGTTTTTAATTATTTCACAGTCACATAAGACTATTTCAAGAATGTTTGCTACCCTGCCACCAGCTCAGAGGACTCGGAGAGCTTAGGTAAGGGGAGGTTACCAATGGCATATACTTGCTGTTTTTATATGGGTGTCCAGTGACATAGCTGTACTCAGTGGTCTTGCAAAGAGGCATAACTGTTGTATCCCAATGCTAGTCTTCTTTTCAGCTCTTGGTGAGAAGATTAATGGTGTCTTTCCTGCTTTTCTCTGAAGCTGAAAAACATGTTAATCTTTTGTGTATTCCTCCACTCATTTTTTCAAAGGCTTTTCCCAGTCGGTTTCCATAACTAAACCAGGATGCTTTAAAAATCTGGATAAAGAGTCCCTTCACTACAGGTAACATTTCAGTGCCCCCCTAGCCATCACATCAGAGGAAAAGGATCTGAAACAAACGTACAGCTTTTAGATTGCATCAGCAATGAAAAGAAGCAACCAAGACATTTTAGGTCAAGCAAAACAGCAGAAAAAAATTGCCTGAGAAGATACTTTAAAATATTTTATTAATGACATCTTGATCGCTCTTATTTTTAGGATACTTAAGGCACAAGTTTCCCTCAAAATGATTTAGCATATCTTCAAATTTTAATAAATTTGATAAGTTAGTATTATAAATTAACAATGAACTGTAAAGAAATAGTAGTGAATAGTACAGAAAATGTTCAAAATCATGTAAGGAAAGATGATGAATAAGATTTTAGAATAGTTTTCCAATAGCACTGGTGTGGAAAACCAACAAAGTAAGCAAATGGCTGTTGAGCTCAAGCTTGATAAATTACTTGAAAAATATTAGCTGGCATTTTTGTCTGAAAAAGCAGAAGAATAACTTCAGTTGCTAGAAGATTCCTTCCAATGTCTTGTTTTAAGCTATGATAGTGTAATGACTACGGGGTCCTGCAAAAATGGTAAAGTTGAAAACATAATTCTCTCCTTGCTCTGCAAGGGCTATACTGCAAAAATTCTAGAGGAATTTCTGTGATAACCAGAACTCAGGTGTAATTCTCTCCTGATGTTGACATTCTCCCAAGACAGGCATTTTCTAGATTTCTGCTGAAAGTCATCAATAGAGACATCTTTGTATATTATCCATCTACCTGTTCAGCTACTTTGAGCTTAAAACAGGCTGGGTCTGCATTCCTTAGGGTGAAGGCCAAGGCATACATTAATTATACTGGGTAGAAAAACATGTCTTCACTAGGAAAATTCTAGAGCATCCATAATTAATATAAGCATGAAGATTTGAAGACAGACAGACAGAAAGAAAACCCAACTGAAAAGGGTAAGAGAACTTCTGATCCTGTCAGCTCCACACACAGACAGAAGACAGTGGTCAGCATCAGGTGAGGGCACAGTGCCAGCTCAGGGATGAATTGCCAGTTACTCCCATGCTTCAAACCAGTGTGAAGAGAAACCTACGTATAAAGGCTGCTGGTTATAAACTCATTTGCAAATGCAATAGTTTGATGCTAGAATCATTAACGTTCTAAAATCTGTCACTAGGCCCTTAGGAAACACATAGGAGCTGGGATTCACTAATACTTTATGACTATTTTATTTAACTTGCTTGACGTATGAATCTCTTTTCCATAGGCAACAAGAGCGGAGACAGCAAGGGCCGTTATTTTTAGATGTATTTGTTTGATTATAAAAAACTCATTTTTTCTTGTGTTTTCCTCTGGAAAAGGGAACTGAAAGCTACACAGAAAGAAAAGTCCCAGTCCATCATTCCTCATGGCTAGTTATTGTAAAATCCAGCTTCCAAAATTAAGGAGTGAAAGGTCAAAACTGGAACCTTATTCTTTAACTTCATAAATTCACAGTAACTGACTGAGATAAAAGATTCAAACTCAAGTCACCATTAACAGCTTCCAGGAGATGCGAGCAAGAGGGAGTGTGAAAAACCCAGCTGAGCTTGTTTTAAGAGATAATGCTTTGAGGACTGTTAAAACTATTGCTAATCATTCTTCTGCACACAGATGGGAAGTAATAGGAAAGGAAGACCATTCTGTGGTGGAGGAAATAAGGTTAAAAACTGAAATGTTTTAAGCAACATGGGACATCAAGAAGCAGGATACATTAACTCAGGCCTTGATCCTGTGCAGCTTCCCTCCATCCCTCATTTATCCATTCAGGCAACCTGAAAACACATTACTCTCTAAGATGCTCTACTGAAATCACAAATAAAGTACCTGTAAAAGAATGAGAAGGACAGCACTCATCCCTTGGTTGTAATAAACTAGATTGTCTGAGGCAAACTGAATGTTGTTGTTATTCCACTATTTCAGTGCACCCTTGAATAATAAGGCATCCAAATAACCTACTTGGAATATCCACATCCACTTCATGCAGTCAATATTATCTCCTGGTCCCAAATAACTTATCAGCAGTAAGATTGTGGGGTTTGGTTGGTTCGTTGGTTTTGTTTTCAGTTCTGTAACACAAATGTTAGCCAAGCGATTTCTAATAACTGAAAAGATTTAGTCTTGAATGGCAAATTTTATATGGTTTTCAGCAGAATATAACCATTATATCCTTCAAACAGAGGAAAAACTCAAACAGAAGATTAATGGTGAAACGAATATTTTATCCTGCTGCTTGCCAAATCTTAAGGAATGTAATTAATCACATGGCAATCACTAATATGAGTGAACTTGCCATCTTAAATGAAGATACAAAGGTATCACAAAGAACTTAGGTCTGAATATTACAAACTCCTACCTTTATACCCCACTACAAGGCGTATTGAGGGACCTTCACTGCAGCAATGACCAAGCTGAACTTACAAAGTAAAAATAATTGTTGTCCGCAATTAGCAAGTTCTTCTCACAGTCACAGAAATTATTTCCTCTTTCAAAGGCTTTCTTTTCTTTCTTTTCCAGACTCACCAGCATTGCTTTATAAACCTGTAATTCTCTATTGCATTAAACCCAAGGAAGTCTGTTCCTGGAAAGGTACAGACCATTACTTCTTTGTTTTCCATTAAAAGAAAATGAAACCAAACTGTGCTCATTCAAGTGTGTGGAATGGGAGAGTATAAAATTAAGGCAGAAAACACACCACCTCCTGCTCTTTATAGTTGGTGAGGTTCCTGATGCAGCTCTTTTATACTTATTATCTTTCAAATGAACTTTGTTCTAAAGTTAGCTGCTTTTTTTTTTTTTGATAAGCCCTGAGTCTTCTAAACACTAATGCAACACAACCCATCTCCAACCCCAACACCACATGGACAGAAAGTCATCTTGTTTCCCTTATAGTTTAATAAAAATAAACTTGTTAAGATACATGAATAGGCGCAAAATCTAGACACATTGCCTGGTAGTGGCTGCAGCAGTTGACATCTTGACTAATATTGCAAAGGCACTGTTTGGCAGATTTAATTATGATACTAGACTCAAGGGGCAACAGAGATGTGAATAAAAGTAGTTGTGGCCATAGTTCATTCCATCAGTTAGGCTCTGACCAGCTGATACAGATGATCACAACTCTTTCTTGACCCCAGTAGAAGGTTTTCATATATCATGAAATCCTGCTGCACCATTCTTGCATAGAGAGCAATTCTAGGGGAAACAATGACATTAGCTACTCTGAAACAGAAGTTTCTCTCTCTGATGTTTCTTTCTATCCCTGATTTACCTTATTAACCTGGTATATCCTGTTACCTTGTTCTTTACCAATATAAAGTACTGAGATGCTACGGCACCCCACAGTTGTTGTTTGGCTTGAATCAAACCTGACATAGGAACAGGTGCTACAACAAAACCAAAGTCATAATGATTTAGCAGTTCTCCAGCCCCATCCCGCAATACTGGGAATGAGGTGTTACTCTCTCAGAGTGCACATCCATTTTTGCACAGCTTAAAACTTGAAAATGTTACTGAACATACATAAACTTCCTTTGATTTATACTCTCTTCAAAGCCACATATGTCAAAAAAGTTACATGAAGTGTGTGTCAGTAAGGATCTGATCCTACAGTGTCCAGAGATACCAACAGGAAAGTTTCCACAGACTTTGTACAGGAATAAATCCTGAAACACACTGGTGTCTGTTGGAAAGTGACAAATCCATATGGTTGCCAGAAAAAGCCACAATGCTTCAGTGCGGCAGCACAGATATGGGATCAACACTTAATGAAACAGAAAAAGTGTTAGACACTAGACAAGAGGAGTTTTTCATAGGAAGCTAGAGGCCATCCATAGATATTCAAAAGGATTTGGGTATTATTTGACCTGTGCCCCGGAATGCTGAAAGTTGCTTCTGGTCCATCATTTACAATACATAATGCCAAAACATTACCTCCACTCTGCACAGTGAAATGAAAGTACAGTATGCCCTATTCAAACATTCTCTTTATTCTAACTGTGTGAGAGAAGAAAAAAACAGGACGATAATTAAAAACTGGTAATGAAAATAATATAAAAAGCTGTATAGGGCCTGGATCACAGTGCAACTTCAAATGTAGCATTAAAAGCAAAGAGAAGAGAGATCTAAAGGAAGTGTAATTATGAATAAATAAAACCAAGCACTCACCCCACTTGCTACTTGTAGATGGGGAAAGTATGCTGCTATACTACATCCTGATTCACTGCTGTTTGTACAACTACTTTGGGGTTGAACCTTTGCAGTGGTCTTCCAACACACATTATTCAGGATATGCAGCCCATTAGGAGATAGAGTGAAGGAGGAGTTCCTGATGTGTGATGGGGCTTCAGAAAAGTCATGGAGGAATTGCACAGCAAAGTGGTAGTGTGTTCACGACAGACTCAGCTCTGACATCACCCAACCCTGCTGCTGGTGCACCCAGCAGTTAAGCAGTGTCCCACGTTAGCAGCACTGGCATCACAAAACATACCAGACCACAGCAGCGGCAAGAAGGCTTCAGCAGCGGGGAAAGGTTGCCGCTGCCAAGCTCTGACACTGCAGCAACTGCACACCTTCACCCAGTCCACCCGCTGCCAGTGCAGAGAGCATGGGGAGGCACAGCTCAGCAAGGCCGCCTGCCAGGCACCAGCTCTGCTGTTAATAGTACAGAGATAGACATCTGGTGACTGACGAGGAGCCACTGATCTTAACCACTTTGCGTTAAGTCATTCATCTTCTTTTACTCTTTTCTGCTAAATAGCACCAGCTTCCAAACAAAGCCTTGGCCCAGGTTTGCCAGTCTGTTTTGCACCCAAGGCAACGTATGTAGCACTTAAGAGACAGACCAGCAGTTTGCAACTGCTGCTATATGAGGAAACTAAAATTCAGGCTCCAGTGCTTGGTACTGACAGCACCTCCTTGAGAAGTTTGTGTACTGATGCCTTCAAAATTGCCGCTGTCCCTCTCACTTTTGCTTGCTCATGCTCCAGCCAGCCTTGGAATAAGGGGTACTCTTAACAGCAGTCTCAAAACCCTAAGATTAATGAAAGGTAGGAGCAAACATGAAAGAGAAGCAGAGGTGATATATTCAGACCCACTTGTTTCACTCAGCCAACACAAAGGAGCCAGACTGTTTGAGTAAATATGTTTTAAAGTCTTAATCTAATAACTTCAACAGTCATCTAGAAAGATAAGGAAATGCTGACTAGTCTAATCTAGCAAATTCCCTAAACCTGACAGGAGAAAAATGCCCTCCCTATACAGTTCATAGGAAAGAGATACGGACTCGCAAAACTGAAACTGGCACCTATTTATTCTTACCCACTGAATTCTCTACACTTGCACAATGCCTCTTGGGATGAAAGGCGTGAAAACTAAAGCACAGAAAACTAATATGTTTGGCAGCAATCCTATGAAGTACTTTATTCCTATTTAACACAAAAATGAGGCCGTGGTTTTTCTGAGGAGAGAAACCAGAACTGACACCTTTGTGTCTTCTCCCCACTATCCTTTAGCATGAGCAGCAAGATGGAACATGCAGCCCATAAAGAATGTTATGAAGTAAGATGAAACACCAGAAAAGTAAGTGAAGAGAATCTACTGTTCTCCTTGCAAGAGGATGTAGTATTTCCCCCCTTCTATCTTCCATGAAAAGCAAGTAAATATTTCATGACACTTACAACTCTTCTGTGCTAAGCAACTGGGTGAAGTAACAATGATCAGTGTATACACATAACCAAAATACGATGCTAAAATAAACTTCCATCACAAACTGAAACCAAAAAACTAACATATGCTAAAACAATTTAAAAAAAAATGTATTTAGCGGAAATCCAGAGGATGTGAAATTGGATGCAACAGTTTGCAGAAAGACTAACAAGAAGAAAAAAACATTCTGAATCATGAAAATAAACAAGGTAAACACACTTCAGAAGTGTTGCGTGATCTCTGATGGCATTTTCTGATGTTGTTGAGCAAAGAGCAATTCTGCATTGCAGAGAAAAGAAGTTGTGCTCATTAATACAACTTGAGGAAACAAATTCCTACATCATTTCCTTTTGTTAAGATTTCTGTGGTTATTAACTGTTTATTGCTGACTGTTTCTCCAAGGAAGCTGATTTCCACTACTGAAATCAGCAGAAATTTGCTTATATGAGTTCTTGCAGAGGTGTTCAGGCAGTGTGGCAACTGGCAACCTTATTTAAATGTATACCAATAGCCTGAAAAAAATTAACAAAAGTCTAAACCTACCCAGGTTCATCAAAATAAAGCATTTATGTTTTTCTCTCTTCCTGAACTGTCTTTAATAATAATAATAAAAAAAAATAGTGAATATATTTCCTCTAAAAAAATTATGCTTGAGTTTATTCAGAATACAGATTTTGCACTGGATATTATCAGAACAGAAGACAGTGAAAATGCTTGAGCAATCAGTACAATATCCCATGCAATTCTCATAACTAACCAAGAAGACACCCGCCCCCCCGCAACACACAGGTAGCTCACAAAACAAACTGAAATGACAGCCTAGTGACCGATTCACTTTTCACAGTAGTCTACAACTAGCAAATCTCAAGCTCCTAAACAATAACAGAAAATACTGACAAAAGGCCCTACACACACACACACACAAATTGTTGCTAGCGCACAGGAGTATTTGTGAGCTCTTCCTTGCTCTCCATCTCACTCCTATTTTTTGTTTGTTTTTATTCTAGAATTTCCACTAAGTTCCAGCCCCCAGAATATGCATAGCAGAGGAAATTGAGCCCACAACCCATGGCACTATACAGGAAAGCTCCCTAGCATCTCAAGTGCTTGATATCAACAGGAAAAGAAGCCAAAGGAGGAGTATAATGAGTATAAATGGACCATTGCAATTTATAGGCAGTATTAATAATTAAATGCTGGGTGTGCTATTAGCACCTTCTCAACATCCCCACCCACGGGTTCTTTAATCATTCAACATCAGGGAACTTGTATTTTGAGGTATTTGTTCTCAATGCTTCAGGGCATGAAATGTTACCCTGTCCTGCAGTGCTATAAAGTCCTTTTTTCTTCAGTGCTACAGTCCTTTTTTCTTCAGTGTGGTGAAGTTCTTTCTGTGTTGCTGTTGGGGTTTTGTATTTTTTTAAAAGAAGACTCTATTTGGCCACACATGCAGGAAAGAGGAGAGAGCTTACAGTTCTTTGCAAAAGGAAATAAGAGACTTGAGCAAACAATGCAGATACAGAAAGGGGAATCAAGCCAAGAGAGACTCACAGTTCTGACCCTCTAGAGTAAAACAGGCAAATAGCCATTTGACAAGCAAAATTCTTTGCTCCAGAGAGATGAAAAGTGGTTCAGACCAACGTATTTCACTACCTTCAAGGCTACCAGTGACCACTCTCCAAACAACAAAATCACCAGCTTAATCAGGCTCCTCCAGCAATCTTAAAAATGGGGCTATCCATTCTCCACCCACCCTTTGCTGCAGACACTTAAAGCACTTTCTGCGAGTCTGACAATGAAGGTGTTTGGTTTTGGGAGGCTCGCAACACAGCAAGAAGCCATCTGCAGCCCGGGAAGACACAGGGCAGAGCCTGATTAGCAATTCTGTGCAGGTTTCCCATCTTCTATCACCGTTCTCCCCTCCCCCTTTGCATCCCCTAGGGAGACCAGTTCCATATTCAAAGCAGCCTGGGGTCTTCAAGCAGAGAAATGTGCATGATTTGTACTTGGCATTAAAGCAGGGAACGAACTCCAAAATTATAGCAGCTGCATGCAACCCCTGAGACAGCCTAGCACCGATATGGGATTCAGAGGGTCGCATAATTCATTTCACCTGCAGCAGTAGCATCAGGGGAGGTTAAATATGTCACTCCATCACAGTGAGGCAATGGGTTGGGGGAAGCCTTCATCATTCATCCTGTCAGCTCTACACCTCCCTTCGCCTCACATCAGCAGGGGGAAATGGGGAAGATTTTCTATAAGCATATGAACAAAACAGTGGGGGACACGATGACCTTATGAGTTTCCCCTTCTAATTCATGAATTAATTGTCAACACCTGCCCTGCTCGACCAGCTCCCCTCCCTGCACTCCATCTTCCTCCTTGTACAAAGGGCTTGATTCTGCAATACTAACTCCAGTATGTAAGCTCCGTCCCCTCCTGGGACCACACATGCAAATGACATTGCAGAAAGGTCAGTATTGCACGATGAGATGCCCCATCCAGACACAACCAACAATATTTAAATGGCATAGGGACTTTGTTCCAGGACATGTACATCTCTCTTATTTGGCTTTCTGTGGAGACAAAGGTATTTTCTCATTATTTTTACTTTTGTTGAAACATTTTGTTGATTCTTGTCAGTCTGAGGGCATGGCCTTTCATACAGAAAATTTCTTAAGCAGATCTTCTCCACACTCATATTTCCACCTAGGCCTAACACTATTCTTCTCTTTGTTGCATTATTTGCCAGAGTTGAACTGCGAGCACTTCAGGAGAGGATGCCTATCTTCATGTACTGCACAAGTTCATGGATATTTGCACTCATGTACAATAAATAACAGCTTGCCTGGGACAGGGTCTTTGGGAATGTAGTGACCTCACCTCAGGATTTTCTCTTGAGAATTCAGCTTTTGAGGTATTTCTGTGACATGTCAGTTGTCCATGACCACTGTGCACTAAATGCAGAAATGAGACATTTCTGTACCTACAGTTTAAATCTTCCAGCATTCATGAAAAATGAAGAGCTTGTTCTGTTTCGCTCCAGAAGCTACACTCTTAAAGAAAGAACTTGTCCATTAGCCTCCCGTAGAAAAATTCAGCATAAGGCTTTTTTTGATGTCCTGACAAAGATAAAATGCAGTCTCATTTGGTGCTTTTAAATTGAAAAAAAAAAAAAAAGTTTCAAGAAGTTGTTTTTCATGCCTTAAGGCTACATCTTTGACTAGTTCTCACTATATTTTCTCCCCTGCCTTGCGTTGCTAAACTCAGTAGCTGTGGGTCTCTAGAAATCTGTTCTGCTCTGCCACTGGTGCTACTCTAAACACTAAAGACAACTGAAGGAGAAAGAGAGGGTTCATAATCAAATGCATACTGGGAAAAAGGTTTTTTGCTTCTGCCAGCTACCTACAGCTCATGTGCACATATCCGTACACAAAATAATACATCAGCAGGTGAGTAATTCAAAGCATCCTTTACTTCTCAACACACTTTTCACAACACGACTACAGAGAAGTAGGAAACCTGAGCCTGATTACCAGTGGAGCATGTTTAAAACAGATACAGAGATAGAGGGAAGAATAAAATGCCTAGCTAATTCATCCTTCAGAAAGTATTTCAGCCAAGGGCTGGACTGCTGCTCCTGTTTATGACACCAGTTTTGCTCATACAGCATCTATGACTCACAGCTGGGATTTCCACAAGGCCAATGTGGAAAATAAACTCACATCTGTTTCATGGCATATATACCTTCAGAGGGTCCAAACTGGCAACTACTTTAGCCATGTATTGGGTTTGTGGCATGTGGCAGGGTTTTCGTAGCGGGGGAGCGGCTGTGAGAAGCTGCTAGAAGCTTCCCCAGCTCCAAATCGGACCTGCCTCTGGCCAAGGCCGAGCCCATCAGTGACGGTGGTAGCACCTCCAGGAGAACGTATTTAAGAAGGGGAACCTGCAGTGGGGGAGGGTAGTGGGATGTGAGAGAAGCCCCTCTGCAGATACCGAGGTCAGTGAAGAAGGAGGGGAGGAGGAGCGCCAGAGGAGGGGATGCCCCTGCAGCCCCTGGGGAGGCGGCAGGCTGTCCCCCCCCAGCCCATGGAGGGGAGCAGGGGAGCAGATGCCCACCTGCAGCCCGGGGAGGAGCCCACGCCGGAGCAGGGGGATGCCCCCGAAGATGGCCGTGACTCCACGGGAAAGCCTGCGCTGCAGCAGTCTGTGCCTGAAGATCAGCCCGCAGAAAGGACCCACACCAGGGAAGTTCATAAAGGACTGCAGCCTGTGGGAGGGACCCCACGCTGGAGAAGTTTGTGGAGAACTGTCTCCCATGGGAGGGACCCCATGCTGCAGCAGGGGAAGAGTGTGAGAAGTCCTCCCCCTGAGGAGGAAGGAGTAGCAGAAACGTGTGATCAACTTACTGCAACCACCACTCCCTGCCCCCTGCGCCGCTGGAGGGGAGGAGGTAGAAAAAATGGGGAGTGGAGTTGAGTCCGGGATGGAGGGAGGGGTGGGGGGAAGGTGTTTTAAGATTTGGTTTTACTTGTCATTACCCTGTTTTGATTTGATTGGTAGCAAATTCAATTGATGTTGATTTTTCCCCAAGTTGAGGCTGTGTTTTGCCCATGACCGTAACTGGTGAGTGATCCCTCCCTGTCCTTGTGTCGACCCACAAGCTCTTTGTTATATTTTCTCCTCCCCACCCCACTGCGGAGGGAGGAGTGAGCAACCGGTCTCGTGGTGCTTTGTTGCTGGCTGGGCTTAAACCATGACACCATATTATAAAACTACTTCACAACATGAGACGATTTTCACTCCCTTTCAGAAAAGCTTAAATTTCATTCTATAAACCTACACGGTAGCCCAGGACTCAGCTACGTACAGCTCAGCAGAGTCACCAGTCACTAAGTCATAGCAGACAGCATGAATGGAAGTATCATCTGTAAGCCACACTCTTTAAGCAACAGTGTTGCCTATGTATTTTAAACTGCCAAGGACTCAGCAGCATCACATATCATGCTTGAAGAAGGTTGTGGGTCAATTAGAGTGAATTCAAAGGACTATATAAGAATCATAAAAGATATTTATAAGGTTTTAAATTGCAGCAGGAAAGTTTCAGACCAGGAAAAGTTTTCCATTGGTGAGATCACTTAAATACTGGAAAAGTCACAGAATCTCCACGTTTGTGAGGTCTTTCAGAATAAGCTAGGCAAAGTCTGCCAGAGATGGTGTGCATAAAGGATGCAACAGTTACCTCTTGAGGTCCCTCTCAGACTTACTATGAAACCTCTAATGGCTGACCTCTGCCAGGTCTATGATGGAAAGCAGTAAAATGGTATGGGTTGGGAGTTCTGAGCAGTGACCGAATACAGTATCCTTGACCTTAATTTGGACTTTCAGGCCCTCTTTCACAAGCACTGAAGTTTAAGACATTTAAAATTGTACTGCTTTCATTCTGTTTCAAATGGAAAAGAAAAATTATAATCAATCAAATCCAAAGTAGGTGATGAACAACAACCATAGCATATACATGTCAGGGAATCAAGCCTCTTTTTTGTTATCCATTGCAAGTGCTGAACCACGTAATTTCTTGGAGCACAGCATGCACTGCTAGTGCTGTCCTACAGCCTCTCGTCCACTGCAAAGACTGACTTTATTCCCCACCAAGCACCCCAAATGACACTTTTTTCACACACCACAAGTATCCCCTTGACAAACTGGAAAAATTCCAAAGAAAAATCCCATTATACATAACAGCTATGGCTACAGTTTATTCAGGATTCCAGAAGATCACATGCACACCTACATTCTTGAGCATTCTTGAAAATGCCAGGCTAAAACTGTACAGTAGTAGCAATAGCTATCATTTATGTCATTTAGAGGACCTCACTATGCAAGCTGCAGTATAAAGGCTGAAAAGGACAGGCCACTGACTTTAAAAGTTTAGAACTGAATCACAAAACAAATTAAAATAAAAGACAGATAGAGACTCAGAGGAAAGATGAAAATAAGGATAAGGTTATCTAGATCAGCTAATCACAATCAACTGGATGTTTTATCTTCCACAACGAGCATGAATAAATAAATACCATTAGCAATTCCTAGTCTGCTGCTAAACCTAGCCATCATTAGCAAGCTGATTGCTTCCAGACACTAAATAGGAGTCAGTCTTAAGGATGTCTTAAAGGAGGGGAGATGATGTCAGTTGGGCAACTGTGCATAAAGGACACCATGCCATAGGCAGCCAAGACACAGATAAATACAGTGGGGTGGTGGGGGGGTGAATGGAAAAAAAGAGGGAAGAGACAGAAGGAGGAAAGCTAATGGGCTCTGAAGGTGGGAACCAGAAGCTTGAATTTGATATGGTAAAAAAGCAGAGTAACTGGAAGAATCAAAGAGACTGTGACATGATCAGAGTTACAAGCAAGGAAGACTATTTTAGCACACGTGGACCAAAGTGGGAGTGACAGAGGTATTTAGAGAGACCAGTGAGGAAAAGGTTTCTGTGACTAATAAGCGGTGGGGCAGAGGGGGGAAGAAAACATAGCTATGATTTCAACAGTGCAGGCAGATACTCGGAGTTAAGCTTGCAGCTGAAAGAAAGAAGCTATTCCTCAGAGTTTAGTACCCGGATTTGCCTAATTATGTTCTCCAATGAGAAACACTGGACACTTTAAAGAAGTTCCCTATGTCAGGATCTCCTCACCACTTTAAGAAGCCTTAAGAAAGGCAAAACTTTCAATCTAAAATTGGTGGCAGGCAGATTACAAGAGCTAGTAGAGAGTTACCTACTTCAGGGGCATTCTCTTTGGGTACTTTCTTTGTTCAAAAATCTGAAAAACTCAATCAACAAACATACATGTGAGGAAATTTTTCAAAACGTTGTACGTAAAGATTATATGGGAAACAAAATGCCTTTTATTCAAGCCTGCTATCTTTCAACTACATTAAATGCCTTATTGTTTTTAAGTGATAGAATGTGAACAACAGCTAGAAGCAGCAGACAAACATTGGTTTCTCTCCCATAATACAAACTTGCCAAGAAAACTGTTCCATCAGTACACAACCCAGTAAGTGCACAGAAATCACAAAAACTATAATGTTGTGCATTTTGCAAAAATAGGCAGCTGCCATGGACACCTAAGATAGACATAAGAGGGAAAAGTTACCTGGAATAATCTCTCAAAAGAAATTATTACAAGAGGGAGTCCAGTGAGGTCTGTCTGTTTCTGACTGCCTCTCCTGTTTTGATGGCACCTTTATTGCTTCTTCATTTCAAAACTATTTACTATATACTATTTACTGTGGGTGCAGTAGAACCTTGAGTTTCAGACTTGGTGTGTTAAAACAAACTACAAGCCCTTATCAAATGCTATAAAATCCCTGTGGAAGAAACACTGTTTTGACAGGCAGAGGTGTGGAATAGCTGTTTGAATCCTTGGTTACACCCACTAGAATAACTGCCATTGTGCTAAGGTTTCTGGAATGTAAACCACTGCCTACCAACTTCTTAACTAGTTAATCTGTTAATTTGGATAAACTATTCTCACTTGGGAGAGTTTGTCAATCACTAAATTAAAACTGCCTTCAATAGAAATGCCACTCCTTCTCCCCCCGCACCCCAACCCAAGAAAGCAAAGCAACAAAACACCCAGAAAGGCAAAAGAAATCCAAGAGAGGATGACCAATGTGAGTTTTGATCTTTTATCTCTCAGAAGCACTGTGCTTGATGCATTCGATGAAGTGAGGCAAACTTACCGTTAACAGCTCAGTGATTTTAAGTGTCTTGTGTATGTGTATGTGTATGTGTCTGGGACTGCTGCATAGCATCTCTTATTTATTTGTTTTTAAAATTCTCTTTTTTTTTCTTTCTGAAACTCATCTCTGAATGTCATGCTCACAATCATCTATGTATCCAACCATGACCATGGATCTTCTGCACTGAGTAGTTGTTCAGCCTCCTTTAACACTGCTGATGGGATGGCATTTAAACAAAATACCAAAAAAAATATCAGTGCACATGAGCAGAGAGAGATTCCAACAGTGAAGCAGCCAGCTCACCCATACAACCCCAGGCAACGAGCCTGCGAACATATTCCTCTTGCTTTTCTCAAGAAGGAAAGCAAATGCAAGATACTGGACAGTCATCAGCCAGCAATGATTCTAGTCCCATCATGAGAACTTTTTACTATCACTGTTCTCACCTACGTATATACAAACACATTCACAGGAAAACAAAGTCTACAATCTCTTTTACAGTAAAGAAAATTAAGGACCCAACATGAAATTATCAGCCTCAGCCTGGAGAGCCACAGCAGGAGGTTTTACACAGTCCAGAGTTTTAGGTAGTAACTGATGGAGAAAACAAGTGAAGTTTGTTGTTCTGTGGGAAGCAGCAGGCTGCTCAAAGCGCACTAGGGATGATGACCAGACTCAGATAGCCCAGTACACACTGCTATCAGATAGGAGAATGCAACTGTAGCAAAAAAGTTGTGCTCAGTATGACTTCACTGCTTCCAACTGTCAACTAGACGGATTAAAGCCAGCTTGGTTAAGCCTGCCTGCACTACAGCCTTACTGCAGATTTCAGTGTGTGCAAGACTCAAAGATAGGAGGAAGAAATGTAAGGACTGAGGACTAGCAGAGCAGGAGAACGCAAAAACCAGAAGAGCTGGCATCACAGCACAGCTGCGCACAGCTTTAGAAGTATATGTATGAAGCACGGACTACTTGTAGAACAAGAAAGAATATTAGATGTCTGTGGTTGATTTGGGTAAAATGAAGTCAGAGAGGTATATGAAAAAATTAAGTGAATTGATGCATTTTGGAAAGACTGGGCAGGGGGAGAAGGAAAGAGGCTAGAGGACAGAAGAAATTTGGTTGTTATACACATTGGTTGTTATACACATTACAGATTACCAGTATCAGAATAGAATGGATAAACTGTGGCAACACAGCAGAGTCAAGAGCAAACCTGAAACAATGCAGCAGCTGTTAGTGTGGGAAAAAAATAAAGTTATTCATTATGATAGAGAAGACTAGCCTCAGTTTTTCATGCTTAAAAAAAAAAAAAAGAGGTAAGAGTTAGTAATGTGATTATTTACATCTCCATGTAGTAGTGCTTACTGCTGCCAACCACAAATATAAAAGATTAGAAAGTTTGCAATAAAAAGCGCAGAAAGGAGAGTCAATGGTAAAATTTCAGTGAATGAAAAATTTCTAATATGTAACTTCCTATCCTGTATCACAGCTTCCCTAGGCTTCCATCTGATGCCACTTCCTACACTAAAGATTAACAACTAGATTCTGGGGTTTTGTACCACTGTGACCTTCACAGACACAGACTATCACTTGAGACAGAATATGAATCAGAATCACAGTTCCCTCCTATCCTGGTCAAAAAGTAAGACAAAACTGGGTCTTATCCTCTCCACACAGGGTTTATATAGACATATATTGCTCTGTTCAAGAGTGTGCCCCTGAACCCACTGCTCTCATGATTCATGAAAGAGTGCAACAGACATTGTCCTTGGTCTCCTCTCGATGACTTGCACCCTGTATGTCCAGCCTACTGTGTAAGGACTCCAAAGCACTAGAAGAAACTACTTTTCAGAAAGGGCTGTTAGAGTAGGGCTGTCCATCACAAGTCCATCTAAAAATCTGTGGAATTAAACAATGAAAGAAAATACCATGTATTATTATACCACTAAAAGTAAAAAGTGCCCCTCAGCTTCAAAATACAAGCATAGGAGCATCTAAAAGCATTTGACTGAATTGTCAGTCCCACTGTAGTGGCAACGTGTTTATCACTTGTTCCTCCACCACATTACCCTTAACAAGAGCTTGTAGGTTCTCATGGCAATGCAGGCCATCATGAAAAGACTGAACCTGACAGGAAGTCCTCTAAACCAGCACAGTGTCGAATAGAGTGTTAGCGTTTCACCCTGAGTCAGCAGCCCCAAAAATATACTGCAGCACATAGCCTTCCATGAACAGGACTTTGACTAAATGAATTAATCTAAATGTACTTCATCTCTAGTTTCCCTGAATCAATGTCTGATTTGCACTACAGTTCCCAAATTCAAGAAACCAAAAGCCATTTGTAGGGCGCACTGCAGCAATGACATCTGAAGAGGTTATTCAGTAGCTTTTTTTGCTACACAGCAAACTCTAGTTACATAAAGATTTTAATTCTTGTCTCATGCCTATTGACAGCAAACTACAGCCCAAACAGATCTGTGATCAAACAGATGTGCATCTGACTCAAAGCTGAGAGATGTTACACAAGAACCATCAATTTCAAAAGGGACAAGACCTGAGCTTGGCACTCTGACAAAGAAGTAAAAAACATTTCTCTGCTCCTGTGCCTCATGCACCCAAGAGTGAGTCTATTCTACTTGGAATTTCTCTGGAAAGCTCTTCCTTATGTTTGGTTTATACATGCCAGTGGTTTTACTTCAAGTGGAGGCCTTCTAATTTTGATTATAATTTCCTGGTAGTCTAAAGGTGTGTGAAATACAAGTACTAGTGGTATCTTGCCTGTGTTTCATGTCATTGGAAGTACTGGCTACCAAAATTAAGTGAAATCTTAAGAGATATCCCAACTACAAAATCCATTCTACCTCATTCCAGTACCTTTATACATTTTTGGTAATCTATATAACTTCTTTATAGCCCTGACACAGGAGCAGGTTACAGTATCTGTGCTGGACACCTGAGTGTGCTTTGGAAGTAGTCCTCCAGAAGGACTATAGGAGCCAGAGCTTAAAACTGCTTGAACACTGAAGTGAAAGGCTCTTCCTTGGTCTCAGTAACAGAAAAGGGTGGCCGATGTCAGGAAGCAACTGCAAAAATCATTCTTTCTTATAGGCTGCATGGATCTATTGATGTTCCTAATCGACAAAGCTCTTCTCACTAAAACAAAAAGCTACGGAAGATGGTTTCTGCCTTCTCCCCACACAAATCGGAACAGGCAAAAAAGTAGTTTAAAGGATTTTAACCATTCTCCAAAGTGTTATTCTGAATCACATCTCAGCTCCATTCATGCCTACTTCAAAACTCTTGCTTATTTTCTTCCATTTCCTCCTTCCTTTTCCCAAAGCCCCTGGAAACATAAAATTAAGTGTAATAAAATATCCATACCTATTAAATCAAATTTGAAAAAGTTATTTTTGTATGGGATTTGGATTTTGATGAACTGGGGCCTTCCAGGACCTTCACTTTGATGTTTTCAGAAACATCAAAAGATCAGGCTTGTTATCAACATCATTAGTGCGGCCTGAAGATGTTTACTACTCCATCACATACAGAAAATGCAGCACCGAATTCCCCTATGGACTTTGCCTTGGTTTTATTCCTTCTTTTTTAACTTTGTTTTTAAATCTGTTTTGCATTTACTCATTCCAAGGCACTTGGCTCTCTCTCACCCTGCCCCATCCTCTCATAAATCTACCAGAAAAGCTTTCTAGTGCCAACCTATTCCCCTTCCTGAAGGGAATTTTATAAAACTCCTTTCTCCCCTACTGTTACATAATGTACAGTAGTTCTCCTGCAAGTGCTCACTGACATATACAAAAACATGGCACATCTCTTCCTTTATTTTGCTGAAATGAGTCAGAAGGGGGTTGGGTTTTGTTTTGTTTCAAGTATTTGTTGTTCTTTCTTTAATAAAGGTATAATTTTCAGGAAAGATTTGAAGGGGAAATGAAGGAGAAAAGTAGAACTTGAAATCCTCCAGAGGAAGAAGCAGCAAAACCTGCAGTGCTTCATCTATTAATTTTGGGAAATCTGCTTCCAAACCACATTTTAGTGACAACCATTAATTTAGACCAAATAGAAAGTTAATACATGAACAGAATACACTGAGCTCACTTCACAGATGTTTCTTTGATATGAAATGCACCATCCATAGATCAAGCCCTCAGCTGTTCAAACCAGACACGCACTTACAAAGACTGTTGTTATTGTTACAAAATCTCAGGAGTGCTCATGACACCTGACTCTGCACTTTTCCCCAGAGGTGGTGTGGTTATTTCACCATCCATGTACAACACAAGGGACCTTCAGCATATAAACTTCCCTACAAGACTGCATAGGACTAAATAGACCTACTGCATAAAAATCTTGCGGCTATGTTCCTCTCCAGGTCACCACTAGGTATCTCTGTGGCCAGTACACATGTCATGACAGAAACTGAAATGTTCTTTCTAAGTAAAGCCTCTTGCTTTGGCTCTTCCAGGGCTCCATACTTCTCCCTAGATAAGCACTTGAGCACCAGCAACCTAATTGGTTTCTTTTTCTGAAACTGCCACTTTTTGCTGAGCAGGAAGCACCTTATGCACAAAAGCATGGAGAGAGGCCCAGTGATGCCAACTAAACTGTGTATTTTCATTTAAAACATTAGCATCAGACAGAGCTTATAGTTTGATGATCACTTACTTTTGTCCTTTCTATCAACTGTAAGAATCAAGCAATATTCTTTTGAGGACTGGTCAGGCAGAGAGATTTATTCCAACGCTATCAGGCTTCTTCTATTGCAAGCAACATCATTATAAAAACATCACTGCGTGAAAGGATCTACCAGTGACAAAAGCTGTACAGGTTAACTCTGCTCTGCTGTCCTTGATTAAACAGTCTCATGTAATCTTCTGAAAGAGTTAATGCCTTCTGTATTCCTTTGCCATGAACAATGTATTCCATCTGATTCTCTTCTATAAAGCTATCAACATCTATTTGGTTATAACATGCACATTTGTATAAGGCTCTAACTGCTTAAAGGAGAAAACAGAATAGGTTATCACATATCAAGCTAGACTTCACAGAAGTATAGAAAAGGTTGATGACAAATAAGCAAATGGATTTAAGCTGTAACTTAGGGAATTTGTGGGCTGCAATATCTCACTGTTCTGTCTAGATCTAGTGTTGCTACATTTACATAAAATAATGAAAATATGACTGTAGCACAGTCCGCACAACCACATGCTCATTACCCCATGAGTCCCAGCAGGTATGCTGATGTTGGCATGGGCATACTAGCACTGCAGAAATACTATTAATTGTCTACATCAATACAACTCGGTGACAAAAGCAAAAACCCTGAAATATCTGAAAACAAAAAGTTTACTTTTTCATCTTTTGTTATAGAAACCTTGGATTCAAATTTGCCACAGGACAATTCAAATGTGTCTTGAAGGCAGTGACCTGCAGACTGGAAGGTATATACATATCATAGAATGGTTTGGGTTGGAAGGGACCTTTAAAGGTCATCTAGTCCAATCCCCCCTCAAAGATAGATAGATATATAGATATATATACACACACCTTTCCCATAGAAGCATTATATACTTCAGTGTGAGTACTCGTTATTGCTACAGAGCAGAAAGGCACAGACTGGATAACGAGGAGGGATTTTGCAGGTGCAGGGGGCAGTACATAGTTGACAGAACAGCATGCAGAGACTTGCACAGTAGTTGCCCGCAGTACTATATGCTTGACCTTGCAAAGACCTACAGTAAATATTTTTCACTTGGAATTATCCCTCAGACAACAAAATTCAATGACAATGCTTTAAAAAGCACAAAAGGAAAGATGTATGGGCCAGAATTTTTATTAAGTGATTAGAGGAAATTATTACTGCAGAATCCATCTCTGTCGCATGCTTTTAATAGGTAAGCAGCCATGACTGGTAGCTTCCAGAAGCACTGTATTGTTACAGGTGTAGCTCTCTGATATAAACAGATCACTTTATAATGTGTCTGCACTCTGCCCTTTAAGGACTGTGTTCTTCCTACTATTTGATACACTCAGTTTAATAGCACATTGTCCAGACTTGCTGAAGAACTGGAAGACTGCCATTCTTCACACCCCACACAGATACTTTTGGCTGACAGAGCAAGCAGTAGTGCTGCTCTGCTACTGAAGAGGATAGGCCAAATTCAGAGGTTTTTTAGGCTGGTGTACACAGTCTGTTGATCTCTGTGGAGTCACATGCCTGCATCCTGGAATCTGGGACAGAGTCTGGGTACACAGCAGCTTCAAGAGCAATGCTGAGAGATACTTACCCATCCCAATACCAAACTGAATGTATCAGAAAGGGCCATAATTGGCTGAGCTGTTTGTTACAGTGGTTAAGAACATACATATCCAAGCTACAGTAAAATACACCTTAAAAACCTTCTGCTTTCATACACTCACCTTTAGCACAGCAATGTGGCACTGTCAGTAGGCATAGGACACTAGACTTGAGACCTAAGCTTTACTCATGCTTGGATCAGTGGCCTGCTGCATCATCTTTGTAATTGACTTCACTTCCCGTCCATAATTCAGTTCCCTTGTCTGCAGAATGGAATTAACAGTATTTGCTTTCCATATTGAATGCTTCGAGAACTACCTTTTACAGCTGCTACATAAAAGCATTACTATTAAAGTCATTGTTCTGAGCATATTTAGGAACTCTCTGTGTGAAGTGCTGAAGCACATTTCTAATGTCAGCAGGATATTAGAAGACCCCTTGTCTCACTGGAACAGCTTTAATGAGCTACTGGAAGTAGCTCAGTACATGTTTCTACTGCCACAGCGCTGCATAACTTGTCCATACATCAAACAGTCTTGGAATATTTACCTTTTTTTCTCTGAACCCTCTTGGCTGCAAAGATACAAAGGCTATTCATATGACTGGCAATGTGCCAGCATGAAAATCCAGGCAGCCTAACAACTTCCTACAAGACGTGTGAAGATAAGGTGGCATAGTGACAATAGGAGGCAAATTAAATTCCCCAAACTCCATCTTTTTGGGAACTGGAAATTAAAGAATTAAGGTTTTGTTGTGTGACCTCTTTCCAGATCAAAGATTACATGGAGACATTGAGGGGACAGGTTTCTATTTCATTCTTTATTACTGGTTGTCATAGCCTTATGAAAAGATTAAGCGGTAATAGCCAAGATTGTTACTATAATATTCTGAAATTTGGATTATGCTAAAGCAATTACTTAAAACTGCAACAACTAGTGAGGCCTGGTACAAAAAGAGAACACTTCTATGACAATGTTGCATTTCCACTACAGAGAGAAATACCCTTTCCTGTTCCTATGCCCCTACAATGCTCTGGCACTGCAGGAATGTTTAGGGCAAAGTAGGCACTTAGAGAATCTGTGAAAGGCTACAGGAAGTTCTCAGACCATTCTAAGAAATCCCAGATAAAAACAATCCAAGGGACTTCCTCTTGTGTTACCAAATGCAAGGAACAAAGTTGCCACCTACAATAGACCTCTGCAGTGCTTCCTTACCAACAGTGCTTTTGGATAGATTTCCAGCCCCTGACATTTCACAGAGCTGCTTTTTATACATCTCCACCACCTAAATACACACCTGTATGAATACACCCTCAAGCGAGATAAACGTTTGGTTGCTATGTTAACAGCACCTAACCAGGAGGAAGAAACAGGTACCAAAGGGGAGAGGGGAGGCAGAAGACATAATTAGCAACTTCCTCCTCTGACCGTATCTATGGTGGAACTGTTTACTTACAAGATTCATAAATGAAACAACAAAGCTTTCATTAGCATTCAAAACCATGTGAAATCTGAAGATGTCTTTGCAAAGCCTGTCAGTACTAACTAACCATTTGCATCTGCACTACAAATAAAACACACAGACATGAGAGGGGGAAACACAAATGGGATCCTTTCTGCTGGAGCCTCCAAAGGGAAGGAAGAGGAGACAGGGGCACATCTCCCCTGTGCGATGGTTGCAAAGATGGATTCAAAGGTAGCGTGTCTACAGGTTCCCTCCCTCTAAAACAAATCTTGGAGGGATTTTTGAATCTAAACAAAATCCATCCTTCCAAGCTGTTCAAACAGCACTAGCAGAGAGGAAGCACAAAAACGGTGCCAAAATAAACACACAAATGAAATGGAAACTACCCTGAGGAAAGTTAACTGAAAAACATAGGCAAGAGGCAAGTGGTAGAGGCAAAACCACCAGCTTCAGAGAAAATACACCAGCTTAGACCAGCTGTGACACAGACTTAAGTGTGAAGAGAATGTAAAGTTAGTCTGGAGTAGACTAACATAACGTTTTATGGGGTGGGGGAAAACACAAAATGACAAAAGGGAGTATTTTGGGTAATACCTTTTCCCTCCAAGGTCTTTCTAGTTACCTCTAGGATTTAAACTTTCTGCTCTTCCATTTGTAATCTGGAGAATGTAATACCTTTACAAAACTTTTCAATAACTACAGATAAAAATGCTAATGCAAGTGTGAAGAATTATTATTGTTGCTATTATTGAGGATGCTGTAAGCTCCCCTGCTGAGTTGCTAGCAAAACCGACCCTGTTCTTGACTCCACTTAATACTTTGTTCTTGGGCTTTCGTCTCTAGCTATTTTTGCAGAAAACATGATGCAACGCGATATCTACAACCTAAGGAGATTGACAATTATATTACAATTTCTTGGAAAACAGATCCTTAACTAATCATAGCAACTACTATTTGAAAATATGACAAAGTTCTCTCCAAGCTATGGACTTAGGTCACCCATACAATCCTGTTACCATGTGACAATGCAACACTGTCAAAATTAGTGGATTCACATAAACATTAACAGGATTAACATACTGGTTTATCAGCCACTACACACACAATTCCCTAGACCACAAAGCATTCCCATCACTGGGATGAAGCTTGGCAATTATTTAACTGTGCCGCAATACAACATGGTCATTTAAAAACTGGGATCAAAGGCTACTACATGCAGGAAACTCTGAGGGAGGGAGTCTGACCAGGCAGAAAAGATTCCCTTTGGACACTAAAGTTAGTAACTCACCAGTAAAGTTTTACTACCTTTTGATGCCCATGAATACAGTGCCTCAGCTTGACCTGTCATTTAAAGTACTGTGGCTCCTGTATCAGATTGTCACACTGAATTAGTGTAAAAAGTACTGCCTTCTGATTCAGTGACCTCACTCCCGAAGCAGTTTTCTTTGACGATGGATATTCTAAGCCTCTGCTCAGTCCAACCAACCTCAATATACAAATTTTAAAATCTGAGGCTGCCTAATCTCTTAAGACGGACCACAAATTTTTAAACATTAAAATGCCACCAGAATCCAAAGCCATCCTGCCATGGATCTCATACAAGGACCACTGCCAACAAAGGAAAGACTCCTGTACTGTTCAAAAGAATTTTGATTAAGCTCCATGCAAGTATAGCATGGCTGATAGTGAAAGCAAGATCCCATTTCCTGTATATAATCAGCACTACCACAAGCCCACTTGGTGCACAGAAGAGATTGTCAGCTTGATTTCACCTCAACTCTGTCCTAAACTTAGTCCTCTCCAGCCTCTCCATACCAGGCAGAGAGCTCTCTTCCACTCCTGTGTCCTTGCACCTAGTAGCTCTCTCCCTCAGCCCCAAGAAAAGGCATTCCCTTCTTTATGAGTTAAAATCCCTGCCAGCAGCAGCATCTATTGGAAGAGCTCAAAGAATCACTTCCTTCCTGCCTTCCCGGATGCAGCTCTTTGGAGGGGCAGGGATGGAGTTGGGGGGGTGGTTTAAGCAAAGAAAAGGTAAGAGCAGTGTCACGGTTCTACCCCAGCCAGCAACTCAGTCCCACACAGCTGCTTGCTCAGTGGGATGCAGCAGAGAATCGGAAGAGTAAAAATGAGAAAACTCATGGGTTGAGATGAAGACAGTTTAATAAGTAAAGCAAAAGCTATGCACACAAGCAAAGCAAAACAAGGAATTCCTTCACCACTTCCCATGGGCAGGCAGGTGTTTAACCATTTCCAGGAAAGCAGGGCTCCATCACGCATAACAGTGACTTGGGAAGACAAACACCTTCGCTCCAGATGTCCCCCCCTTCCTTCTTCTTCCCCCAGTTTTATATGCTGAGCATGACATCATATGATCTGTAATATCCATTGGGTCAGTTGGGGTCAGCTGTCCCAGCTGTGTCCCCTCCCAACTCCTTGTGACCCCCAGCCTGCTCGCTGGTGGGGTGGGGTGAGAAGCAGAAAAGGCCTTGACTCTGTGTAAGCACTGCTCAGCAGTAACGAAAACATCCCTGTGTTACCAACACTGTTTTCAGCACAGATCCAAAACATAGCCCCATACTAACTACTGTGAAGAAAATTAACTCTATCCCAGCCACAACCAGCACAAGCAGTCAAGCAAGGATAGAAAGAAGCAAGTGAAACGGACATGACAGTGGTATCTGACGAAAGCCAAGGAAAAAAAAAGGTAAACTGGGGAAGGGAGAGAAAGAAATCCTGAGACAATGAGATATCAAAGAAAAAGTGACAGAGAACACACAAGAACTGAGCTGGTAAGCAGAGGAATAATGGAGCTAACATTATTACTCCAGGCTCCCTCACATTAATATCCAATTGTTGGAAAGGAATCCAAGGCTGCTTCCCAGGGATTAATTCCTAACCCCGCCTGTGTAAGCAAGATACATGCACTAATGAGGTTTCTACAGTTTAAAGAATTTCTTTTAGATCAAAATCAATAATAGTATTTATTGGGTTATAGTGATCCCTGCTTATTGATCCAGTAACTTGCATAAATATTCGAAAAAAAAAAGACCCAAACCAACACACAAACAAACAAACAAGAACAAACAAACCAACCCTCCACAGATCAGTAATTCAACTTTGTGTACACTAGAGCAAATTGCTTCCTAACCTGGAAAGCTATGGTACAAATCAATGAGTTTTGTCAGCTGAAAACCAACAGAACTGCAAACTCTTAGTGCTTAGGATGGTAGGGAAAACACCACGATTCAACTGACACACTGTTCCAGGGTTGTGACAGTAAACCAAGTACCAGCATAGCTAGATTTCAGTAGCTTCTGGGGATTAGGAGTCCAGGTCACAGGGGCTGCTCACCTGGCATTATTGCTTGACTTTCCAAGGGGCAGCAGAGAGAAATTAAAAGTGGTATTTTGACTCTGAATGCCTTGTTAATAATTTTCAGGTAGCAACAACTACTGATGTCATACTAAATCTTAGGGTTAGCGCCAGGGTTTTGGAAAGTAAGAACTACAAAGCTGAAGTGATTCTTTCTCTTTGCACGATACAAAGCAGCAAGTGGAGAGCCAACACCAGCAGATTTGAATAACAAATTTGGGTCAGCTATAGCAATTTGAATTTATGTTCAAAAATTTACAATTAAGGTTTGGAACTGCATACTGTAGCGTGAATTATTACTGAATTTTCCCATGTTCTCAGAAGAAAGATGAGGACAGGTGTCAGAACATTTTTTTTTTTTTACATCTGACCATTAATTTTGGATAATGAGGCTGTTATCTAGCTTATACTCACACCTACTATTAAGGTTCAGTATGGCAGGGTACAAAAACTGGAATTATTGTTTCATTTTGGAAGGTACAAAGATGTAATTTGTATACCCTAGTTTGAATGTTGGAACACTAGTTGGTACCTAGTTTATACTGACAGATACAGGACAGATACAGATACTGACAGCTAGGAATAGGTTATGCTATCAGGATGAAAAGGTCTGAAAATTTCCCTAAGACCCATATATGTTGTTGTTCAGTTTTTAGAGTAAGCCACGGATTAATGTAAAATCATTACATATCAAAATACTTTCTCTACAAATTCAAGACTAGGGTTAGAGTCAGGGAGGAGGATAGTAGTGGTCAGAGTGTCTAAACTGTTGCTTTACTTTGCAACCATCAGAAAAAAAGACATCTACTAGCATCACTGAATTCTCATGTGGTACTCAATTCCAGGATGCAATAAGGATGTTCTACTCTACAAAATTAATTCAACATTAAAGTGCTAGGTAGTTAAAATTGATATAGGTACACAGATGGTATGCCTGAAATCAATGAAAAGATATTACTCCACATAAGTGAATTTGGTTCTGTGTTTTCAAATCTGTGGATTTTTCTTCAAGCTTTATTTTGTCCATTACAGGAAGTGATTTTAAAATATTTTATTCTTATCATAATATTGCATGGAATAATCTTCACTTCTTTTTTCTGCTCAAGAGATGCCTGGAATAGGATAACAACAAAAGTCCCCTTCGGATATTGCAATGAAACTACAGAAAGGTGAGAAGCAGGCGTGAAACAGGGGTGCCAGAAAGGACTGAAGCAAAGTAGAGATTACGTGACTCTAACCACTGCTTCTGTAGGTGTTGAGAAATTCGATTCTGCACAAAACTAAAGGAGTGCTCTAAGCTATTTTGACTGGCTTTGGACCTGAATGGATAATGGAGGAGATGACAGCAGAGCAGTTTTCTAATTCCTTCATACACCAAAATACTTATAAATATTTTTGGGGGAAAAAATCCTGAAAAATAAGTAAACCTGAACTCTAGGGAACTTATGAAGAGAACAGAAAATGTATGAAAAATGCTGTGTGAGTGAATGAGGTCATACTCTTTGAGACACCAATTAAAGTCTTCAAAAGCTAAAACAATGGTGTTCTGCTAAGTGCTAATCCTTCTACTGAAGAGGAAGAAGGCTGAAGGGTAAGACTGTTTAAATTATTAATATGACCCCATGCTAGTCTGCTTCATTGGAACAATGAGATGAATTATAGTGAGGGCAATGTTATTTTAAATTACTCTCAGCAAGGTGTGGAGCACTTACTCATTCCCCGTGGGTTGATGTTTACATGTGTTCATGCATTCCTCTCATACTCCTCCTGCATATATGTACCGATCTAACTCAAAAATATTTCCTATGTCCAAAAGAAAAAGTTAATTACTGAAAGAGCAGATTCACCCACAAAAAATAATCTTTTTACTGGAATAGCTTTGTTACAAAAAGGCTAGAGCTCATAAGCCCTCAAGGCAAAGCCCTGTATGACAGGAGACAATGAACTGCTATGAGGAATGGCTCTGTGAATGAGACATAGGGTTAGGATTCAGGACACCTGGGTTCAAGCCCTCTTCAGTTAATGATTCTCTGTGTGACTTTGAACAAGTTGCTTAATTTATTACATCTTTTAGTTTCTTCTTTGTGTAATGCAGATAATGGCTTCCCATCTCACAGAGTGGTGAGTGTAAAATCTAACGATTCAATGATTCCAAAGCAATCAGATGCCATGGACACTATTAATTATTGTCAATTTTCTCAGGTTAAAGAGGCTTGGAATTGCTGAATAACTCTTCCAGAAACACTGCCCTGGGTACACAATGTCTGTCACAACTTCTACCAACATGCTTTGCATTCCCCGCTATTTCTTCTTCAAACGTCTCTCCAAAGCCCAGAAAAAGTCCTTCGGGAAGGACAAGTTGCAGGCTGAAATTCTTCAGATTTGTACTGATACAGGTGAAATGAGGATCAAGTCCAAATGTATTTCCATCCTGAAACATTTTGAAAGGGTGCACATATCCCGAAAAAGGATCAAGCATTAAATAATGGCAGCCACTGCTAGATGTGGTACAGTATGTGTCAGACTACAAACTGAGACTAAATGAGGGAGTGTATTTCCTCCTCCAGTTGCTATTTAAGTTAGAGTATACTCTGAGCAATGAAAATGAATTATATTAAGCACAGACTGGGTCTCATAGGATCTGCATTCCTCTTGTCATTCTGCCATTAGGTTTCTAGGTGACATCAGGCAAGTCACCCATCTTTCACACCTGTACTCTCCTCAGATCATCTCCCACCTTCAACAGCCAAAAAGGGTAACACGATTTAAAGTACTTTGTCTTGCAGACAGGAATACACAAAGCACAACTATTTGAACCCCACAATCAACCCTGACATTCAGCTTTCTCTACATCTATCCTACGAGCTGCCTGTAACACAGATGAGCACTCCCCTTCAGCTTGGTTCCACTTGAGCTGACTCCACTTCCAAGGAAAATAGCTTTGCTGGCCCTATCTCTTCAAAAAACAGTAAACAGTTGCAGTAAAAGAAAAAGTTGTATGACCTGAGGGAAGAAAGAGCTGTTAAGGCAGTATATATGTGCAGTATATATTCCCTTGGAACTATGCACACTAGAAATAATAATTTCTAAAAGAAATAGTAACTTTTCAACCAAAACAGTCAATTATAAATGCAGAAGACAGCCCATGCAAATGCCTGCATTCATGCACCACTGCCTGGGCAAAGCAATGACAGATCTTGCACACACAGCCTCCACCGTGTCTTGGAAACATGTAATTAGATATGCCTTAGATCAGGTCCCATGGTTGTTCCTGGAAACATCTACAGTCTCCCAAGGTCCAGGAAGCATCACTGCTGCTATTACTGCAGCTTAACATACTTTAATACATTTTCTTTTGCTCTTCTTCAGTTTCAACTGCCAGCACATAATACAAAGATCAAAACCAGCAATAGGCAGGCTGGGACTACACATGTAACAACCATGAAAAGGCAGCTCAGCTAGGAACCATCCTGCACAGCTGTTCTGCCCAGCTCTCTTTCAAACAAGCACACATACGCGCATGTATGCGTGCATGCACGCATACATAAAAAGAGATTTGTTTATTTGATTTTACAGCTTTTGCCAGTGGAGCACATAGCTGCATAGCCTACTTCTTTTGCCAGAACACATATTGGCATTCTACTGCTCCAAGCACCTTCCTTATGACAGCTTTTACATTTTTAATCTCCTTTTTGGTACAGTAGAATGGGTGTTAAGGTCTGATTCATATTCTGTACATAGAACAATGTTCTCACCATTCCTCACCCAAACCAAGGGAGATCAGAAATTTGCAACTTTTTTGTTTGTTTTCATCTGTACTTCTCTGTTCTATCACTATTTCTCCCTTCATCTCAACCTAAAAGAAAACTCTAAAACAGTGGCCATTAGCTACAGAAAAACATGATTATTTATCACTTTCCAAGTCTGGATACCAAAAATAGCAACCATCTTCCAAACACAAAATATTGAAGCAAAGTATTTACTTTAATTAATCTTTTAGTATTTATTTACAAGAAACGCATTTCTCAAATACTCACAGTTAAGTTTTGCAACCTGTTATTTCCCTCCTCTATTATTACTTGTACTTTTACAAACCCTGAATATCTGCCAGTGCAAAAACATGAGGTTTCAAACTGTTATTTCATGGACTGAGAGGCACCTCTCAAATCATCATGGACCATTCTCTCAATCCTGATAACAGGGGCCCATGATTCAATACATCTGGGACTGCATGAATTCTAAGAATAGAAGATTAAAAGAAAACTACGCACTGAACTATAAAATAGTGTCAGAAAATTATCAAAGTGTTTTATTATTTTGTTGCCATTTATTCCCCAAAACACACAAACACATTCCAAATTATCCCTCAACTAAGTATGACTCCCGTGCTTGTGGGGCAGCTGGGAACAGGGCAGTCCACAGCAGCAGCTACCGAGTCAGCCATGGCAGCTGCAGACAACTTTGCAGTTACAAAGTTCTGCTCCCCACAGTTCACTGTGCTGCATTTTGAGAGGAATGAGTCCTGACTGAAGAGTTTAGATGTGCACAAGAGCATGTGCAGGCCTCGCACACCACTCATCGAAAGCCAGGCTTCTTTGCACTCCAGTGAAATCTCAACAGGGCAGCTCTCTCCAGCTCAACAGAAGCAGAATTCTTCTCCTCTACCTCCTTGCCACCTCTCTAATCACTGCCTTAAGGCAGAATCTGCCTTAAAGAATGTTTTTTTTCCTGCATCTCCGCCAAAATTGACTCCCTCTTAAGAACACACAATAAATACCTGGATAGTACTTCAGCAGGGGACCTGAAATCCAAGGCTTGCATAGGGTAGAGGGATTCTGTACAACAGGCATCACTATTCAGATTACAGATCTGTATTTTAATGAAATATAAAGCTGAAATCCTGACTGGGCTTTGTTCATTTGTGTGTCTCTCAAGCATCATGGCCTAAAGTTAGCATGGGAAATTCAAGCTATCTTTATAATGTCTCTCCTACTTTTTACACCGGTTCCTCTTTACCACTAAAACCCTAGGTAGAGTTAATGGGAATTTAATAACCACTACTTTACGTTACTTGGTAAAGTGGTTTCTGATAGAGATTAGAAACTTCTGCTTGAGAAACATCATGGAAGCATTCTGTGGAATTGCATCAAGCATCACCAAACCCTTTCCTGCACCTACAGAGGTGAACTTCATTCACTACAACAAGATTTATGGCAAAATGCTGGAAAACAGCCTGGCCTCAAACAAGAATGCAATATTTTGAAAAAGATTCCTCCAATTCTTCCCATTTTTTTTAATCTATTATGCATTTAGGCCTTCCCCCCATCTCCCTCACAAGATTTTTGAGTAGATGCTCTCAAGCAAATAAATTTAAGCTTTTAGTCTCAATTTTCACTTGCATAAAGCACTAAAAGATTTGGACTAATTTCTGAACTGAGAATTTCTGGTTTGAAAGAAACGCTGGCTACAGTTGACTAGATTTCCTGCTTGACTTGAGATGAACATCCTAGAAAGCACTGACAGTGAGCACCCTGAAATAATGCTTTTCAGTATGTACCTGCATCTCTCACTGGGGTGAAAGGGACAAAGCAGAAGTCATATATGCAGGAGAGGCCAGTCATTTCCAACTATTTAAGGTATTACAGTGAAACTGAAGATGGACCATGCACCTGAATACTGTTCATCTATGCAAAATAAAATTCAACAAAGTGCGGTGTGGTTCCAGTTACACAAGAAAACTTACACTTGCTTTAAATCATCTCATGCAACGTTATTCAGTTGAACCATCTTTCCCACTCCATATTCATTAATTACTACTTCCACACAAAACACTCTGTCTCTTTTGGGCAACAATTTTCTTAAGCAGATAATAGTCACATTAAATCCACCAGTTCAAAAAGGAGCATTTTACCAAATGAGCCATGAAATTCATTTTACTTTTCTGCCACTAGTATGTCAGAAACTCTATGCCGCCTTTAATAAACTTCTCCAAATGAGCATGCTGATAACTGAACAACATGACATTTCTAACAGTGAGAAGGCAGAAAACCAGAAACAATTACATTAAGAAATGAAGGGGAAAGGGGAAAAACCAGGCTGGAAGTATCTTGCTTCAAGTAAAATCTTGTTAAGCTAGGATTTTGCACTCTTCTCCGAGAAAAAGAGGACTCCTAGGCCTAAGAATGGCCATGTGTCAAGTTTCCTATTCTGCTCTTAATGAGAACATCCTGATAATACAAGAGAGGACTGAAGTGTGAACCAAGTGGTATATACCACCACCTGAAGGGCCAGAAAAATTAGTTTAAAGAAGCGAATATTATAAACATACTTCTTTAAGACACTTTGGCAACATTCTCACTCAACAGATTTGCTTGCAAGTTTATAGGAAAAAATGCATTCAAGCTGAAAAAAAAACTGTAACAAAAGGAATCTGCCACTTTCATGGAATGGAAAATTCCAAGTTGAGTTCGTCTCATCTTTTTGGTCACGGATATTCTCTGTTCCTTCATATTCTCTTTTATACCAGCAAAAATAGAAAAGCAAACCTAAAGAAGAAAAAAAAAAAGTGACAAGCCTGCCACAGAGCATAAGAGAAAATATCAAAAGTAAAAAACAAAACAAAAAAAAAACCAAAATAAAAACTTTGGGAACAAATGGAACTAAATCAAAGTAGGTATTTTCAGCTGGTTGATTTTTTTTCATTGCCATTTCTTGTTTTTCAATCAGCTCTAATCCTTGGCTGGAGAATTCAATGGAGCTATGTCAATTTATATTTGTTAAGGATTTGGCACATCATATTAAGTATTTCCCAGTGTGATCATCTAAGTTAAGTAATTAAAACATTTCATGCAAAAAGGGACAGAATCTATATTTCAGCTTCTTGACTGATCCCAGCACAGCCAAAAGGGCTCAAATTTTCTCAAATTACATGAATTGGAGCATTTATTTGTACACTGAGAGTTCTAATGCCATACTCATGGTGCCTAGATACTTTTGTACGCTAGATATACCCCCTCAAAATACAACAGGAAGCACTAACTTAATTTATAACTGTGTCTACTTTTATAAAGTCATGTAAACATCTAATTAAGCAGCCCTCTTCCTCTTGTCTACGACACTGCAGATTATAGAATCCAAGAGTCCAGACTAAATCTGTACAACATAACCAAATATAACACTTTCCTCCATAGGGTTCATTTTCACCTGCCTGGTATTTAAGAGCAACTTCCATTGTGGGAAGGGAATTACAACAGCGCAAGAGGTGATATGGCTGGTACCTTAATTACCACCAGTCAGCTGCACTTCAGCAGACTGAAGTGATTAACTGAAGCATTCAGAGTTAAATTTCACTGGAAAAAGAAAGAGGGTGGGGGAAGCAAATGCACATTTCCAATTTTCATTCTGGTTTTGCTTGCTTTGACTCTGTCATGAATGTCATTAACACTATATGAAGAAAGTTTTAAATTTAAGACCATCTCTTAACCACTGCATATACTCATGCATTCTCACCTCGAACAGAAATTTTGTCTCTTTGTCAAACTTGTTGAGCAAATTACAAAAGAAAAATCCATTGCAGATTTTTTTTTTTTAATTTCACTTTATTATGTGAAACAGACTCTGCCAAGCCTTGCCTTGATAAAAGAAGACAGCCATCACTTTGGGTCTGAAAAAGAAGGTGGAAAATTATTTAAAAGGAAGATTAATAGAACACCTTTTTGCATTTCATCTTAAGTCACAGGAATCAACAGAATTCTCTTCTTTGTTTGACCAGTGCAGCCCTGGATCCAGCCCTTTATGAGATGGATCTTTGATGAACATTTCATATTCAATCTTTGTTGCTAGAATCCAATCTTGCCCTGTCCTCTTACCTGTCAGAGACATAGGCTTCTGCAAAATAACTATTTAAGCACTCCAAATGAAGGAAATTATAACAATGAGACAGAAAAAGCTCCTCCTAAAGGTGACTGAAAGGATGCAGAACAAAATGGTAAGGAAAGTAAAGAAAATCATCATAAAAATGACAAGGGTGGAAGAAAAATTAAAGTCAACTGTAATTTTTCTTAGGAAAGAAGATAATCTGTGTCTGACAGCAAGTTAACAAATATTTCTACTTCAGTTCATGCTGATGGCACTGTTTTCCTAGTGTGTCCCCTTGGCTTTAGTAACTTGATGTCTCAGAAGGTTTTCTTTCTCTACCCCATGTGTCACAGCAAACTCTGGCAAACTGTTTGACCACAGGAAACTTGTAAAACAACACTAGGACATTCAAAAGCACAAAATAAGGTGGAAAAAATAACTTTTAGAAACTCAGTCAAGGATTACAAATTACAGGAAGAGTAAAGACAGAAGAATGCATTCCCCACCCCAATATGTGGAAAAAAGACCATCAGGTGACTCAAAACAACATCTCCAGTCTGGAGACCCCTGACCTCTCTTCAGGTAAGAGATTTGAGGCCAGAAAGAACCATTCGAATTACCTCATCCAATCTCCTGCATAACAAGCCTCCAAACTGCAGTCAAGACTACAGGCTACATAATTTAAAAGATATCCAGTCCTCAAAAGTGAGAGGGAAACTCCTCCTTATTGATTTGTACCAGAGATAAAATACCATAACTGTAAAAAGAAATAAAAACTGCGTCTTATTCCTAGTTCACAATTGTCTGACTCTTTTCTCATGCCTTTGATAAGTTCCCTAGTAAGATGGAACAAAGATAACCAGCATGCCTGTCCTAGCCACAGCAACTAGTTTATCATAAATATGTGGCAAAATTAAAACTTTCACCCAAATTCCTCTAAATATTAATGATTAATACTAAATGAGACCTGAATTCATACTCAAAACAAAAAATAAAATTGGGCTAGCTTCTAGAAGGAACAGAAGGCGGCTTAGACAGCTGACATAGGACAAGACAACTCCTGCTCAGTTTACAGTGGGAAGAATTCTGCTGTTGTTACCCATACTCCAGGGACATCACTGATGTTTCCAGGGCATGTGCCAGAGTGTGCCTCAGCACTCACCTAGACACAGAGCCAGTAACAACTGCCACCCATCCCAGGCTTGCGACAGTAAAACCGCAGTACTTTGCTTTGAAAAAATTATTTTGAATATTCATCTTCAAGGGAGGAAGGAGGGAAACCCAAGACTAATCAAAGATATTGCACACTGCTTGGTCTGCTCCAGTCCACCCAAAGCAAATTGTTTATAGAGATACCTGCTTCCAGTTCCTCAAGGATCTTTACTGTGCAGACCTGATGAATTAAATAAGCCCCTAAATAGATAGTGTTCATTTATCATACTACTGCTATGGAAATAGACAGATTGGTTGAGTTTTAAATATACAAAAGGCTCTTTTTATACGTCTTTGTGATTGAGCTCATTTACATATTGAAATAAATGTTCAGAGCACATAAAAATAAGACACTGAGTTAGGGCCCCTCTGAAAATCTGGCCATGTCATGCAATTATACCTCGCATACATAAGCTACGTCACACTGTTCAACCACTCACTGGTAAAGTCGGTGTAGACACTGAGAGCTAAACCCAAGGCAGAAAAGCAGGACAGAATTTGCCTTTATGCACTCCACATAAGCCCAGTAGTTTTATCATCTTCCAGCTTTATACAAGGCTGCCAGATCTTTCATAGATGCTGGCAACCAAGCCAGTGAAAACAACAGGCATGTCAGAAGATAGCTGTGAGAGGACACTGGCATCACTGCATATTCTTCTATAGTGAAAAGCAAAGTAGGACAGAGATAGAGAGGGATATGAAAAAAAGGAATCATGTGAACCACAACTCAGAGGCAGAAAAAGACAGCTGTATTTCAGAGAGAAACAAGAGACTAGCATCCAATACACAGGATAAGAAAAGCACTGTATTTTGTGGTGAAAAAAGGAGATTGAGGAGGAAAAGGTTGGATTCATTGGTTTATTCCATCTTTGTCACTGATACACTTTTCATCTCCAGTTTTCATCCCACTGCCCTGTGTCATAGCATACCCACCAATAATGGATATACAGTCTGAATTTCAGAAGTACTTAGCACTGTAACTCCAAATTCACACAACAGGTGCTACAGGTATTCAAATACCCTTTGGGGGGAATGGGGGGGTGGGAGGGAGTGGAAGAAACCAGGTCTCTAATGCTTACCTAGCCTCTCTGGGATGTTGTGAGGATTAATTAACTAATGCCTGTAAAACGTTTAGAGATTCTCAGATAAAATGTTGTAGACGTCAGAACAGTAATTTAAATCAAATGTCATATAATCACTGAATGTGTTTTGGGGAAAAGACCATGCTTGCAAACTATGAGGAAACAGTATGTTGGCTAAAAGTAAAGAGGAAAAGTAGACAATCAAATGCTACACAATTTGTTTCAGCAATGAGAGGAAAGAAAAGCTGAGCTATTAAGCTAAAGAGCTGAAAAAGAAGACTTAGCTTGTTTAAAACAAGTAAGACATTCTCCCCAGCTTTTGAAGTCAAAGTTCAGTGAAAATTAGAGGAATAAGACTTCTGTAGGAAACAGACCTTATTTGCCATCATGGCACACAAGCAAGACAAAAGCAGGACCACAAGAGATGACAGCAGCACCAGCTGCCCACCATTCCCACCCCCGCCCCCTTCTACACACACCCACACGCACACATAGATTGCCATCTTTCACCAGATTAATCCTCTCCCAGGACAGATTAATGCTTATCTGCTCAATATCCATCTGCTTTGTGATTTCAGTAGATTGTAACCAATCCCAAGGCCTTATCAGCACCTCTCCCCTATAGGCAGATGGGAAAAGATGGAAATCATCGTGTTCTATTAGCAATGGCAGTGACAACAGGCTAACACAGCTGCCTCTCTCCCTTCATTTCCTCATTCCAGCTCAGCAGCACAGGAAGACTGCAGTATGGCAACACAGGCAAAGCCACCTTCTCCCTCTGCTTGCTGTTCACCTGAATTAACAAGTTTAGAGGAGAGCAACTGCTAAACGCTCCTTCCGAAATAGGTTTAATACAGGAGCATTGCTGTCTCTGCCCCAGCTAAAAGATCAGAATGGATTACGGGGACAGGAAGCAGAAAGGAAAGCCTTGAACTATTAAGATTTAAGCATTTCAAACATCTGCGGAGCTGCAGCACAGAAACGAATAAACAGAACTGCTACAGCAGTATCCTGTTCTCTGATCATCCACTCTTGTACAGGAAACAACACAGACCCATCCTCTGAACATCCCTACCTGCAGGTTTCCTTCTGCAGCCCTTCAGGGCAGCATCCACCCTTCAATTCAAAATAATTACAGGCAAAGTGGGAAAACAATACATCAAGCTGCACGGTTTATTTGCAAAGGAAACGTCTTCCGCTGTACACCCAAATGGAGCTATGGCCTTTACATTCACACAAATGAAAGAAATTGATTTCTGTCCTTCCATGTTCCTCACTCTTTTGTGTTCAGTCTCCAGAAAGAGTATAGTAATGATTTTGTTTGCAGGGAGGGAAAGGACACAAATATTTTTAAAGGAACACAATCACATTAAAAATCTCACTGCTGTTTAAAAGTATCTTACACAGTATTGCTTGAAGTAGTACCCCAGCCTCCAATAACCAAAAGATACAGGACAAATGTGAGGGTGAAAGAAAATATTCTCTTTTTTTCTGATTTTCCTTTCACTGTTAGAGGGTCTTATAAACTCTCCTGGTACTGTGTATTCTTCCCATGTTTCTCTTTATTCATGGGAGACTACACAAGTACCTTAAACTAGACTTCCATTAAAATTTGTAGTTAGGCAAGATAAATCCCACTCTAGAATAAATAAAGTAATTTAAATATCCAAGTAAAATTACACAACCTCATCAGATTTTGAGTACTGAATACTTGCATCAAATTGCTCACAATTCACAGACAAAGCAATGATTCTTAATGTGCAAACACAACAAGCAAATTCATACTGAGTATTGTTTGGCTGCCCACTGGCAAGTAATTAACAGAAATATCTGTAATCCCAGGGCACAGACATGGCAATATTTAAAACCTACATAAATATATTCTTAATCAGTGAACAACAAATCCAGTAGGATGCGTAAGCCTGAAGTCATACCTTGCACCTCTTCTTGGAAACAGGACAAGTTTTCTAATTTAAAGGAGAAGTGGTTAAGCAAACCACTACAGAAACAAAACATGTATTTATACAGGATCTATCTGAGCAAATCCCACAGCACTTTTCAAAAGGTGAGTATTACAGTATTTTTTTTCTATCACTGAAATGCAGTGTCTTTTATGGTGAAATGTGATAGCTATTTACTAAAATGGGGCAATAGTACAAAACTGCTTAAGACATAGAGTGAAAGGCATAGTATTTAAGTAGAAGGGGAGAACAAATTAACAGAGAGAAAAACATGATTTCCCAACCTGGAATTCTGCCCAGAAAACTGGGTCTAAAATCTCTTCTTTCATTAAATGAGTCAATGGGGTCTTTAATAACTCCAAGTGGGTGAGACCTCATCTCCAGGTACACAAAAACTCAGCAGTAAATGTGCTATTTGAAAAAAAAAACACCAAAAAACCCAACAAAATCAAACAAAAAGAACACAACAGACACTGTACATAAAGCAGACATGTACTGTCTGAAGAAGCAGAAGAAAGCATAAGAATATATTACATTGTTTCTAAAAATGTCTTCTAGATACATCCAGAAGACTTCTTCTTTTCCCAAAAGGTCACCTGCATTCTGCACCCAAACAGCAAAGCCCACAAAATAGAGGAAACATGTTTTTAATAATGTAGAAGGTCACCATATAACAAGTCAACAATCCATTAACTCTCCTGTGACAGTCTATTGTTGCAGTACCTTACGAACTGAGGTAGTAGTTGGCTGAAGCAGTGTAATAGGGTGTGACACTGATCTTACACTGTTCTTCTAATAAATACAGCCTCCTCCATGCCGTTGCTAGGTTAATGGACTGCCTTACAATCTTTAGTATAATTATGCTTATAATAAACATGAAATAATATTTACTCACTCTTTCACAGATGAGGAATGAGGTGTTTTAGGCAGCTGAATCTCACTGTTTCCTATGGGTGACAGATACTTAAATGTCTTTCAAGGTCTGACATTTTGTGAATAACTGGGGAAAAAAAATTTTTTTTTTTTTTTTTTTTACACACACACACCCCCACACCCTAAATGGATCTTCTGGAGACCAGGGAGCGCACATCCCATCCACTGGTGAGGCCCACACCTGCTTCCTACCAGCCAGTGCAGCTTGAGAATGAAGTATCTATGCTATCTTCTTCTCCGCAACCACAGATCCAAGAAGCAAAAGGATGACCACTAAGAAAATTAAAAGTAAGTTCAAAGACCTCTCTAGAATACTGTGTTGTGGGTAATCTTGTTCAGAAGCACGAGTCATGAAGGAAGGAATCCTATGAAATCAAGTCTCAGGGTGGCTCTACCTCACGTGACATGGTGTACAAAGGGAGGAAGAGGGAGGTATAAATTATTCACCATGGAAGAAAACCAAGCTAGACATTGTCTAGGTGTCTAGGAAGAACTTAACCCTAATGGTAATTCTGTGAAAGAATCTAGAACCCCTGTATGAATAAAGAAGCTGTGCATGGGACTTGTCTTGATTTAGAAAAAACACTTTGGCCTTGCCCTCTTTGAGCACTGACCAGCTTCTTTTCTGAGATGAAAAGGTGCAGCTCCTTAAAACATCAGCCTAAAAAATGAAGTACAGCTCTAATGCAAGCAATGAGGCTTTGTATGCCTGCCTAACATCTTCCCTCTATCATCTTCCTTCTATCACAGAGAAGGAAAACACAGTCTTATGGTGGGGCACTGCTGCTCTCAGAAGCACAGGTATACATTATGAATAACTGATTCAAGGAGTCTCAGCAGAGGACATCCTCTACAACAAAATCATTACGTAACCTTCCTCACTATCTATTAACATTTCCACTGTTCCCCACTTCAAAGCTTGTAAAACAACCATAAATACTGAGTAAACATATTAATACCTTTTTAAAACAGCCTGAAAAAGGCTTTGATTTGATAGAATGCAAGAGGAATGATCAAGTTTTAACTCTTGACAACTATTTTTAAATTATGTTTAAAAAAAAAGACTGAGTTGAAAGATGAAAGCTACTCATCTAGAGGTCAGGTTTTTAGGCAACAATGGTCGGCACCGGCCAGCACATCCCATTGCTCTAAGGAAATGTCCCAGCCTTTCCCTAACCTAAAACTTGAGTTTCTGATATAGCTTTGGCAATGCCCATTTCAGGCACTTGCAGGTTATGATCAACTTATGTCATGTTATGATCAGTTTATGTCAGGTTGACATGTAAATATCCTGACTGCTTTTGCTTACTAGCTTGCTGGTAAACAAATCTACTGAAATTTTTTTTCCACCCTACAGTCAAGCTTTAGTTATGGAGAATCATCAGCCTGTCAGCTCTATATTGGCAAAATAGAAGACCTTTAACATCATCTGCCCAGGTTATTTTTTTTTAAGTTAGTTCAAAATTTTCAGAAACATGGTTGATGGATTTTTTTACCTTACTTTACTGGGAATAGTTCCACAGTTCTGTCAGTGGTCTCATTAAGAGCCACATTACATGATCTAACACGGTCCCTTTCTAATATTACCTTGCCTCATTGTTTGCTTCATGTGGAAAGACCTGCCAGATACAGATTCAGATGCTGCAATCCGGTATGAGCAAGTGGACAATGTTTTAGACTACCCAGGTCTAGAAAATAATCCTGTGGCAAAAGCTATTCCACACCTTCACTGAGCTCTTTAGATTTGCTTCTCACATTGTATGTTCTCCTTGCCCTGTTAACTGACTGCGCTCAGGCAATGCTCATGCAGCATAATATGGCTGACACTGAAGCTCTTGATTACAACTTCTAGTATCTGCATGATCCATCTGGAACGAGAACTTCAAACCTCTTCAGCGCACTTCAGGCTCTGCGGAGAACCTTGTAAAGAGCACTGTAAGGAAGCAGTGGCTTGAGTTATGATCATACTTGCCTTCTGCAAGAGTGTTTTTCCTCCCCCCCCCCCCCCCCAGCTGTACCTTCAGTCATCTAGATCGACATTTTCTTCCTCAATGTTATCTTATTCAAGCCATGCAATAACTACTGTTCCACAAATACCTGATGTTTGGCAATAGTTAATCCATGCCTTCTCGTCAAGCCTCTGCCTATTCTGCATCTTTCATTTGTTTCCTCACTCTTCCCTTCTTCCATTCCATCTTGTATAGCACAGCTTGTTAACAAGTACAGCGAGTTATCACACACTGGGTTCTTCCCCCTTCTCTGTTCTCTGAACAAGCACCTCAAAATATAACCAGCCTAGCAAAGACTTCAGTAACTGCAAACACTGAGGTTGCTTACGTATGTCTGTTGCCTCAACTTGTATCTTTAGTCTATCATCTCCTCGCAGCCTTTGTCCATCACATTCAACCTACCACCTCTTTACAAAGCTAATAGTACACACAGGCAACAGCACTGCTCTCTTTATTCTCATTTTCAATTCACATGCAAGATGTACAGCCTGGTGCACTGCAGGATTAGTCAAGTCTTCCTGATCACAAGAGTGTCCTGATTACAGATTCTACAAACTGGGCACCTGTCAAATTTCTATAGCTATCAGATTAAGACTTTCTCTTGTTTTTCAAAAAGCAAAGAAGATTTTTCAGATGACAAACTTTATAAAATTATATGTAAATCAAGGTATTTTAGGTCTTTTCCTCTACTAGATACTATACTGAGCATTATTTGGTGGCTTTGTCTACTGGGATCCCTGCTCTTGCTGATTTCACACTGGGTTTTTGGCATAGAAGTCAAGCTATAGGCATTGGTCCATATTTCCTACTCTCTCTGAGAACGGTTTGTGCTTTTCCATCTGCTTGTCTGACTGGATGGATGTCTAGGAACAGTATTGGTTTCCGACTCCTTTGCCCACATCCTACATATTTTAAGGTTTCACCGGGCAGAAATTATGCCATTTTGCACTATTTGTTTCATAAAGAGCTACGTCAAGGATAGGGTCAAAAATGGCAAGGCAGCAGCTGGCTAGTCTCTTCAGGAGTTTGGCTCTACTATTTCCTTCCTCTTCTCAGAAAGTGCTGAATGTAGATTTTTACTTCCACAGGGAAGGACCTGATAATCCCCTGGTGGGCAATACCATCTGTCTGTTCAGGGACACGTCCGTACATCACAGATACGCAGAATGGTATGACACACAATGAGTTCTGGGCTCCACAGAGCCCTCACCACTGGGCATCCACCCCATGGGGAGTGGTCACGCTTACAGTCACTGCCTTATCTTCTGGTAGTAAAACAATTTAAAGGATTTGAGTCTGTCCGTATTCAAAGAAGTCAATGGGATGGTAGTGATCTACACCAACTGAAGTATGGGCTAGCTAATTTCTAGACTGATGCAGAATTTGGCCCCAAACAGCAAGTCCTTAAGGGATCTTTTTGGAGAACTGCCATTCTAACACAGTTCACGGAGTGAGGAGCTGGAGCTTGGAAGAGAAGCCCAGGGAAGAGGTGAGGGCAAGGAAGGGAAAAGGAAGTTAACATTCTGCAATGGCAGCTACTGAATCTTACTTTCCCAATGGATGTTTTCAAGTGGATGTTCAACTGATATTCTTACATGCCTCTGGCTAAAGCACTGACTACTTTACTCCATTAGGACTTCTGGTTTACAGCATTACATTATATGGAAAGATGAAACAGGTAGAATTCAAAACTAATGGAACAAATCATTCCTCCCCTCCTACCTTTCCCCTGTCTACACATGACAACATAGTTCTTGTTCTTCTGTTGCAGTCGGTACATCGCATGTCACCCTTAGGACATTTGCAGTAACTTTTGGAAAGGAGAAATAAACTTTCCTTTGCCAGAGAGCACAGAGATAAAATGTTGGTTAGCTCACCCATGGGGAAAAGTAATCAATAAACATATTACAACAAAAATACTCACAAAGGTCTAATCACTACAACTTCCAAAGTACAAACTGCAAGCAAGTTTGGACCAGTAAAGGCTTTTTTTACATAGCTGGCAAAAGAGCTGTTTAATAGCAGCCATCCTTGACAGAAGCAAATGAGAGTTGAAGCTGCATCACCAGAGTCTCTTTGAGCAGTGCCTCAATGAGGCAAGCGGATAGTTGCTCAAAGCGCTGGAGCTGTTATCTAGATTACTATTTTGATTACTCTGCATTGCAATGAGAAGCTGTGTCAGGGACAGCAGGTCAACAGGAACCTAGTAAGCTTCCATTTTCAAGGGCTTTTTATTTTAGTGGTCTTCAATGACATTAAATGTGAACAAATGAATAAAAGAGCAAAATCCTCTAACTTTTCTCATTGCTTATTCAAGGCAGAGATAAGCTTTTTCAGCTCTTCTAAGATATACAACCTTAATTCTGCATTCCTTGTTTTCCTATTTATTCTTTATTTTAATGTTTTAAAAGCAATTACTGATACACAGTTACAGATGGACAGCTACAATGGATGTGCCTAAAAAAAAGCATCGAGGAATTGACTGAATGACCTTGAGTTCTAATAGTCAGTGAGTCCTCTCTTAATAAGAGTCATATCCACTGTCCCACTGAAGGAAGTCCCAACACCACAGTGTGCTGTTTTCAACAGGAAAAAACTAAAACTAAAAATCATATTTCTGCAAAAGTGGTAGTTTCACAGTTCAATGGTTAGCACACATATATTTAGGCTTCAAAGTATAGGGAAGGATAGGATTTTTCCTTCTACCTACTGTGTTCCCAGAGGATTGATGCTCTTCTCAGTGCTACGGTAGGAGATGGAAATATGGTTTCCATCAGATCGGGTCAATAGGACTACAAGGTCAGAAAAAAGGACCAGACTTTCTTGGTCTTAGCTGTTAGAAGCAGCAATTTAAACATGCACACTGTAATACTAGATGCATCCACAAGACTTAACAACAAAATTGCTTTATTCTATCTAAAAAAAGGTTTTGCCCGCTTTCTATGACTACTCCAAGTTCTACATCCTCAACCATTTTTCTTACAGAGGTGGTTGGGGAGGTTTGAGTACTGGGACAAGTTCTCATGCTGCCATAATGCTGACTTGCAGACATTTTAGTGGAAGAATTACAGTGTTGCCCCAACAAAGTTGTAAACCTACCGGTCCCAAGGTATATTTATGATGTGGAAAAAATAACATGTAGATAAAATCTTGTTATCAGCTAGTAACAATAACTACCACTATTTTCTTATTCAAATGTTCAGAGCAAAGACATCAGATATTATTTATAAAGTAATAAGGTGGCAGTCCAAAGTTACTTTGCTCTTGCCCTTCTCTCCACTGAAATTACCATACATAAAGCAGAGATATTAATAGTACTTGTAATTATACAGCTTTAAATACATAGGCAGCAGAGGATCTAATTCTGAAAGATGCTTTGCACTATCAAACCTCATCTAAACCTACAGGAGTTGTAAGCAAGTGGGCTTTTGCATACCACAGAACAGGAATCTGAAAAAGCAAAAGTTTCATAAACTGCTCCAAAAAGGAGCTGGCTGTTTATTTTTCTGTTCACCTTTTGGACAAATACTGTCGCTCAACATTTCTATTTTTTTCTAAATAAGAGAAATTTACTATAACCCTCCTCCTTTAAAACAAATGTCTTCTAATTACACACACGATGCATAGGCAGAAAAGGCAAGCGGACAAGAGAGAAAAGATGCAGTAACTTTTCACACTGCTAAGGTCATGGCAACCTTGAATGCTCCTCTAAGGAAAGAAATGGCATCCTTTCTTCAAAAGCCTTACACCTATCACAAGGGTCTATTTGCAGTTAAGTCTGTGAAAGCCTTCTGTCACCTGACACTAGTCACTACAGCACAGTACTCACACAACACAGGATTTGCACAAGAGAAGGGAACAGAGCAAAGGAGCGGCAACATGGGGAACAAACATACAACTCATTTTCAAAACGTGTTCAGTAGCAATGAACTTCACTGATGCTAGCTGCAGCTCAAACTCTGGAAAGCCCCAGCCCCTGCTGCTATGATCTGTGCTGGGTTGTCTGCCTGTATGAAAACGAAGCCAGGGCTTGATGCTGCAGACCCATGGGAAGCTAAGTGCTACTGTGTAGAATTGCTTTGCAATGCACGTGTCCTGCTTAAAGCCAACTCTGCTCCCTGCACCTTGAGCATCAGAAGGGATTTAATTTCCCTGCAAGGGCCCATGAGAAATGAACAATACAATGTGCACAGTGGGCATAATCCTTGACTCTTGTTGACGCCACACAGAAATCCATTCTGTCTTCTTCTAATCCTTGCGCACAGCCGAAGCTTGCATGATGAAGCTGAAGGGACAGGAGCTATTTATAGCCTTTAATTTCATCCTGCATCAGTGGATTTTCAGGCAAAGGAAACAGAGCTTTTAGCTTGTTTCCTTTTTTAACCTGTTCAGTGCTCACAGCTTGGAGAAGTCAAAATAGTTTTACTTCAGAGTCATTTAGTGGTTTCAAGGAAATAAATATCCAAAAGTAGGTCGAAAATGCTAACGGTTCAAACCCACTATTCACCAACAAGACAGGAGCAATGCAGGGTTTCCCACTGCTGCCCCTACAGTTCTGCAGATGTAGCATAACAAGGGAATATGCAAAGCAATATAGATCATGACACTTCCAAGGGCTACGCAGGCAAGCTGCAAAGAGAAAGGCATACCTATCCCCTCTACCCTGCTTGGTCCTCAATTCCCATTTTCTGGTTTGTTTTCCATTTTGCTCCTTGCAGCTGTAAAGTCAGTGTTTCTCTCCTGCTCCACTGGCACCCTTTTTAACATGGTCACACCATTAAAGCAGATGAGTTTCATGCAGGTACACAAAGCAGACAGAGAGCTGCGTGCATGAGATAACAGAACTCCAGGGAGACTGGAGCCTCTTAAGCCCCCTAATCCACAAGGCACACGCAACACTAGCCTCCTGCAAACAGACCTGAGTGAACAACTTGGAACAGCTAAGACATTTCACGAGGTTCACGCTTCTTGTCTGCATCCTGTAATTTTTACAAGCTTATTGCCTATTCAGTGGTTTTTCTCATTATTTTTGTCTTCTGTGATTTGACATTCCAAATCTATGATGTGATCTGTTTTGCTTTGTTAGGCATGACTGAATCAGACACAAGGAATCATTTTTTTCTTCCCATGTGCACAGGAATAAATTTTGTGAACATATACCTGCTAAAAGCTGTTGTTGAACATGAATTTGTGTCATCTTTGTCTACAAGCACCCATTCCAGTACAACTGAATAGCTTAATGTGCGTTTGTAAAGCATATGCAAAAAAAAAACATTAGAAGGCAAGAAAAAACTCTAATAAACATTCATGAAATTACCAATTTGAAACCAGGCAGCAAGAAACTAAAACAAACACCAGGGAGAAAATGAAAAGAGAAGAAACATAGGTAATAAAATCACATGATTAAACTGATTAACATGTTGTTGATTTAGCTGTGTAAGTTAATACTTTTATAAATAAGAAACATATCTATCCCAATGATCATTCTATATACCCATCGCTTGTTGGGTACTTCCAAGCAATTGATCTGGAAGCAGAGTTAGCACAGGGGTGACTGATAACTATCTGAGTTTAAGGAGCAGGCTTTGACATGTCTGAAAGTAACAATGATAGTCAAATGGTCTAGCTGACCTATTTACGTAGAGGATGGAAATCCCGAACTAGCACTGTGCTAATGCATGGGGAAAAAAAAAATAAAAAAAAATCAGTAACAGAAGCCAAATCATGAGGCAAACCCAGGCAGTATAAATCCCTTTAGCAGAAGACCAGCAGCACAACATCATGATAAGTGACATGCAGAAAGCCAAAAAAACAGAGGTGGGAAATGGGTGTGCAGTAAACTAGTTGTACTTCTGCATTTAAGCTACAAAATGAGACCACTGTTTTTCTAAAATCCCCCAAACACCTGGAGATCAGTCTTTGGGACTTCACATCCTATAATGAAAAAATTTTTAAAGCTTTGTTCTGTTTTCCTTTTTATTTTTTCCAGACAAGAGCGTGGGAGGTAATTTTAATGTCTGAAAAATACCAATACATTCTTTCTTCTTTTCCTTCTTCTCCCTTTGTACTTCCCCTCTTCTTGATCTCCTCTTAATTTCTGAAGAGCCTCAGTAAGGGACATACTTTAATTTTAAAACTAAATTTACTAAGCCAAATGACTGAGGGTATAAACCACTGCAGCTCCACTGAAGTCCACAAAACTTTACCAATTTGTATCAAAGTATGTTATTCCATTTTTTTTCTCCCTTTGGTAAGTTTTGAATCAAATCTCTTTTACTGAGGATTACAAATTCACCCTTATTTCCTACCAAATGTTAATATTCACAGTGGGTTAAGACTTTTAAAATCAGTTTAAGAAAATTAAGCACCCTGTGGCCATTGCCCTTCAATAAGAACTGATACCTTACTCCCTCAGTAGCTTAAGAAGTCCCATAGGTAGTCAAATCCTTCTCTCAATTACACTGGTAAAGAAGCACAGTTATTCAGAGGGGTTCTGCAGATATGTCACAGATGCAGTGAGTTCAGATTTAATTTCTGGAGAGCATCATGTACAATACCTTTCCTGACCTGCAACATTTGAGGAAGCATTGATCAGATCAAAATTCAATATTTCCAGTCCAGTAGTTTAAAGGGAGATACATGCATACATGGACATATAAATATACAGCTATATAAAAATATATAATTTTACAGTTACAATACTATATTATATAAATGGACAGCATTTCCCCAGCAAATAGCAACATACCTCAATGTAGCAGTTCTGATGCTTAGTTAACTTGGAACATACAGCTTATATGAAAGAAATCTTGTGGATTGCTCCTCCACTCCACCCAAATGTAGACTGCTGTGATTCCTACATATTCCTTACCACCTACCTGGCCCTTAAACAGAGCATATGTTTATACACCAAATAAACAAAGCAAGGAGACCCATGAACCCATGGAAGAAAACTTGTTCTAACACAGAAGAAAGCCCAGAAGGATGAACCTGTTTTGGGAGGAGGAGGGAGTGAGATCAATAGATACATCTATAGATTCCATGACCAGACTTGCAAAAATAAGTAAAAAACAATTTTATGTGAGCTTCTTGTCTGAGTTTGTTGTCAACTCTTCTGTGAAAGAGCCAATAAAGGTTAGATAAAGGCTCAGGCTTTAATAAAGAATCTTCTCTCTCCTCATCTACCTGCCCTATTTGTCTAGCCTTTTCTCTCCTGCTGAATCTCCTAAGAGGTCATGATCTTCTAGTTGCGACATCAGTGTCTGTTGCTGTGGGGAGTGGTTGGCAATATCACTAATACAGGATTATGATCAGCATGTTGCTCTGTGTGCCAAAGCAAGCACACAGATGCGGGGAATGACTTTGAGCTGCATCAAAATGCTTACTTCTGTTCAAGCTCCCCACTCTCCACAGACCACACAGGGCTGTGGAGCAGCTCTGCAGGGAGACAGTGCTTCCTCGCAGGACTAGCCATCCCACTAGCACAGATTCCATACAGGCAGCTAAAATCCTGCATGGTTTCTCCATCTAATCTCTTTTCAGAAGTAAGTTTGGGAAGCTGTGCTGGCTGTCTTTGTTGGAAGGCCTCCTGAAGATCTGTTCCAAGTCTCTGCCTGGCCTCTCTTTATCATTATCCTTATGTTCCTATTCAGTATCTACATACCTGAAAATAGATGGATTCCATGAAAGCCACTTCTTTCTTATTTATTTAACCGATTATGCACATAGCTTTACTGACACATTTATAGAACAAGACATCGAGAGGGAGCAGAACAGAGTAGTTTTCTGACAGAGAACAAGATTCCCTTAGTTCAGTATCCAAAACTGAACTGTTTGGCCTGGCAGATCTAGCTTGAAGATTTTGCATAAAACCAGGGTAAACCTCAGCAACATCCAGTTTCTTCATCACACAAATGCTAAGTGAAACTCTGCCGGCATAACCCTTCCAAATACCTTCTGTCTCTCATATGAACACAGCATCTACATCTGAAACAGAAGCCACTTAAACTCAAACCTTCCTGCCACATAAAAAACCACACAAATGTGACAAGTTTCACCATGGGATCTCAGATTGTACATACAATTGACAAAACAGGAAAAGCGCATTTCAATTTTAGAAGTATAAATAGTGCATCATGTATGCACTGGAAACTACCACTAAAACTAAAATGCACTTTCAAAAATCATCTACTGTTCAATCTTGAATTGATCCAGTTATTGCTACTGCAATTCTCTTTCCACTTCCAACAGAATCTCTTTTTAAAGTAATTTTAGGCATATATAAGGCATAATAAGAATTATCCTGAAAGAGATTTCCTGCTCTTGCCCACCGTCCTTCAAGGAATATTCTCCTTGCCAGGTATTCATTTATACAGTTGGTTATGAATGAGTAATGATAGTAACATAAGATACTTTTGGGACACTTTGGACCAAGTCTTCATTATGTGGAGAAACACAAGTAGGCAAAATGAAGAGCAAATTCCTGCACACTCTGCAGTTCAGAATGGCTTCACAATCTATGCTCTGAGATGCTGTCTTTTTGTTCGTTACTGTAAACCTTTCCAAATAATGAATAATTAAAAGCAGCTAAATTACATGGTATATCACATTAATGACCAGAAAACAGGGGTTTATCTCATCTTCCCATTTCTCTCTTTTATTACCTATAGTATTGTTGACCCTAGTCACCTCCTGGGTGTTACTCCCATTTAACCTACTCTCTACAGCCTGGAGCCAAAAGGAGCAATGTCACATAGCTTAAAGCAGAAGTCATCAGCAATGCCACCAGTGTTCTCCAGTTAGGAACTGCAGCAATACCACTTTGTAAGTACACATTCCCAATAACTACACAGGGTCTGAAAAGGGTATTTCTCAGGTTTTTCTATATTTCTAAATAGCGTGCTCCTTGGCACAGACCAAGCATGGGAAAAACTTAATCCCAACGATAACACATCTCACCAGTTTGTGGAAGCATGGCAAAACCAAAAACTTGATCTGCAACCCTGCGTGTGACCAACATTCATTGCAATCTGTCTTTACTTTCTTTTCTGAAGATACTGAAGAACAGCATCAGTCCTCACAGACTTGCCAAAGAGAAGAGGAACAAAAGAAAAAAGGTGGAGAGACTCTCACTGGTAGGGTGTATCTGAACTTACATTTACCATAGTATCCGCAATAAAGAATTCAGCCTAAAATCAGTTAAGCCCCCAATTAGTTTGTGTAGTATCCAAGTATGATGCCACTAAGAGAGGAATATGTTATCAAGAGAAGAATTAGCAAGACAATTAGCTCAAAAACTATTTATGGGAAATAGCATTTCTCTTCTCTGAAAAAGATTCTATCTTGTTTCTAGTGCATGCCAGCCTTTCCTCGATGGTCCCTTCCCCATTTTCTCAGGCTATATACCAAGAAAAGCCAAAAATATCACAGACTGTAATTTCAACTATTTACAGCATAGCCAATTGCATGAAAAACACATGTATCCTGCACATCTGCCACCGTCCTGCAGGCAAAAAGAAGAAAAAAAAAATCCAAGATATGTAACAAGATTTCCAGCATTTGAGTTGCAGTGATGTATTTGCAACACAGCATCATGGCTACAAGCAGCCCTACAGGGGCACAAGCAGATGGCTTGATATTATTCTCCAGACCTTGGATTGCCAAGTGTTAATAGGGCTGTAAATCACTCCCGTAAAAAAAAAATAAAAAAAAATCAGAGACTGGAAGTGTAAATGTGTGGTTTTATTCCTCTAGCAAAATGTGCATGGTATATCTATATTGCTACCCACTGCATAAATATTTTCTTCTTCAAGAAGTTCTTCATCTAACATTTTGGTTCCACAACTGGCCAGCTTCCAGTAGTCCAGAGAAGTAGTACTTGGTTGCAGATAATTAGTCAGAAATATAAGCCACACTTCAGAAGGAACAGACTGGAGATAGATTCAAATTCTCTAAATGTTGAATGAAACAGTTCAAGATCACCTCAGCTCTCAAACTACCATGATAGTATGAGATAGCCTCCTATGAAAAATAGTAGAGGAAATGTTACTTTCTCTCTACTTCTCAAAATAATGGAATCTCTTCCTAACCCCTAAATCTCCACTGCTTATACAACAGCCCAGGCGATAACTAACTCCAGACTCACACCACCGCCAAACAGCACTTTGCTAGCTTGTCTTTGCCCATTCCAAAGACCACTGACGTCAGTAAAACACTATCTGTTGAAACCAACGGCTGTGGATCAGCCGTTTGTAGATTTGTAGATTCCAGAGAAGCTGTACCCAAGCACAGATCTGGTATTTTACTTCAGTTTTTCCCTAGATTAATTCAGACCACTGAATCTGAGAGATTTTAGATAACAGTGATGTTAATCTGGGGGAGTAGGGGGAAGGGGGGAAACCTAGCACCGAATAATTATGCTTAAGTATCCTGCTAAAAGATGAATTATTCCACCTCTCTCTTGTTATAAAGCAGAGGATAGAATGCAAAATTACTGATTTCAATAGGTGCTGCTGATAGTATTTCACAATTGAAAATTTGAAACTGTAGAAATAATTTCTTTTTCCACGTACATTATGGAAAAAAAATTAACATGATGAAAAATTCTAATACATGGAACAACAACAAAGAATCTAAAAAGATAACCTGATCACAAACTGAGCAAACTTATGAATTGGCAAGGGGAGAGAAAAACTACCTCTACACATCTAGAAAGATGACAATATTAATTAACACAGGAAAAATGAGACCCAAATTCAGAGTTCCTGTAACTGTTGATAAAGATGTCCCTAAGATATATTACCTTTCCTTTTTATTCACACTTCCTTGCCAAGAGGTATAAATGTCACCTTCACTTCCTTCACTCTCTACACAAGGTCAGGGAGCTTTACAGCCTTCTTCCTGGGATGACTCCAAAACATGCCTGTTCAGCACACTGCCACACAGACACTATTGATCTCTGCAGTTGTACAGAAGTCAAAGAGCCAGCAGAAATCCCATTGTTGCAAGAAGGTACATGGGGCTGATGACAGCCCTCTAGAAAAAGAGTTCGTTGGTGAAGACTGCTCAACTAGAGGAACACAGGCAGGAAGAATACCTGAAAGTGTGATTATGGAAGGGGTTTAGAGAATCATTCCTTAGAAGAATTTTGGGAAAGAATGATGCAAAACAAAAATGCATACTGTTTTGGTGGTGAGCAAATTCAAAGGAAAGAGACTAAAAACCAATTCAGTCAACATCCAATTTGTCTCCAGGTTAGGCCAACAAAGGATGAGAATGCCTGTATTTCAGTATGGGTATTGTAACAAGCTTTAAGCACCAGTCCCTCAAAAAGTGCCTGAATGCCTCCGAGGAACAGAAAATGCTAACACTATAAGGCCAAATGATAAGCCTCTAATAGCCAGTACTTAAATCTGTTTCTTAATCGCTTCTCATTAGCAAATTGGTTTTTTGAAGTCTAACTTAGAATCAACAAGATTTAAAATACTAGCCTTGAATGAAAGATGTTGGAAGATATTCTTTGCTATTAAATCTATAAATAGACTCAAAATTTAGCCTAGTTTTTAAATCTCACTGATATGCCAAACAAGACAATTAAAGTACTCCTGCAGATAAAACAGTTTTCTTAACAACCGGCACAGACACCAAAATCTCCAGTCAGCATATAGCTGCTTCATTAGCCCATTCAGCTTAGGAGTTAGGAACAATTGCTTACTTGAATTTTACCTAGCTTAGTCCTTGTCTTTTTCAGAAAAGTTAACAATTAAATGATTAATCTAAACTAAATGCATTTATACTGTTGCATTATAAACTCAGAGTAGAGATGAAGAGATCCCTACAGAATAAAATACAAGAATCACTGACATACAGAATCACCAGTACTAAGTTTCACTGAAATCAATGTAAGCATGAATCTGGGAGAATTTTTCAATGAATCAGAAAGTGAATGGATGGATAAATCTTCTCAATAAAACATTCAGGGCCTCCATAGAAATACAGCAACCTGATTTTCAGTTTAGTAAACAGAGGGTACAGGCAAAATGTAAGAGCTGTAGGTAAAGGCAAGTTTAGGTTAGGAGTGAAAGGGTAATTCAGATTATTCTTTTTGTCACAACAAAAAGACAGCTCAAACCTGACTTATTCCTTGTGTTCTTGCACGGATGACATTGTGATATTAAACAACAGCCAAGTGTATCATGTTGCACTTGGAACTAGGCCTACCCATTTGCATTAAAATTCTGATTCAGAACATTTAAGACTAGACTTAAAATCCATCCTAAATTGACTACAGAAACTTCGTCAAAGTAAAACCAGAGGCTTTGACATAGCTCTACTAATAAGAGAAGAAGAGCAATAGTAATTCTGTGTCAGATAACAAACATGACATTTTTCAGGAGCGGAGAAGAGAATGAGCAGGCACATCCACGCTTGCCTGAGCAGACAGGGAGGCACATACAACAAAAGACACAAATCTATCCTTGTGCCAGCAGTTACAGCTCTGTCTTCCTGTGGAAGCTACACCCACTTACGCTGATTTGCTCTGTAGATACTTTTAGAACCAGATCAACGTGTGCAAATCCATAGAACCTTACCAAAACCCAATGGAGCAGTGCCAGTTTGCAGCAGAGGAGAATCTGAATCTTGCAGTACCTTTGGAGCTTGTTTGACTGAAGGGTTTTACGAGGGAGGGAATTCCTTTTCTTTCAGCTTATTTAAATGACCTGCAGTTACTATGGTTACTCTTAAGGCATCTGAAATCTGCCTGCATGATGCAATTGGTGAAATGACAAGGTACAAAAATTGATGTTCCTGTGAAACAGGCTGTTCACCAGGACAGAAAACCAAAGGCTGTAAATAGCTGATGCTGAGGATCTCCTATTTAGCCCATTGGCTCCAACTTTCAGTGTTATCAAATTAGCATTTCCACTGTAGCTCTCTGGGTGACATGGGGCACAAGTGCTTTTGTTTCAACAAAGCCCACTGTGTTAAGTTCACTTCACTGAGGCTTTAAGACAATAGAGAAATGTCATTCAAAGAGCAGGAAACAATGAGCTATTATCTCTGTCATTTATCTGGCCTATCTATCAGACAGGGAGCAAAAAAATCTTGTTTCTTTAACAAATTATGTCATAAACTGCAAAAGAGGCTGCAAACACTCTTCCTTCTCGTCCTGCTGTGGCTGAGGGTTAAGGACACTTTCTCTGAGTGTTTGTGCTTGCCCATTTACCCCCATATGTCATATCAAAATACCACAACCAGCACTGTAACAAAAGCCATGTTAAGCTGTAATGAGTTAATAAATAGAATATGGGAATACAGAAGCAGTCACTCATCTCTCTCCAGCACAGCTATTTATACAAACACCAGGGTAGGCACATTCAGCCCAATAAAACCTGTTATTTTAATAATGTAGGAAGTGTTGGTGTAACATTTTTTTTTCACATGCATTTTAATTCATTAACCTGCCCCAGGCTGACTACTCAATAACTTACAATTTCTTCTTCATCCTTAGCCTGGTACCATCTGTGACAATAAAACAAGGAAAAGGGTGGAGGGAGATTGAAGGGGTCGGCGTTCAGAAGATCTCGCGATGTCACGGAAAGTTAGAGGGTTAGTCGCAGCCTTGTGATGTACCTGTAACCCCACCTCCCCTTGTTAGTATAAAAGGAATTAACTGCGCAATAAAAGGCGGAAGTTGGCGCTGACACTGCGTGTGTTATCTGTCTCTTTCCCTGGTCCGGGCCGACCAGTGATCTAAGCGTGGCACCTTGATATGTAGCGAACGCTACATAATGGTGACCCCGACGTGATCGGTTGCCTAGGCGACGATGGAACTTGCGCAAGTGATTAAGGTGTTGAAAGGGTTGGCTAATGAGGTGGGTGCCCGCGGAACGATTAGGAGGGGCCCCACGGGCGAATGCATCCAATGGGTGCTGCGCCGGGGAGGGATGAGTTCTCCCACAGAAGTCTTTACTCCCCCACGTTGGGGAGTGGTTCGGGAGATGTTGATTCAGTCGGCGCTCGAGGGTGAGCGCGGAGCTGCGGAACGATTACGAGCTTGGGAAATGGTGGAGGGGGTAGTTATGGTAGGACTAAAGGCTAGGGAGTGCAGGTCGGCGGCGCGAGCTGTCCTGTTCGCGGATGAAGCGCCGGTTCAAAAACAACGGGGGACAGTGCCCCCAGGGACAGTGAGACAAGATCAGACGGAGTGGGTGGTTGTGGAGCCGGGCTCACAGAGCGGGCCATCTCTGACTGAGGGCGTGGACACGGAGGGTACGGCAGAGATGGGGGGTTTTCCGATAGAGACGGTACCAGCGGGGACGGACGAGCCCCCTCCGCAGTGTCTGGGGGGCGTTGCGGCGGCTGGTTCGGAAGGACTTGGAGGAGTGCCTCCTGGACTGGGTTCCAGGCAGGGATGTTAAGGGAGATTTATACCGTCAGGTGACGGAATGGGAGGAAAGAACACCCTCGGAGGGGGAAATCAGGAAGCTGAGAGGGTTAAAAACTGTGGTAGAGGGGGAACCACCCCCTGGCGAGGGAAATCAGGCGCCTCTGCCGGGAAAGCAGGCTGAGTTTTTGCCTGCTGAGCCTGTGCAGGCTGCGCCTTTGCCTGCTGGGCCTTTGCCTGCTGAGCCTGTGGCGGCTGAGCCATTGCCTGCGGCGCAATAGCCTCTGCAGACGAGAGGGAGAGGCATTGGAGGGGAGTAAAAAAAAAAAAAAAAAAGTGGGGGCGTTTCACTGGAAAGTCCTTGAGAACTTACAGAATGCTGTGAGTCAGTGGGGAATCCACTTATTGATAAAGCCAGTAATTGTATGTAGAACTTGCTTTAGGTAAAAAGTGTGTTAAGCATACTTTGATTAAACATAGCGTGAGCGAGGGTATGCCTGTATACAAACACCTGAAGGGCTACTGAAATGGGTTCCTAGTCATATGATTTGTCCTGCCTTAACCTCGTAGTGTTTGATTTTTCTTACAGATTGCTGTCATCCTGTCCTGGCTTGTGACACCTTGGGTATCCGGATGACATCCTTCTCAGAGTCCATCAATACGTGCCTTTATGGGATCCGACTGTCAGAGCTCGCGGCCAGGAATCTAGATGCCTCAGACATTATGCCTTAACATCAGCGCACCAACGATAGGCCTTATAGAGAAATAGAAGTAACTCTTTCGAAGTCTTACCTTTCAATCTACCTCTTGTGTGAATTTCTATAACGGAGCTCTTTGCTCTCCAGGGTAAATGGGACATTTACAGGTGTTTAAGATAGTGTTTTAAAGTAGTTGTAGAGATATTTTTCTACTCATGGCACTTTATATAGTTATTTCTTTGTGTGGAATTGTTCATAACAATAGAAGCCAACTCGTCATGGGGAGGGGAGAGATGTAGGGGTTGGCGTTCGGAAGATCTTGCGATGTCACGGAAAGTTAGAGGGTTAGTCGCAGCCTTGTGATGTACCTGTAACCCCACCTCCCCTTGTTAGTATAAAAGGAATTAACTGCGCAATAAAAGGCGGAAGTTGGCGCTCACACTGTGTGTGTTATCTGTCTCTTTTCCTGGTCTGGGCCAACCAGTGATCTAAGCGTGGCACCTTGATATGTAGCGAACACTACAGGAGAAGGAAATGTTTGTTAAATAAAATCTAAATGATGGATTCAGATAGATGTTTTCCATCATTAAAAGGAACCAAAGTGTTACTTATCCAAACTGCAAGTGTACAATACTGATTTCAACAAACACAAACCAAATGCAAAACAGAAAGACAGTCCTGCTTCTTTTATTCAGCAACTAAGAACTAGGTTGAGGATGCCCATGTTTTGCCCTGTAGCAGAGGCTGACATTGTAACACCCCCAGTAAGGCAGGGAATTGCCATTTCAGGCCGTGATCCTACATCACTGATGCCCCTGAGAGCTGGGCCACTGACTTCACAGGTCTAAGGATCAAGCCTTTAGGTGTCAGCACAGTTGCTACATACCACAGAAGAAATACCAGCTGAAGGTTTCTGGCAGCAAGGGACACTAAAGTTCATGGTTAAAAGCTGCTCACTTGGCCTTCTAAAACTTCCACTTTTGATACCGCCTCTCAAGAGCTGTGTCATGTGTTAGTGCTTGCAAATAAATTTGTAAGGTATCCACTGTCCTCTCAAACATAAACCAAAATTTTAGAACCAAAACAAATATCTCTGAATGGACTCTCAAAAGAGAAAGGACTCAATGTTAAGTTGCATGTAAATAAAAATCATGTCATCTCTAGGATTTAGAAGCTGCACTCCAAATGACAGGTGATCCCTTTTGACTCATCAGCTCCAGTACCCATCCTTAGTTCACCAAACACCTTTTAAATGTGATACTTTCAGCTTTAACAGCTGTTTCTTGCTAAATCTGCTTTAGTTACCCCCTCTAAAATTATCTGCTTATGTCAGCATTGTTTTAGAGCGTTGTTTGTAAAAACTTTCTAGACCACTGTGTTTGCAGGACTAGAGACACCTATTTCTTTTTTACAGCACCTACATCAACAGCATTAGCAATCATACACAAAAGCCTTCTGCTCCACCAGTCTCTGCAGTGCCAAGAAAGACTTGTACTATTCAGTTTCACCAGATATGTACAGTTGCATATAATGAAAAGTAAAAGGCACTCCAGCCAAGCCTTTGGACTGTAAATTTGGGATGTAACAACATTCTGAACTAGGCAGCAAACCATCAACTGTATCCTTAGACACATCTTCCACTCCTAATCGTTAGCAAGGTCCCAAACCCTCTGCATGCTTAATGGAGGGATCTTCACCTCTACTTACACAGGTCATGTAAACGCAGGAAGGAGGGCTACGTGAAGAGGCCCTAAACACTTCAAGCTTTTGCATAGCTTGCTGTATTGTTAAGCAGCAGCAGGAGTATGAATAACGTGGATGTAAAGCAGCTGTTTGTGTTTCAGCAGGCAGAAGATGGCTGGCTAGGCTACAAAAATCAGCAGAAGCAGCAGAAATCCTTGCTTTGCCAGTCCAGTCTTACCTTACAGAAAAGGAGATGAGCAGGAACTCTCTCCATGCCCTGTGCCCTCCAGGTTACTGCAACGTGAAGATTGCACTCAGCACTTCACAGCCTGAGTGATTCTACTCTGGAGGGCAGCTAGCCAAATGACAGTCCAGAAGGATAAAGAAATGTTCAGGGAAATCATCACAGAATGAAATCCTGCTTCTAATAAAAATTAAAAAAAAAAAAGAAAAAAAGAAAAAAAAAGGTATATTAAACAACTGTTAAGTCACTCTCCTCTCTCTCCTGCACTAAGGGCCTCACTGTGATTCTCTGCATTTTTATTTCCTCTGGCTTACAAGAGTTGAAGTCATTATTCGGTGCAAAAATAGGAATTGTACTTCCCAAAGGACCTAGCAAACCACCATTGTAAACACAAGTATCTTTGATCACACAAGTTTTAGGTACACCATAATCTCTCGTGCATTCTAGTCTACAAATCTTGCTATCCAGTCTCACAGACTCTTCCTCAAAGCTGTTATGTTAGAGCATGAGGAAAAAATAGGAGGGGGGGAGAGGGGAAGACAGAAAAATTACCATTAAAAAAATATACTCTGGAACACCATTTCAGAAGCTATCAAACAGCAGAATTAATAGACAGTTAATTTAGGGGAGATATTTCCAAAGGATTAGACTCAAAATTTCCAGCTTTCCTAATAACTATTTGGTAATTTGAGACCTAAAGATTCTACTTTTGCAAACCAGACCAGCAGTATCACTGTTATACTTTAGCTTCTATGTTTCCTTCACAGCAGTTTTATGGCTAGGGCTCCAGGATACAAGGGAAAGGCCCTAGCAGTCACTGAAAAAAAATGAACCCATTCATACAAGGTGCTGGAAATTAAATGACTAATCACCCATCAAGCAGAATGCTTCGCAGGGGTTTGTACCAGTGAACCTGAATACTGATGCTGCCAAACTGTATGTATACTGTTCTTTTACATCTGTATACAGTTCTCAACCTGTAAGAAAAGTAGATAACCTATCATAGCAGATATATTTCTGATGAAACATTTCAAAAAAACAATTGTACACCACTGGAGTCACCAGAATGGGAAAATAAAATAGCTCTATGTTTCATTTGCTTCTTTCCTTGTAGTTATTTTTAAAATTAAAGTAATATTTCTCCCCACAGGCCAGGTACTTTCATCTCATATTCCACAAATCTCTACTCATGTGCTGCTTATGTGTTTCTCAGATTCACTTTGCTTACTCTGGCAAAACTCATGTCAGCACAACCAGAAGTTACACTCACGTAGTGCCTACAAGCTTAAGTTCAAGATTAGCAAGGTCATTTCACTGACACTAATAAAGAATAAAAGACCCAACTGTTCCTGCAAATCCTCTCATTTCCATGGAGTTATGTCAGCAGAGAACATTTTAGTATTATCCTCAGAATGAGAGAGCAAAGGACACTAACCCACTAAAAGGCCGGCCATGGATGTAGAAGGGAACTGGCAAATCTACCCAATCAAAAATTTCAAGATTTTGACAACAATTCCATCCCTCATTTATCTCAATTTGCCCAAAGGCCTCATCCCGAATACAATTACATTATGAGCATTTGCTTATATTTCAGTATCTCTGGTAATTAACGAGTGTCTCATGAAGCTGGGACATAACGTAAAGACAGGGTATTGAGCATACTTCCATGCTAAAACTCACCCACTCGTAGATGACATTAGAAACCTAATAGTATCTGAATTTGGAACATCCTACTGCAGCAGTTCTGGAAAGACATTGAAAGCAAATGTCCTTTTCATCCCTTTCTTAGAAAACCTTATGGGTAACTAAAATCCTTCTAGACTAATACATATATCATAGGTATAGGTTATAAAAGATACATTTACATAATACATACAAAACAGATATCCATTAACTTATCTATAATTACATGAGCTCCCTAATATTACACCACAGGTGCAGAAGAAATGACCACACATACAGCACCAAAGACTTTATGGAAATACAATAATTACAGATGAGAATCAGAACACCACTTAACATTTAATCTTTTCTTCTGATCAAGAATAAAAGGGATCAAACTCTATCCCTCCACATATGCGTGTATAGGCACATGCAGACACTTTTCCTCGCCTGTCGATAATAGAGAGATATGCCTCAAGAAGGGCCCTTTCAGTACCCTGACAGCTTTGACAGCCACTAACATTACAGCTTATCAAAAAGAGGACATAGCATGATACCAGTATGTTAAAATCTCTTCCCCACTTTTGCCCTTTTGACATTTCTTATTGTTTGCTGCCAACACTCCTTTACATTGTAGGATTAACATTGACACACAACATTTCAGAGTAAAATTCGTAACAAATTAAAGACCTTGCTCTCTTCTGTCATCTACTAATTCAGAGAAACATGAGTTTCATAAAAGCACAAAATTCACTAAAGATCACATCCACTGTCCAAGGAAGTCAAAACTATATTTCCAATTAATTAAAATCTGATGAGTCTGGATGAAACTCTAAAATTATAACAGGAAACATATTTCATTAAGAGACCACTTAAGAAGATAATCACCCACTTCCAGGATTAATTTGAAAGGTCCTTATTTTAAAAGAAACTTTATGGTACAACTAGTTTTACCAGTAAGTTGGATGGTCCCTTTGAGAGATTTTGCCTTGCATCTTACCTGAGGGTGAAGCTGCAATGACAGAAGCTACAGAGAAACCACAAGCTGAGTAGATTTGTGTTTACAGAATCTAGAAAGTGCTAACAAGGGAAACAGTACTTTTCACAGGTTCAAAGCAGAGCTTTTCCAGTTGGGTTTTAAGTCTGGGTTGATCAAAATTGATCTTTTAATTCTCCCTTAAGTCTATACCCAGCCCTGCCTTTTTTTGGCTGAGTGTAAATGAACACCTAGAGAAGCTCCACATTTGAGGGCCCAGGCATACCTTTTGTGAAAATGAATAAACAAGCATTAACAAGCCATAAAACCTGATTAATTTTGGGCCAATTTCTATCATCTTTATCTCCACAGCAAATCAAGCTATATGTGAGGTGGAATAGGAACCACTGTCCGCATCATCCCACAGGCTGTTTTGATGACACCAGTTCTGTCTCATCTCCAGCAGGGTTAGCTACCAACTTTTTAGTCCAAGCCTGAAAATGAAGAATTGCTGACTTCCTAGGGACATGTATAATACACATTAACACACCTGAAATGTAGACACAGATACCTAGCCACTAGCCCAGAAAAGAAAGCAGCATTCAGATGCTGACAAGGAGTAACTGGGAAAGGTGAGAGCATCTCTGGTGGCATCATCTGCATCACACACCTCAACTGCACAATGATCCATGAATTAGTTACAAGACAGCACTAATAAATTACCCTGAAAGTTTGACTCTTAGTTTATGTGCTACTTTAGGAATTTTAAAAATTACTTTGAGCAATTCTTGGTCCTGTTGTTTTAACAAAAATTCTGAAGAATGTTCTGACTTAGTCTATTCTCCCAAAATAATTAGTTTGGTGGGGGTTTGGGTTTGGGGTTTTTTGGTGGGTTTTGTGTTTTTTTAAGCAATTTGGTTTTCATTTCAGGCCAAATCATGCCCTCAAAGTGGTGTTTATTCTTCATTTTCTTTCCAAAAACCTCAATTTACAAAGCTGTTCCAACATACAACTCTGAGAGCTTCATCTCCTCAAATGAAAAACATCCTTTAACCGAACTTTGTGCCAATTTGGGTGGTGGCAGCCTTTTAGCACGTGAATAGAGTCTTTGAAAGGACCAGAATAAAAGCGGAGACCGGGATCTTGATTCTTTATAATTATACGCAGAGTTAAATCTACGTTGATAGACTCTCCATGGCATAGAAAGACATGGTAAAGCTAACATGAACTTTCATGTTTACAGATACACAGCATTTGGTGGGGTCACTGGATCAGGATTCCCAAGACTCAACATCTTGGCATCTTTAGAACTCCTCTTCTGCGTCATACACATATGGGGGGTTCAGAGCAATGAATGTATTCAGAGCAGGGAGGTGCATTTCCACTGGATACTGGAGGAAAAAAAAAAAGCTTTGGAGATATCTAGTTCACAAAGGACTTTAATGTATATTAAACAGCTTCAATAAAATAGGAAACATCCTGGATACAATGTAACTCCCAATGTTATTTCAGGTCTGACAACATAGTCACCTTGCTATACATACTTTGCAAATTACAGCAATATTCTCATCTCTTACCACAAAGGTGTCCAAAATCTGCAAGACTGGCTGCCACCCTCTTTAGCAAAGGCTTTTTTTTTTTTTTGCTATTTGTTGTGACTAAAAATTCAAATTGGGTTCAATGACAACACTAAGTCAAAATTGTTAACATTTTTATCCAAGACTTCTAATTTACAATGCGACTAACTTTCCTCTTTGCCATGAACACTTTTTATACTTTGCTTACTGCGATCTGATCAATGGGAAATAAATGGCCATTCCACTAAGAACTCTGTGGATGTGTGAAGTTGTGCACTAAAAAAAAACAACCAAAAACCAAAAAACAAAAACCCAAACAACTTGTGAGATTTATTTCAAATCCAGATTAGTACGCATATTAAATCAAATTGGTTCTCTTAAACTGGCCCCGGGAATCTTTGCCCACCTCACATGAAATTCTCTCAGACAGGGAGAACAACCTTCAACTCTGACAGGGGAACCATTTGCTCCAGCAATGAACAAAGCAGCATTGGCAGACTAAGGTAGGAGAAACTCATACTGACTTCACTATTTGCTATAAATCTCAAATATACTTGGGCATTAAGTTGCACCAAAATTTTATTTGATAGAGAGGATTTAATAAGAAAAATATCTACCTTCTAGTCCACGTATGATACTAAAGCCAGTCTGGCACATGGACACTTCAGCGAGGAACACTTCCCTGGTAAAATAATTGTAGGATCTGGTCATTAAAACACTACGCTGAGATGCAGAAATCTTGAGTTCAACTCACAGCTATGTCACAGACTTCCTCGGCAAGTCTGAAATGTCATTGAATCCCTTTGTGGTCAACATAGTCAATGAAGTTTATTATCATTTTCTTTATAATATCCTTTTGGAATAAAAACATTTATGCACTTACTGAATCTAGCAAAACAGGGCTTGAATCACATATCAATCCCCACAGTGTCACTGTAGTATTGAGTTCTGACACCAATTCTTCGCCATGGGATGTCAGCTAGGAAAGGAAGCTACGGCTAAAAAATACGTCTGTGAGTGTCCTTCTACAAAACCAGTTAAAAACTGGCTGCCCTATCAATAAGAAAGGGATATGCTCAAGTCTGCTGAACAATTCCCTGATACAATCCATCCCTGCAGCCAAACAAGGTAAAATTCACAATGCCAGCACCATGTACCTAGTATAAATCACCAAGTGCTGCTAGAATGGCAGTTCTGTAAGACCTGAAGGCCTGGAGTCCGTCATGCAATAAACCACTCATCAAGTGACAAGACAACAAACTAGTAAGCAGTAAGAAAAGCACATAATTTCAACCAGCCATCCAAAAAGCATTGTTTCCTCCCTGGCATATTACACTGCAGAAGATTACAGCACGGAAAGACATTAGTTCTCCAAAACCACCATAAAGGCAAAACAAAGAGAATCTTAATGCTTTGATTCTGCATAAGCTTGGTTCCAACGACGAGAATTGTATTAATAAAATGCCTTTGATATTCACACAGATAGTGCACTAATTTCCACAGGGGCAGATCTTTCCCAGGGATGTTAAGCAGCTGACTGATTGCAAAACAAGTAGGACCACAAGAAAAGGAAGTGATGAAGTCAAGCTTCCTATGGGTTTGTGTGCCAGTTGGTTTCCAACTAGGTGCAAACCTGATCTTAAAATTTCCTTTAAGTAACAATTTTCATAACAGAGCTTTTTCACTTGTAGTCTCTAGTGCCTAGTAAAGGTTATACCTGTGATGATGATCTCTCAGCAGAGCACTAAGGGCACCCTCTCTCCTGCACTGTAGAGGCTCTTACCTTTCTTGACAAATTTGGATTAAACTGGCCAAGAGGTCCACAGCTGGAAGGAGAAAAAGATGGAAGACAACCAAAGATGGTAAAATTGTTCACAATCACACAGGCCTTGATCCCTCATGAAGCTAGGTTTAAGATGCCATGAAGTAAACTTGTAGCATTTTTAGCCCAGTAATCTTAACCCTTTTCATAAAGCCTCCAAGGTTCCCAAAGATGGCTCAATAAATCAACAGACATATACAAAGTAAAAGTGGAAAATGAACAGCAGGGAGAGATGATGGGAAAGGAGAGACTTCTACATAAGCATAGAATTAGTGCTCTGGACTATTTCTGCCGCAGTGCATTAACCTTTCTCTCTCTGCCTTCCACCTCACTTTAGTTACTCATCATGAAATAAGTCTTTTAATTGCTATGTAACGAAAGCCATCTTTCTGGCAGATTGACTGAGAAGGCCAAGCTGGTGTCTAGGGACTACGGGCCCTTTGGTGACAGTTTTAATTCTGGTCAGAGTAGAGAAGTCAATAAATCATTCTCGCAGAAGTTGTTACTGACCCTCAGCAAGCCCTGGGAGGAGAGATGCAATCTCTATTCAGTAGGAAATAAAGACTTGTTAATTTTTATTTCTAATTTTTTCTTTTTTAGTTTCAGATACAAAACAAAGAAGAAAGGAAAAAATAAAAGAGAGTAAGGTCAAGAAAGGCAGGAAGAGCAAAGCCCAGCATTCAATGACGAAGTGGAGGAGAACATTTATTACATTCTATTGCTTGATGGACCTAGTACTGACTCACCCAGAGCAGAGCTGCATTGCCACTATTTCAGGATACTGACCCAAACCTCAAGAAGGCAATAACATAAAACCAGTCTTCTTGCATTGTCCTCATAGGTTTTGGGTTTTCTTGACAATATATGAGTTTCCATTGGTCAAATTAAATTTTTCTTTTTCCAGATTTAGACAATTTTTCCTTTAAAGAGTCTGAAAATATTTTTAGGTAATTAGCTATGTCATTATTATTTTAATGGGAATGTGCTAATTCCCTTACTAGGTAAGGCATCTTCTCAGAGAGTGCAAATAAATACTAGTTCATCACATGATTCTCCCCCCCAGTTCTCTTCATGGTCTTTGGTGACAGTGGCTGTTACACATCCAGCTGGCTTTATATCCACATTTACACTGCGGAATTTCACCAACCTCTGTGAGACTGTACTTTTAACTGATGGAAAATCTAAGTTTCCAACTGTATTTTCTATTTTTTAAATGAGGCTTTAAAGTCATGCTTTCCATCAAGACAGCGAATTTATTTGGAAACCCCAAGATGTCAGAAAAGCAGGAAATGAAAGATTAATCACCACACAGTTTTAAGCAAACACTGAAGGGAATTTAACCCTGTCCTTTGAACACAACAGGTTAACACCTTCTCTTTTGTGCATTCAGGAGGCTGAAAACATGCACCACGATACGAGCATTTGTTTCCTACACACACACTACACAAATCTGAAGTTAATGGTCTTCAGGTGAAAACAGGTAATCACTACACTGAAAACTCTCAGCACCTTTCCTGACAGCATTATTTGACAGGCAGCAGCTAGCAATTGCCTTCTACAGGCAATTCTGCCTTACTGGACATGCCCAATGTACCTATATAAAATGCTATACAACAGTACATCTGTACAATTAAGTTGCAGGTATTCTAGTTTTTGCAGCATGGATAAAACACACTTTTCATCAACAGGTTGGGTAGTACAAGTTTCCAATGCCAACCAAAGTGTTTTCAAGATGCTGTCTTCTTAATACCATAATGACAAGACTCCTTCAGAAATATTAGTAGGTAAGCAGCATTTTGTCACACATGTAAAAACTAATGCATCCTGACATTGTTTCATACTCACATGGCATTTATCTTAGACAGCTGTCTCTAACCTTCCCTTCAACTAATATGAAATATAGCAATGGATTCACTGGAAACAGGAATAAGCCCTTTAAGAACAAAGATCCAAAATGACCTTTAGATGATGTAAAAGGAAAAACTGAAGTGAGGAGGTTTCTCAGCACACAAGAGTTAGCTACAAAGGACAAAAGCAGCAGCTAACAGCAGTTATTGCTCTAATCCTACACTGTTTTACTTGAGAGAAAGATTACTTCTCCACTGCACTTGGCATATCTAAAAAAATTACAATGGCATGTCCAAGTCACAGCAGAGGTAAAGAAAACAAACCCAGCACATACATGCTTTATTATCGCTTCACTTCATCATCGACTAGAACACAAGAAAATCAATAAGAATCCTATACGAACATATCCACCATAATAAAATATGTGGCTTACATATATCAAATCCTAACAAGTGTGCTTGCATGCTCAGTGGAGAAAATCACTTCATAAAAGAATCCCAGGAGAGAACTAAAAAACAAAAAAAGGGTCTAAGGAAGGGACAAAACTGAATGATATATCCAGAGGATAAAGAGATAACAATAAGAACTCTTCATCAATATACTGGACTTGACAGGCCAATGTTTTTAGCCATTATTCTAAGTCTTAGTTAACTTCACACCTCCAAAGAACCATATGCATTTTTGTCTATGCTGGAATCAGCAGACTTATTTATGTCCCTCTAAACCATCCGATTCCTTACAGAAACAACACGTGTTAAACAGAAATAACTACCTGTCTGGGTCTCGACTGTCTCCTCTGTAAGGAGAGGGAGTGCACTGTATCACAGTTGCTGCTTCAAGAATTGCCTTGCGAAGTGCAGCTCCCTGGAGTTGGAAATTTTTCATAAAACCTCTGTCTAGTTTTAAAGTACTGCTAGTCTCCAGTCATTCATGTAAGACATGCAAACAAGTCAGGTTCTCTTACACAATTTAAGTTAAGGAAGTACATGGAATAAAACCTAGAGTTTGCCACAAAGGTTTTCAGTTATTCTGATTTGCCACACTAGCAATAATTTGCTTATTGCCCTGTACAACATGAATTACAATTTACCTGAAGAAGGGATTTCTCTGTTATTTGAAGGTAGATTTTTGACAGTGTTTTTCCATGTTAAAGTCTAGTATTCTAGCCCAGGATCTGTCTCAAGTGGTTATCTATAATCTCCTCCACATTTAGCTTCTACTGACCTCCAGTAAGCAAGCCAAGATATTAAAAAAACCCAACTGCATCAATCTGAAAATCACATTACCCCAGTAAATTTAAAAACCTATTCCTGTAATTGCTAGGATTATTGACCAGGAGAGAGTAGACAAGATATGTTTTGTTTGTGATTTTACAATTTGTTTTACTGTCTTCTCTTTCATTCTTCAGTTCGTTTTTTTGGCGTAACTTTTTCTGTGTGGCCAACTACAACATTTTCTTTGGTAGTGTGTATCCTTTCCTAGACATCAGAAAATCATTTAATTAAAAAATACTACCAGCATAACTGAGACAGAAGACATTTCAGTAAGAAAGACATAATGAAGAAAAACAAAGAAGAAAGAACAGGCCTGAGAATTGTCTTGATATTGTGGCTTATGTGCCCTTCTAAAAGACCTAGGATCAAAGAGAAAAAAATTCTAACAGTAAAAAAAATTATAAAAAAATTAAGTTCTACCATTAAACTGCCTCTTACTATCATATTGTTTTCCTAATCAGTTAAAACGCAAATTCAAAGTGAGAGTGCCCCTTGTATGTTCACCTATTCCAATTTCCTTGATCTTGGCTACTGCCTATTACTCCAGATTGCTTTTACAACATCCTTTTATTGAGCTTTCTTTTCACTGCTGTCCCATAAGGACAGAGAGACTTCTCAAATCAATTCTCAGTGCACCTGAATCGATTTCTGAAGCTCACCATGTCAAGGGAGCAACCTTTTTTGAGACTAGAGCTGGTCATATGAGTGTCTAATGCATTGCATTAAATTTCTTCTGTATTTCAGTGTCAGGCTTTAAACCTAGTGCAGACAGTAGATATAATATATGCTTGTAAAAACAGAGAGTAGGGTATAAACTTGTGTTACAGGTATTATAGGGCACATTTGACATAACAGTTCCCTTCTATTGTGAAAACAACAATGGGATACTCCCAATTTCTCAGCAAGATCCTGACATTTGGCCATAACTCCTCACAAAGCACAAGCCTATGAATTAGTTTTAAATCACAGAAATAGGACTTGAACCTTTGATAATGCTTATTTAAAGATAAAGAACAAAACCCACAGGTTTCTGGGATTCAGGGTAAGATTCCAAAGTCCAGAAGGTTAACTAGTGTAGCCAGGAAGACGACCTTGTTTCTGTCACTTAAAAAGGGGGAACGACATATAATTTATTAACAAAAGATGTCCAGAGAAACTTACAAAGTGCTGTGTCTCTGTGAGGATCTCCTAGGACCTGTACTGGGCATATTCACATCTCATTCAGGAACTCTGCTCTCCAAAGAGCGAGCTAGCAGGGGCTACTAGTCCCACTCTTACAATTCTCATCTCCCCAATAAGACGAGCAAATAATGATGATTTAGTTTCCCCTCAAAAAACCACTACTTTCTGAGTGTCTACTCTGCGGATGCTTACTCCTGCATATGCTGTTATTCATTCTCTACTTTTCTCAACAGAAGTAATATTTTTGCCATATTTACTATAGCACTCTCAACAGATCAGAAAATGTATCATTTGCCTCTTTCCTAGAGCACTTAATTCTAAGACCCAATAGTCCTTCCCCACTTACTACCACCACAAAAGTGTCATTCCTATATCCAATTAAGAAAAAAGGTACTCCAAACTCATGAACAGAAACTTTAATTACACAGCAGCTCTGAAATATCTCTCTACTCTACACAGATTTAATCTTCTTAAATGTGTTGCTACTAATAATTTCATGTGGACAAACCAGCACCTTTTTATTACTGTCATGTTATTTACAAAATAAGTTGAGGGTCCATAAACATAGCAAATGACTCCTGTTTTGTGCTGGAATTTTGGATACTGTTCATAAGTCACATGCCTCAAAAAAGTATTTAATTAAAACCACTTAGGAACAGAACAGAAAAAGACTTCAGGCAAGTAGAAAAAACAAGGTGTTGCATTTACCTATTCCTATTGTTCGCAGTTCAGTTTAATGCAAGTACAGCAGTTCTTCCTTTTCAAGAGCTCCACATTCTCTTTACCCACTAACAAATAAACAAGCAGTTCCCAAAACTTAAGTTTTCTTTCAGCTTTTAATGTTAGGTGAATGTGTTTTGTTATATACCTGGATTTTGTATATGTGTGTGCATTTTAATCTACAAACACGTACATATATATTTATACTTACGCTCTTATCTACACAAAAGAGACAGAAATAGGGAAAGAGGCATATGGATAAAAACTTCTTATTTCCTTCTTATACATTTCTAGCACTAGGCTCAAACACAATGAAAACTGAGCTTCTAATAAATGGCTGGGATGAATGTCAGTGTAAAGTTGACGCCTGCATAACAGAGCAGACCCAGAAAAGAACTGTGACCAGAAGGGAGCCATTTTCTCCCTATTCCCCAAACAAAAAAAGCTTTTGCTTCTTGTTGGAGGTGACACTGAAATCCCCAGCTACCTTTGGGGAGTTTTCACCTTCTTTTTAAAAAGGTGCTGTTAATGGTAGGTCAGTCTGACCAAAGGATTCTGCTTTGGAATAAAAACAAGAGGAGCCTTTTCAGGTTCTTATCATTCAATAGCTCAGCTGGTCTCACATCATGAGTTTTTGGGTGGGTTTTTGATCCCATCACAGCACAATACCAAAACACAGAGAGAGAACCCAGAAACTTGGACAAGCTTTGCAGATAAAACTCTGGTACTGTATGAAATGTGTCTTAAAACACAGCTCAATCCATTTTCAACTAATGCCCTAATTTAATAGTAAAGAGAGACTATATTGCTCTACCTCACAGCAAAGCATAAAAGCCTGCTTCTAGTCAAATATAAGGGTACATCTAAGGGTGCATTGTTGCATCTCCACCATTGAGCACAATGGTCATTACTTCCTAAATACTTCCTTCTTCATGTTTCCTTGAAGAGACTTACCACTAAACCGTCTCTACTTCCCACTTCAAAAACTTCTCACAGTTTGTAAGCAGCCAGAGAGGCTACATTTTGTAATTTAGCTGTCCTCAGTTTTTCTAATGATGTTTATTTTCATACTTCTTTTTACACAAAAGTAACATCATTACCTCCTGCTAAGCTTCACACTTCACTCAGCTCTCAGTAGCGTTAAATCCCTTGAAGTAGGCTTATACACACAGAAGAACTCGTGATTCTCTCCATACAGGAGAGCAGTTACATTGGTTTGTCAAACGCCTCCCTAACACCCTAACCTTGTTTTCTAAGTTACCGTGGGGAGGCAATCAATCACTGCAGTGTAAAAGGATACTTTCTTCCTCTTAAGGTGGCTTATACTGACACCAGTCATTGGCTATAGCTTTCTCCTTCTTCTGTGTTGGCAAACTCCAAACCCAAAAAGGGTGAGAGGGATAACTGCAGTGAGAGTGCAGATAATGGAAGGTAATATATTGGAGCTGAGAGAGTTTGACAGCCCATGCAGGCAGGGAAAGAAATTAAGAGGACACTCCTGGTCAAAAGTGACACAGATACAGTGAAGAACAAAACTATCCATTTCTTCCCCCTTTCACTTACCAAGCAACTATTCAGCAATGCAGGCAGCCACATTACAATCTTTTTGTTACTGTTAGCAACCCAAGTCTTTGAACAAATCTTACAGCAAACTCTAGTTAACATGGAAGATATTGCTTCCAGGAACAGTTTTAGCTCCCCCACCGCCACCCTGGTCCTTCTATCTTTGCACAAAAAAAGAAGGGATAATGCATAAAGGAATATGTCCAGAAAAGTATGTCGAGTGTTGTTGACTCATCCTTCTAATGGTCTGTATCATGATACCACAAATGCAAGGGGACACAAACAGCAGGAAAAACAGTGACTAAGAAGGTGACTTGAGGAAGGAGAGTCATACTCTCACTCCCGGCATGCAGCACTAATTCCATTTCATAGATGCTGCCTGGCTTAACCTCAAAACTCCTAACCTTCTTCCAAACTATGCCACATCCACTTCCCTGAACCTCTCTGTTTCAATACTTACAAATACACTAGGATTTTAACTCATGCAGTCAACTCAAACAGTTCTGTGGGCACTAAGATGTCAGGCAGTGTCAACATACACAGTATTGCAGTTATATTAATTTAGAAAAACAGGAGAGTCACAGCTGGAGAATATTATAGTACTCTAAAAAATAAAAAAAATAGTCCCTAAAACACCTCCTAGAATGAAGTCCTGCAACTTTTATCCATGTTCCATATTCGTTATGCACAAAATCCTGAAGAATTTATGCTTAAGCACCACACACCCCAAAGATGCCTGAATCAGGCCCAGGATGATATGCAAAGGTAGCAACTTCCTTTTTTCATGCCCAATTACAGTCTCAGGTGTTTTAAAAGAAGCAACCACAGCATGGACAGAGATCTTTTTGTATGCAAAAAAAAGTATACAGAGAGGTGAAAATATGCAATCCCAATCAACAGTTACTGCAGATCACAGAATTATTTCTGAACATTTTAGTGAGCAAACACATCATTCAAAGCAATGCAGGCATAACAGAATTTCACTGAAGTCCAGCCCTACAATGCATTTCTTGCTGTGGTCTTATAAGCACACAGAAATCCAGTAACCTGAATGGGGCTCTGGATATAACAGGGTCCTCCCACAACCCGAGGAGACTGCATAATACAGGACTAATTGTAAGAGAAGTTGCATACATCAAAGTAGGGGGTGTGGGGGAGACAACTGAAAGCACACACCACAAAACTTAACTTTCCTTTATACAAGTGCATTATACCTACAGTGCCATAAATTTGCTTAGTGTTTTACAAAAAATTTTATAATTCCCCAGTCTCTAGGAGCTTATGTTCTGGGTCAATAAGGTGATAATACTTCTTAGAAATCTTAAATTTACTTTGGCTATTTTAAGAAGTAAAGAAGCCTTAAAAAGAAACACTATAGAACAGAACCTTGCAATGATTCAAAATATACCGCTTGGCATAGCTGAAGGTACTTACATTCCAGTAAAAATAAAAAATAGTTAGCACTTCACTAAGTGTGGTTAGCACTTCACCAAGCTCGTCAAAAATTCAATGCTGCATATGCAATAGGCATTTTGATTGTCACCCACAAGAAATGTTACTGTATATGACGCAGTACCTGACAGCTATTTAATAACATATGACATTATACACAATTTACCTTGGTTTATTTTTAAGGACAGATTTGACAGAGATTTGGTCACAGTTACAAAACCAAAACTAAGGGTTTTGAGCAAAAATCCACTTAAGGCTTTTGTCCACTGACAACCATAAACAGTAGGCTTTCAAGGTGAAACAATGCACCAAAAATTGTCAAATGAGAAGTAATTTAGAAGAAGGAAAGGAGGGAGGAAAAGCAGATAGATATTGAGGAGATAATCTGAAACTCAGATACTCAGCTAAGGGAGACATCTATGTGCCACGTTGCTAAATCTACGGGAGACAGCCAACCACAAACCAGACACAGGTCTCCAATGTTACTACTAGCAATAGTAACAACTGTATTTATTCTTGCAGTTCCTAAAGGCTAACTAGAAAATAGTTAACAGTGTCTGCTCACAGTGCTAGGCATTCTGCAAGTACAGAAATGTAGCTGGGATCTTTCCCAAAGTCTAACACAAGAAGAAGATAAGCAAGACAGAGGAAAGGCTGAAGTTACACACAATGAGCACAGCAAGGGCTTGCAACCATCTGGACAGTTTGAGGAATGCATGGGGCGGGGGGGGACGTGGGGGGGTATTTACTTCCAAGAGTACACCTAACCACAAAGCTAAGGGAAGGGAGGAGCCTGGAATAAGGTGATAGAACATGAGGAAGGTGAAAACAGATAAGATTGAGGAATGGAATAGAATAGAAATTAAGTTTTGAGCACATCACCAGTGAGCACAGGGCAGCAAACGCCTCAGCCAGCAGCGCAGGCCTCTCTCTTCGTGGCCTCTAGCCTTTGCTGTGCTGCTTTTGCAGCTGTTAGTACCAGCTGGTGTCTCTGTCTGGTTGCTCCCTGAAGTTGCTTCCTCAGGCCACAGAGCCAGGTTGTGATGGGAGGAGGCACAACCATGGTCCTAGAGCTACCTACATAGCCATGTCCTGGGGCTGCAACTCCCGCAGAGACTGGTGACACAGTCCAGTTGAGCCTGTGTTTGACTCTTGCCTGGAGCCTTTCATCTGGTTCCAGTCACTCCATTCCCAAGAGATGTATTGGCACAACTTGAAGGATACCAATTATGGGAAATAATATCTGCTTGGAAGGACTATTCTGCAGATATTTAAAATTAAACCAAAAAAAAGATTGGATATTCAGAGCTTGCTTAATAGTGAATAAAGAAAGAAATGATTAAAAAATTAGAAATATAGGAAAACATATGCACTAATGATGGAAAGGAATTATTTACTGTAGTAAATGCAAGTATGAATGACAGTTAAGGAAAAAAAAAAAAGAAGAATGTGGCAATGAAGACAAGTATAACATCTAGGAAAGAAACAGAAACTGCAGAACAGTCTCCAGAGAAATGAATGAAGTTCCAATATTCAAAATTCCTAAAAACAAGTGTAGGCCAAGAAAATGTTTAAATAACCAAAAGAAATATCTCAAATAGTGTACAATAAATCACAATCCTCCTATGACAGAGTGTTGCCTGGCTAACCTAAGGCACCTTCTTAACACTTATTCGCTGATTACAATTTGATTCAAAATAAGAGCATTGCAGACTACACAAATGCAACTGAACACCAGTATTTGCTAAGACCTTAGGTTAATCCCTCTTTCCTCTTACAAATAACACTGTTGAATAACCTCAGAACTTCAAAGTATCTACATACAGTAAACTGGAGCACTCAAAAGTGAAAATACACTTACACTCCATATTTCAAAGTTTAGAACACAAGTCTTGAAGAGGAAAAATGGCACTATTGCTACCACTACTATTATATTACTTCAAAGTTCCTAATTTGATGCTTCCCACATAAAGCATGTTTGTAATGTTCCTTTAAATGGGCAGATTTACTAAAAGAATTCATGGTATAGACCCTATAACTTACTTCAACATCATTATCTGTTTCTTTTATAGCATAGCTTGATTAAATATGTGGAAGATTAAAAAAAGAAAGAGAAAATTAAATCAAGTTCTACAGTATAAAGAGTGATACTAGGGAATTTTTTTCCTAACATAATGAGATCATACCATTAAGGCTCCACTGCTTGCAACTTACAAGTCATTTTCTTGCTTTATGGGATATTGTCCTTCATTCATAAACACACTCCATTATGCATATAGATAATGTATATAGGAGACTAAATGGAAGAAATTCCAATAAGCATTTCACACAAGATAATAGAACGGATATATGATATAAGGGAGACTCAGCATGGATGAAGAAATCCGCTTATCAGGCCCTCCACAGTATTCCAGCTATTTATGTAAAGTTGAAGCATTGTTATCTGGAGAAGGGGGGAAGAAGGGGGGATTCACAGAGGAACACGGTTATTCATTTGCTTTAGTAAGCCTGTGTGTTAAACCATTACTCACATTCCCTACACCCATAACTTTCAAAGACTTACCTTCACTGAGACTCTGGGCACTCTTTTGAAGTTTTACCAACAGTAAGAATGATGTGGTTGATGCCATTACTACATAATATTGTAAAGGTGCAGGACAGAACTGGGAATGGCAGTGTGAAATTTTTAAAGGATACATTTACATGGAGGCAAAGATATTTTACCATTACAAAATCCACAATCCTGTTGGAGTTCTCTTTACTGTCAGCTGTCCACAACTCCAAACCAAGTTCTCCTGCTCAGTAATAAATAAGGAAACCTCCTCTCTGGAACAATACATACTATTCAGCTTTTCTTATCATAGGAGAGGTTTAATCCAAATCAAACCATTTTGGATCTCCAGGCCCTCCACTGAATTTAATAAGATCTGGATCAGGCTTCTGGAATTTAACCTAATCTCACAGGCTTACCTAAGACAAGAATCACTAAAATTTAAAAGATGTAAGCTGCCTTTATGCATGAGTTATTACTCAAGGGGTGTTTTCCTGGCAAATTAGGATTCTGGACTGGGTTCTCTTCCATAAGATATCCATTTCCACTATAATTCCCAATTCTTCAGTCTGTAAATTTCAAAGACGTCTTCAGTATTGAGAAAATTCATGGGGATGAAGGGAATCCACAAGTGAAGAACAGAACCCTAAAGCTCTTACCTGATTTACCTGACCAGAACAACTTCACCAACAGACAGCATGACACACAGATGTTCCCACTTTTCACTACATTTCTCTCAGTAATGTCCCGGTCACAAAACTCCATGAGGAAACTTCCAAAACAATGGCAAAATGTGGCACGTTGCTTGGACACCAGATTTAGCATATTGCTCTCAACAGGGCTTCACAACTTACAGAAAAGAGCGTTTCTTAAACACTGACTGCCAGCATCTCTGTTTTTAATACCTGGTTTGTGACCTTCACAATCACTCTGACACACATGCCAAACAGCATGTTATCTTATTATGTCATCCAGTGTCCAAAACATGGGCATATCTTCTATGTATAACTTGCTCTTGCATTCACTGAGGAATTTTGCTACTGATATCAACAGCACTAGTTTACAAGGCTCTTTAATCAGTAGTTGCTCTCCACAGTTCTTTTTATAAATGTTGTCAAGTATGGAGAAGTTTATGAAAATTACTTTTGTCAACAGTGCCTCCACTCTTCTCCATGCTCAGGTTTTCAATTGCAATGCATTAACACAGTACACCCCAATAATAAAAAAAGAATTAATTACAAAGATAAACATTGTCAAAAATAGAATACACATCTATTACTAGCTACTGAACCCTCCGACCTCCTTGCCACTTTAAAATCTTCTGTTAAGTAAAGAATTCAAAAGGACAACAAAGGTTATAGCACACAGTGGAGGAAATGATCTCCAGAACAAATAGCTCCTTCACTAAAAAAACCAAAAAACAACCAAAAACAAAAACAAAAAAATCAACCCTTCCATTGGTTTCTTGATTGTTGGTGTGGGGTGTAGTGGTATTGAGGACTCTCAGTAGCTAGACTGAATTCACATACATAGTAACAACCATGAGTAACACTCAGAAACAACAAAAACTCTCAAAAGATGATTCCAGCTTCAAATTATGTATATCTCCATTTATAAACATTGATACAAACACAGGGAAAGAAGGATGCATAGATGCAAAAAACAGGTACATATATAAGCAAAAGTTAAGAAGAGATACATAGAACAAGTGAAAAACCTTGAAAAATACAGTGATAATACCATACACTGGTACATATTCCTTTTGAAATAAAGAGATGCTGTATTTCATGAAAAGAAGTCTTTTAAAAGCAAAGAAATTGCCTTAAAACTGCATGTTCCATCATTTTGAGTGTCCCTATACTATAGTCTCTCAGTTTCAGGGTCAGAAATCCTAAACAGAGGTAGTTAAACAAGACAGACAGACTTCAATTGATAAGACCTTTCTAATTTTCTAGCATCCATGCAAGACTTCCCTTCTTGGAAAGCCACATTCCTTCTGGTGGTAAAAAAACAACAATTAGAAGTAGGTTATACTAAACCTCAAGGGATTATTTTGCTTTCAATCTAATTTGTTATTGTGTTTTGAAAAAACATTAAGTCTCAAACATAGGTGCAATTAGAATTACAAGCAATGGTAACCGAGACTTTCAGAAATAGGTGCAGATACTTACTTTCCTTAACCGTAATCTTTATCTCTGGAATTTGGATCCCAACTTACCTAATTACCCAAGGACACGATCTTCAAAAGCATTTCAGCCCTCTACACAGTGCCTCCTTTCAAAATCTTCACCTTTCCGAAGATTCTGGTTTTAAAATGGTTTTGTCACTGACCCACAAAGATGCAAACTCCAACACTTGTGTGTACGCCAAAGAAGCACTGGCGCTTTATTTTAAATAATCAATGTACTTGGAGATAACAGCCTGTAAATAGTAAGCCTAGAGGAAGGCCACAGTCTTGTATATACGTGCTTCACCAATTTACAAACTGAAGACAACTCTGCTCCCCTCCGCCCCCAACACAGTATAAAGCTACTTGTGTTTCTTCTCAGAGCAAGGTGATCGAAGTATGGAACTGGTGGAATCAAGGAAGACCAATTAGCATGACCAGATGTCTTTCAGGTTTTCCTACATGACTCTGCATTTCCGAGCTCAGAGGCAATGTCATTCTGACCCGCGCACTGAGTTGGAGGTGAAGCAACAATTACAGTGTGGAGCAGGCGAGCCAACAGCGGAACCTGAAAGCCAAAATGCAACCCAGTTTGTGTCAGAAGAATGGCACAAACAGCCTTAGATCTTTCTGTTGTGACATAAAAGGAAACTTAATAAACAAAAACATCACAAGCAAAAAGATGCAGATTGGGCGTCTCCCCTGCCACCACTTTTAAAATCAAACCAACAAGTATTGTTTTAATCACACTATTCCTCCAATATTTCAGAAGGAAGCAGGACTGCATAAAATAAAGAGACTGCACCAAGGACACAGGGATCTTTTTATCTCTTATCTAAGGATGCCAGATTTAGGGGAAAATTAATTGTTTATTTGTCCTGACTTGAATGCAGTTTACTGAAATTTACTGAACAAGTCTGCACAATTTATGAGCCCTGAGACTGAATCAATCTGGATATCCTGTTAACACATAAACTTACAAACAAAAGGCTTCCCAAAAGAGCCAAGGGGAATGCCACTCAGCATGAAGATGACTAGTACAAGATCTCGTAATTTTTTTAATAGCTCCAGCATGAATTACCGTGTTTGGCTCCTCAGAAATAACCTGCAAATTCAACACACATACAATCATCCATAGCATGGACTGGGTCTGTAGGAACAGAGTGGAGATTACCTGCACACAAAGACTTACCCCTCCACTCCATCCTTTCTCTCCGCTACAAGGTAAAGGGAAACCACTCTGAGTTTGGTGTGTGAAATCACACCATTCACGGTATTACCCTAATAGGTAAGCAAAGAGAAAAAAGACCTGATCAGTGATACGGCGAAAAAAAAATTACTACAAACAGACTGACTATTTCTGATGCTGTGCCAGAACTGTGAACAGGCCAACTTCTGTCACAACAAAAAGAAATCATGTCTTACAGATTTGCATCTCTCAAGATAACTGCTCCCTTGTCAAATAGCCTTCATGCAGTGCTGCAGCACTAGCAAGAATGATGTCATTTCTCAAGATCATTTTTACCTGACATGGCCTCAGAGGCTACCAAAACCAGCAAATTCAGGACTGAAATTGCTGTTTCCACACCAGTTGGCCCATAACTGATCACTTACACTCCAATGTCTGTACCAACTTCTTGTTTTAAGTTCTGTTCCCTTTAATTTTGCCTCTTCTCAAATATTTTCTCTCTCAACCTTTGGTCATCTCTTAGATACAGTAAAAGCAAACCAAAACACCCTATCAATGCATCATTAATAATTCCAAAAATCTTGTTAAAACCCCTCCACACTTTATAAACGAAAGTATTTACCAGGCCTTTCAAAAACTGAATAATGCAGGGTGTTAAGCCATCTGTGAAAGGTGTGACAATTTAAAATTTATTCACTAGCACAGCAAGAAAACAAAACATCGGATTGCCAAGCCTTTTTGTCTTTACATATTCTGAGATTTCTGACACAAGTAATTTCTTTGTTTTCCTATCACCAGGCACTAAAAGATTACATACTACATATTTTGTTCAAGGCATCTCACCTTACCTATTAGTTACTACCTCAGTTAAAAAAAAAAAATAAAAAAATACTGCTACTTAACATGGCTGAATTAAAAATAGAAGTTGTCTGTGTTTCTTGAGGGTCGGGGGTAGAGGCACAAAAAACCCCAAACTACTCCAGGATGTTACTTAGAATAAACAGGAATACAGAAAAAAAAATTTAGAACAATCCCAAAAAGCTGCAACAGTTGCAGCGTATGCCTCCTCACACCACCCCATTACCCTCACTTCAAAATACCTTCAGCCAAGTGAGGGATAGAACCTCATATAGTTCCTTATTACGTGATATTTACTTCAAACAGGTCACACATCAGCCACAATCAACCCACAAATCCCAATTCAAAACTATTTTGGATTGAGACAGCCTTCTTATCCCAATAGTATTTCCTGAATAATTACTAATTTGTAGTTACCCTTAGCATGTATTTCTGTAGTTCACACAAATGTGTAGTCCACTCACAGGTCACGCCTTTTGCCCTCTCTCCTGGGAGGGCTGGTATATTCTTACTCAACACCTTTGATTATTTGAAAATATTCTGTCGTGGTTTGACCCCAGCCAGCAACTAAGCACCACGCAGCCGCTCACTCACTCCCCCCATCCAATGGGATGGGGGAGAAAATCGGGAAAAGAAGTAAAACTCGTGGGTTGAGATAAGAACGGTTTAATAGAACAGAAAAGAAGAAACTAATAATGATAATGATAACACTAATAAAATGACAACAGTAGTAAAAAAAGGATTGGAATGTACAAATGATGCACAGGGCAATTGCTCACCACCCGCCGACCGACACCCAGCCAGTCCCCGAGCTGCGATTCCCTGCCCCCCCCCCTTCCCAGTTCCTAAACTAGATGGGATGTCACATGGTATGGAATACACTGTTGGCCAGTTTGGGTCAGGTGCCCTGGCTGGGCATGAGAAGCTGAAAAATCCTTGACTGTAGTCTAAACGCTACTGAGCAACAACTGAAAACATCAGTGTTACCAACATTCTTCACATACTGAACTCAAACCATAGCACTGGCACCAGCTACTAGGAAGACAGTTAACTCTATCCCAGCTGAAACCAGGACATATTCTCATCTGATATGCTACCTTAACTCATTTTAAAGAAAAGCAGCATGTTACAACAGCTGCCAGTAACACTGCAGTGCTATTCCTTAAGGAGAAAGGAAAAACATCTGAAATATTTTAAGAGATATTTAATGTATCTGTTAGATACTAATAGATATCTAATAGACAGATCAGATAATGTAACTTTAATAGACTACAGTTACATTGGTGACATATACCACAAAGGGATAAAGAATTTTTAGGAAGATTAAAATAACCCCAAAATTACATACGGCAAGGGTTATCTGAAATAATACAGCAGATTATTCTTGCCTAAATATGATAAATACTTCCTTGCTATTTGGATAAACAGCTTTAGGGACGCTTTTTAATAGTCTGCATTTGTTTTGAGTAATTAGAATTAAAAAATAGGGTGAGTGAAATACAACTGTAGGGATTCACAAGCACTGTTTCAAGGATCGCTTTTAGAGAACTCAGTATTGACTGAGACTCATTTCAAAAATACCACTGAATCTCATTTCTACTGCTTAGAAGTGGTTAGACATCAAAATCACCATCTCTACAGCATACATTACAGACTTCAGGGTCTCAATGGCTTTCCACAGTCACCTATACTGCTGTAAGCAAGCTTTTACACCTTGGACTGTAACTCCTAAATCCTTCTCTACAGCAAATCAAAGTTCTTCCTCCATTTTTATATATTAAAAAAAAAAAGATTTTAAAAAAAGTATATATAAATCGAAAGTCAAAATAATCCCCCTGCAATCTCTTAAACATGACAGTGCAGATTATATTACACTACCCAACCCTGCCCCCCGGGGAATTATTTTAGTAATAAAGATATGCTACAGAGAATATCTCACTCCAGCAGATTTAGTCTTGCTGGCAAGGCTTGACTAAAGAATAAAAACCTGGACAAAATAGCAAAACACAGCCAAATCCTTCAGAGCAGTACTTGGTCACAGAAAAGTCAGCTTTATTTGTGTGAAATGCAATTACCAGAAACTCACATGAAACCAGTTGTACTGGATAAACGTATCAGTTTTCAATTTAGTCACTAAAGTCTGAATGTGTGACTGACATAGAAATCTTACTTAGCATATGAATAGGAAGACACAGCCAGGGCTCCAGTATTCACTTTTCACTGAAAGAGATGCAGAGATCAGAACAGGAGACAGATTCAGGCAGTGGGGGCTGTATCCCCTCATCTCCTACAGTTACTCTGTGTGATGTGGTTCAGGTTAGGTGAGACTTATATTTGCAAGTAAACTGGTGCAACAGGAATAGATCACTAGATTGAAGTAGTTAATGCCAAATCCCCGACATATAGACTACACAGACAATTCAGGCATTCTATTTCACTATAGATAGTCAGTACCCTGAAACAACTGTCACCAACACACAAATGGTTTGCAGCTCTCTGCAGGATCAGCCATTGGTTCAGACCCTCTAAGACCCCATTAACAGCTGCAAAATGGTCTTAAGTAATACCTTCTTTATACCTAAATATTTTAAGATTAGTGAAGGAAAAGTGCTAATCAGTCCTGTGGTCACACATGTATGGTTATGTTTAATATTATTCTATCTTCTAATAACAGTTAAGCGGTGGGTAGGAACAAATGCGAACATTCATAGTAAGATCATTACTTTTTAAACATGCACACCCTCAAGAAAAATCAGCATGTATGTGTTCAGATCATTTACATATAAGAATTACATCAAAAGGTTGGTTGACTTTCTACTTCAGAGAAAGCCTTCAGTATGAAAAAGCTTTTGCATCAGGTGTGTACACATAGACCCAAACAAATCACTCCCAAACAAAATTTCCATGCCAGGCAAAGCTTATGGTTCCAGAGCCTGATCTTATAATTGGGGCCTTCAGTAAACTAAAGAGAGCGATGCCCAATTTCACAGACCAGTCATGGTGAAATGAGAGGAATTTCACAGTTTTATTCTGAAAATGAGGAGCAAAGGCAGAGAGGTTTAGTGGGCTATTTTATTTTTAAAATCTACTCATGCACATCGTGCTGATTTTTTCTGCAGATGTTTTAAGATGCAGCTGAAGGGTCCACAGGGTAAAACAACCTTGTGGATGCAGAAAGCACATAGCAACTAGGTGACTTCTTCGGGGACATAAGAATTGCCATGCTAAACTAGGCCAGTGGTCTAGTCTGACAACAGCCACTCGGAACAAGGAGCTAGAAACTCATATTCACTGTATTCTTCCTGATCCCCCTGTATTTGGCTTTGTCCTGTCACCCATTATTTCAGCATCTGAACACATTTCATCTCTTCTGTATAAGCTAGCAACATAAATCTCTTGGAGACTTCAAGGATGCAACAGATAGAAATGGTATATGCGTTTTTCATTAAAGAGGATAGAGAGCTAACTGACACTGTGAACACTACAGTGGTAGAAAAGCTTTAGCAAAGTAGAAAGGTTTTGGAGCACTTCCTAAGAACAGTTACACTGGATTTGTATAATCTCCTCTATGAATCTGTCCACAGCCATATACACATCTGTCCACAGCCACATACACGGATGAAAAAATTTCTTTAGTATTTTATCCTAGGTTTTGTCAACTACAATTTGCCAGAGAAGAATAGATACAGGCTGCTCTGTAAACCTTAACCTGTAACAGAGATCTGTCCTGTCTGTCCTGTTAATGACTGGGGCAGGGCAAAGAAGATCTCCTAAACCCGGTGAAGCACTGGAATGCATATGAGTAGCCTATATAGTGGGGAGAGACAACAGTGCTTTGCATCAGCAAGAATGTAAGTACACATTCACCTTCCTCAAACACAGCACATATTCCTGAGACTGAAAGACCAGAAGGCTCTAACAAAAGATGGAGTTTCTTGGGCCAAAAGCAAGCTTTCAGCTTGAAGGCAGTTCCCCAACCCCCCATCCCAAATGTCACAAAAGTTGACTGCTTTGCCCAATTGCAGTGCAAACTTCCATCCTTGTGATCAGGAACATCCCTTAGCCATATTGCTTTATGGTATCAGTATTCTGTCCTAAGGGAAGTGGTACTGATTTAAAGGCAACTGTTTTGGTAGGGCTTTTAAAATTTTGTTTAGCTTTTTTGTTTTGTTTTGGGTTCTTTTGAAGATGAACAAGCCCAACCACCACAGGGAGCATTGGCAGTGAAGATGCCAAGAAAGATTTCATATTTCATATATTTACTGCCAAAGTATATTTGTACACTATGCCTTCCACAGCTGACTTGGAGCTGCAAAGACCTTTTTTCTTTGGCCCTTCAAAGTTTGATTGCTACTTCCCATATGAAAGCTCAACAGGAAGCCAGGCTCCTTGTGGCAGTTCTTGAAGACACTAGCAGACCTGCACACCAAAACCCTATATCAGTGGGAAACTCGTATAGGCTCACAGTTACAATAGTAGCATTGATATTTGGAAGATCTTCATGGAGAATCTCTTTTTCCTAATTATTGAAGGTGGGTTGGGTTTTTTTAAATCATTTTTTCTGTAGGCAGCCAGGAACAGCAACTGCAACCACCAAGCCTCAAAGGATAAGTCAGAAATATTTAAGTGCGAAAAGACAATTTTTGCAAACTGTCCCCGCTTGCCTCCAAATATGCAAGCTATCCTTATAGTTCCTTGGGAGCCTCCAGTGGATAACTACATGTTTGAATACAATAAAGTATCACAGCCAAGAGCAACTGCTGATCTTCCTTCATCAAAAAACATGAATTACATTTGGACGCTATCCAACAGGCACAACTCCCAACCTTCAGCAAGCAGAATGAAGCTTGTATATGCCATTTCTTACTGTGTTACAGATAGTGGGCATTCCTAACTAATCCCAGTATCTTTCTTAAGAACTTAATTCTTAGATCCGACATGATACAATTGGATAAGCTAAGCAGTTAGTACCTTGGAAAACTCTGCCTAAATGTTTGCAGAGATGTGTCAGGTGCTACACTGGATCACATCAAACTCCCAGCATCTACCTGCTGTTGGGTAAAAAGTAGTTATGTGAGCAGCACAACTAAAGAAGCCCGCTCTCCTGCAGGTATTCAGTTCATACAAGATTCTTTGGTTTCTAAACAGGGCAAGCTCACATAAGACTTTTCTGTAGTTGAGCCATGCGAAGCATCTCTCTTAAATACAGATTCTCTGGTACCTAGAAAAGGCTGAGCTTCCACTACACATGTCCTTTAAATGGAGCACTAAGCTGGTTTCTTTCCTCTAACCAAGAGTCTGTTTTCAACAAACTTCTAGAATTTGTGACACTACTACCCCTCTGTCCTCTCTGTGCAACTAGCCAACATGTTTATAACTTGGAGGCACAAAGAAAGCTGTATTTCTTATACTGAATCACAGGAAAGTATTTCAGAGAGGTCACAAGAAGTCCTGGACCAAGTATTGATCCTGGACCAAGTACTACAACCATAGTAATTGACTGCAAATAGATTGCAAGTAACAGGAACAAGATGACAGGAAGGGAAATTTTGAAACCCAGAGAATTACACTGGGAAAAAGCAGCTAAAGTGATATTTATACTATGGTAGCAATAGGCATTTCCCAAATGTCACCATCATTACAAGTTTTTGCTTACACACCACTAGGAGACAACAAATAAATTTTTATCACAAGCACATTCACCTTGTTTCAGCAGCACAAGAGATTAATTTGATCCAACACTGTTACACAGCTCATGCTTAGATGACAGCAATAATATGCAGTTATTCCAGTGAATGGCAAGTATCATCCACACCCTTACATTAAGGTGCAAATCTTCAGCACTGACATCCCAAAATGTTACACTGGCTGACAGAGCCTCTCAAATGCCAATGCATAGAGTAAACAACACAAATTGAATGCTGTGCTGTCAACAAAGTGGTACTAAATAGGGTGTGTAACTAAGCAGTGTGCACCGGAAGTATTCCTGAACTGTTCCTTTCCAACACTGATTTATTCCATTTGTTAATGACACTGCAAAATAATCCTTCTGCTCTATAAAAACATGAAGCTGGCTAACAGTCCTGACTTTTTAAATATCTAGGAAAGCAGTGGCTCTGTAAAAGATAGGATGGGCCTATTTAAACACCCAATGGCTAGCATCTACTGGCTAGCAGCTACTAATAGCCAACTCAACTTCCCCACACCCTGCTAAATATTCAGGTTTCATCCTATTGACTCTTCCTGTTTCTCCAGATACCTATAGACTGCAAAAGAGAGGGGGGCTGGGTTTGATTTTGGTTTTGTTTGGGAGTTTGGTGGTTTGTTTGTTTTTTTACTGGACCTCTGCCAGGAGCTGAAATAAAAACTCCTATCATTGTGCTCTACATCTCAAAGCTGCTCTGGGAACTTTAGACAAACATCTACACTAACTGCCATAAAAATGAAGATGAATTGCAGAATTCTGCCCTTGATTTCTCTGGCTATCAGTAACACTTCATCTTCAATAACAAGTGAAGAAACTGAACAAAAGAAGTAGGGAGAGGGAAGAGGGAGGAAAGAAGGTTTTTACAGACAGAGAACTCTTCTGAAGGATCCAAAATTGAAGAAAATCTGCCTTCTTCCTCCAGACAAAAGCAGCAGTGCACTGCTCAGTCAAAGGTGTTATTTGTAAGAGTCCAGCATCGTGACCAGTGCAAGGTGCAAAATGAGAGCCAGAAAGGATTCATTACCTTCTTAGATTCAGTTTCCTTCATCCATTTCATTATTATTTGTGTTATGACACTATAAAAGTGACTTCAGTCAAGATCAAGTTTTCTTTCCTCTAGTCACTAAGAAAACAGACAAGCAAAAAAACGCTTCATTTACTTTCATTTTACAGACTGGAAGCTAAGATGCACAGAATGACAGACAAGCCCAAGCAAACACAGCTTGTGGAAGAGACAGAAACCTGAATGTAGATCTTCTGAGAGAAACCAAACAAAGGCTGCATTTCCTACCTCATTTTGATGCTGGAAGTAGAAAGAATTTTTAAAAAGCAAGAAACTCTTTTGTAAGTTAGTCCATGGATACCACTTGTGCACTAGAAAGAAATTATTCCTTTGGTCACCATAGACACTACTTTCAAGTAAAAAGTTAAGAGGTTTTGGTTTTGTATGGTTGGTTTTCATTTATTGGGCAGCTATGGGAGGTGGACGGAACAAGTAAGGAGGAGGACAAAATTAAATCCATTTCAGTTCAGAAAATGGAGAATTCAGTTCTTCTTGAATGGGGATTGAAAATGAAGACTTTTTTTGTCCTGTCCCAATCTATGTCTGCTCCTGCAAAGCTGAGCAACTGCAGTTCAGACAGAACTACACTTTTCTTGAGTGCAATGTTCAAGATAGCTTTAATTGCAAATAAAGTTCAAATAAAATGATAGAAAGAGATAAGTGCATCAGGGGAAGAAAAAAAAGCAACAAGATGCCTCCATTTCCTACCACTTCCTGTACAACTGTTACTGAGATATCAATCGATGATATTGCACAAAGGACGCCAGCTTTCAGCAATCTATCTGCTTTCCGAGAATCTGTCCGAGAATGTTCTTGGTTTTGCCTGCACAGCCGGAACAATTGCTCAAAATGTTCAGATGATGGTTGAAAAGACACTTAACATAACCCAGCAATGTGCATTTGCAGCCCAGAAAGCCAACTGTATCCTGGGCTGCATCAAGAGAAGCGTGACCAGCAGGTCAAGGGAGCTGACTGTCCACCTCTACTCTGCTCTCATGAGACCCCACCTGCAGTACTGCCTTCAGCTCTAGGGCCCCCAACATAAGAAGGACATGGACCTGTTGGAACTAGTCCGCAGGAGGGCCAGGAAGATTATCAGAGGGCTGGAGAACCTCTCCTATGAAGACAGGCTGAGAGAGTTGGGGTTGTTCAGCCTGGAGAAGAGAAGGCTCCGGGGAGACCTTATAGCAGCCTTCCTGTACCTAAAGGAGACCTAGTGGAAAGCCAGAGAGGGACTTTTTACAAGGGCATGTAGTGATGTAACAAGGGGTAATGGCTTTGAACTGAAAGAAGGTAGATTTAGATTAGATGTAAGGAAGAAGTTCTTCACTGTGAGGGTGGTGAGGCACTGGAACAGGTTGCCCAGAGAGGCTGTGGATGCCCCATCCCTGGCAGTGTTCAAGGCCAGGCTGGATGGGGCTTTGGGCAACCTGGTCTAGTGGAAGGTGTCCCTGCCCATGGCAGGGGGGTTGGAACTAGATGATCTTTAAGGTCCCTTCCAAACCAAACCATTCTATGATTCTATGACTACCTGTTGGTCCTCCTTCCCTTCCCATGTAGATATTCTCTAACATAGGTGGTTTTTGAAATATAAAAATATGCAACCATGAAAGGTGATGGTTTCAGAAAACTTGTAAGGTAGTCTAAAGGTAAGGTTAAACAGAAACCTCATGGGAAAACAGGATTTTTATTCAAGACTGCCTCATCAGGGAAGGATGTTTGGTTTTGCGGATACAATGCTGCAAAGGAACTAGAAATCTGTGACATAATCCAAACACTTTCAATAGACTTTAGAACAAATCTCCAGATAATGCTCCTAATTCTGTCACTGATTTCTGTACATTTTTCAGCAACTCAATCTGTCCAATTCAGTTTCTCCATTTGCAAACTATGAATAGTTATATGCACTTTATCTGAGTGCTATTATGAAACTTAGACTAACATTTCTAAAGTGCTTTGAGATCCCTGAGTAGAAGTTGCTATAGAAACATACCTAGTGTATTATTAATTGTGATTAAGAAACTGAAAACGTAATGACTAAGTATTCATGCATAGAGCAGGAAATCCTTATCTTAACTCAGTAACAGTACAGAAATAAATTAATCTCATATACACTTGTATTCATGTAAGATGTATGTGATCCACTGGTGATATGTTGAAGTGTGAGTCTGCAGCAGTAAACTAAATACTGTAAACTACTGTACTCGGGTTATATTCAGAACATTAAAGCTCTAGTAACGTGCCTTTTGCTCAAAAAAAACCCCAAAACTGCCAGCCACATACTACTGATCATACTCTATCACTTTTATCAAAGTAGCCATCAGTAAGAACTGTTTTAAGTCCCAATTATGGTTGACATTTCTATACAAAAAATTGATCACTGTAAAACATGGTTACTCTCTCTTTCATTTCAGTACATGGATGGACCCAAGAACACAGTCGTTAATGCTCAGAACTCCTCGTACTGTACTGAAGAGCTGAAATTAAAAACATCTCCATTGCTGCTAATAGCTGCCAGTTTATTCACAGGATGAAAAGTCTCAGATTATAACAGCACGGATATGGTGACATTCAAGCATATTTGGCAGCAAACTTGAAGAGCAAGAGAAACAAAGAGGAAAAACAGAGACAAGATTCAAAGTGTATTCTGTCATTTTTATAAGACAAGTACTGGGCACCTCTGTTCTGGTAATTGCAGAGCATTTTTCAATTCTCACATTAGCAATACAACATATGGGTGAGGTAGATGAGTACAACTTTCTTATACATATGGAAAACTGATGCTGAGACACAGCAGGTACAATTTTCAACTATTTTAAATTTATTTTAATTTAAATTATTTTAATTTATTTAATTCTAGGTGCAAGTGCTCAAAAGACAATCAAATTGAACATTAATGGGATATGATATGAACTCCTGTGCCTGAAGGTTTTTAAAGTGTCAAAGTGACTTAACAGCAGAGAGCAGAATAAAACCCCAAATCTAACTTTCTGGATCTTTATTCCAGTTTTATCTTCCTTGCTTCCTTGGCTTGGAGGCTGAAGCCCCAATTAGCCCGTGAATACTGGAATGGCTAAACAGACAGCAAACGTAAATGGTTAAATACAGCTTTGTATGAAGATTCCTCCCTACCAGCTCAGCTACTTAGCAGACTGCAATGAAAAGCCATCAACACCAAGCTAGTAATAGATCATCCAAAACAGAAGAGTTAGAATGGACACAGTCCTGCTCCTAACATAGCCAATGACAAAAGATGCCACTTAATTCCAACAGCAAATGACCAAATAATTACACAATTCATGTTCACCATACTGGTTGAGATATTTTTGGCTAACCTTTTCTGGCTTAAAACCAAATTATTTTTTTTCTCCCCAAGTCAAAAACTATATACCACAATACCCTTTAGACACTTTAAAAAAACCAAAACCATCAAACGTGCAAAATGACCTAGCAAACGCCAGATACCACATAAGGTTCAGACACGGATTTGAGCACCCAAGATTCTACACATAGTGGAAGAGCTAGCTAATATTATTACATATATGAAGAAACCTCCACCCTTCTCCCTAGTATCTGTGTCCCTCTGTATTATGTAAACATCGCAATACTAATGGCATTTATTATATAGCTACTGCTGAACTGCACACCTTACTTTTATCTGTTATATAATAACTGAGGCTTCCTACATTATTTAAATTAGAAATGAAATAGTAGTTTTTAACAGGCTTTCATATTTACAATAAAGAAATTTTCTTCCCAATGCAACTGCAGACATTTTAGAAGTAAAGCAAATTTGGAACAATTTAATATTTTATTCTTTCCCTTTACTTGGAAGTAACTTTTAAGGTCATGTATTGAAAAGCTGCATCTAATCAAAATGAAGTTTTACCTAACTTTTTATAAGTTCTGGCAATGGGGTAGAAGTTTTGTAGAAAGACAGGGTCATAAATTATCTGAGCAGTGAGGCTGACAACAAAGAACTTACTGACATCTCTAGTTCAGCCATTATAATTAGTATAAAAAAGTTAATCTCCAATACTTTGCAGTTATATGTGTTGTACTACTGTCAAACAGTGGAAGGGGCTTCTGCATAGCTAGAGAAGCGACGGTAATTAGCAGAATGCTTTTTTTGGTTCACTAATTAAAATAACAGCGTTCTAAAAGATGGTGTCCCATATGGAACTGCAAAAGGTTTTCCAAGAAGTGAACAGAAAGCTGGCATACAACACTCAGCATCTTTCCAAGAAGAGTTTAAATGGTTTTGGTAGTTTTTTTGTTTTGGTCGTTGTTTGCTCTTTAAGGGGTGTGTGTGTTTTGTTGCTTGTTTGAGGGGGAGGGGTGTTGTTTTGGTTTTTTAATTCTTTTAAGGTTTTTGTTATGTATGGACAAGTATCAACATTTTAAATTTTCTAGCTGCACTTTTTGTGTAGCAAAGACCCCCTAAAGTCTTTGCATTATTGTGACCAAAACCAGGCAGAACGCAATCTTCGCTAACCCACTCCTCCAGGCAACAGGCTACGTATATATATCAGTCTTCTGCCCCCACTCCCCACAGACCAATGTCACAGGCAACTATCTAGTGAGCAGCAGGGAAGTCAAGCTAGTGATCGTGTTCAAACACTCCAATAGGTTACTAAGCAGTGGTGTTAGGTACCACAGTCCAACAAACCTGTTATGTTTCCCCCTATGTAAACCAGAGGGCTTCAGAGTGGTTCATCAGGAAAATAACAGTGTGAGGCTGCTTTCGTATCACCTTACTTCAGAAAGAACTACTCACAGGTCAGCAAATCAGACAAGCAAAAGTCAAAACAAAAAAGAGAGGGGAAAAAAAGGAAGTAAAGTTACCAGCTTATGATGCATGGATAGGAAAGAACATCAAACCCTTCTCAAATAAATGTTCTCTATGGTCTATCCGTTTTTTAGACTGCCAGAACACTGTCCTCACATGAGCAAAATAATGAAAATTCCTCTCTTCTGTATAATGCAAGTGTCAATTGCTCTAGTTACTCATTCACTGAAGTCCCACAAGAAGAACAGTCAGAAAAATATGAGAAGAAAATGGGACAAACATTGCAACTTATGCTGCTGAGCCAGAGAGGGCAGTAAGGAAAGATTTGATAGCTCTACTATTAATAACTGATGAAAGTGTACTTCAGTTTCATTCATAAGACATAATCCAGGCCATAATACAGACAAGTGGGAAAATTTTTACAGATTTCAGCTGGCTCCAGATCAGCCTCAGGGTGATATAGATCAAGGATGCATCCCTGATGACAGACAATGCTGAGCCCCACCTGCAAAACACTGGCTAGACTGAACTTCCAGTGACTTCACTGCAAACAGCAGATACCCAGAACTCCATAAAGCCATCTCCTGTGCATGAAGCTGATGACAAAGTCTAGCAGAACGAACCTATGATCAACTTTGACTCATAAAACATAGCTTGCACATCATAAAGATAAGGAAAACACACCTTTGGCACATCTGCTGCTAAATGACCCTTCCTTCCTACTAAAAAAAGTAAGCTCATCTAAGGAAACAGTAAAACCTTCCAGTACTTCACTGTTTCAAGCACCTCTGCGGAAGCCTTGTGAACCTTGCTGGCCTTACAGCAGTTTTACAGGTTTGTGCTCGTGTTTCCTCTGGTTTGGCTCAGTCCAGTGCACAGGCGGTGCTGCTTAATGCTCTGCGAGAGGCTTTCAGTTCTTGCTTAACAAAGCTTTCCTCCCACATGTCATATGTATTCAGGCTACAGTCTGTTTATCTAATATCTCCCTCTTTCTCTCTCCCCCTCCCCCTCCTTTACACCCCCTCGTCCCCAGAAGAGAATAACCATAATGTGCCTATCGCTTGCAGAAACAGACAGCTCAGCTCCCCCTTGCCATCTGGTCATACTTTGGTCTCTCAGCTGTCGTCAACATATGAATCCCGTTGTTTTGACTAGTGGGGTCCCAAGGAACAAGCAACAGTGCAGATTGCAGGGAATCAGAATGCCCTTTTCTCTCTTCCTTAAACCAAAAAGCAACCCACATAATTAGAAAGTGAAAGAGTATTTGTGAAACGCAATAGAAGTCACAATCCTTCTACTTTTGCTCATGTGATGGGGATCGTGCCATCCATACCAGGCTATTCTGTATGTAACTCAGCAAATTGATACATTTACATGTTGACTTAACTTCAAGACACATTTTACTGCCTTCATTACCAGCACGTGACTATCCTGTCCTGCTTACTCCTCAACCTTTTACTTCTTTAAAAACCAAAAAAAATAAAAATCAAGCTCCCACAAAAGACAAAGGTAAATATATAAACCCTTAATCTATAAGAATCTGTCTTCCAAAGAAGATTTTAAAAGATAACTCAGTTTGTACTGATTGGTAGAACAAGTGGGGACGAGATTAAAAAAAAAGACAAAAGAAATGTGGCGACTTAGCTTATGAAATACAGAAATTGCTACAAAAGGGAAATGGTTAATATTATTTCTAGGCTAGAACAGCATTAGAAGTTTATGATGTACATTGATAATAAAATTAAAATGCAATATTTTTTTTAGTACAAAGAATCAAAGTTGGTTCATCACCCCACATGCTTGAAACATTGTGGAAGCAGCTGGCTCTGAACCATTTGGCAGTGTTAAGGAACACAACAGCAATGAGGTCTCAGCAAAATGACCAGCTCTCGCACCCTCTCTTGCCAAAATGGAGTCAGTGAAACTCCCAACAGGCATCTGAATCCTTCCATAACAATTCTTCGGTGGGTTCAGAACCCAGCATCTGAGGACTGCAACAAGGAAGCATAAAATGAATCTTTATGCCTGGATGGGAAAGCATAACTTAGAAATATGCATTTAAAAACTCACATCGGTGTCTTAGTAGTAAGTCTGAAAGACTGCTTTGTTTTTCCATAACTTATTCGGGACAGCTCTGTGATAGCTTCCTAAGACCTGTTTCTGAATCACATACTTCTCAAAATTCAGTTTTCATGTAAACAAAATTGCTGTTCTCTACTGTATCACTAAAATTGTTCACCTTGTGATGTTTTTTTCAAGTAGGAGCCTGTTTTGTGCTCCAACAGTTCAATACATGTAGGTTCATTAAGTCTAGCAACTGCTATATAGTTAAATCTTTGTCTGTGAGTATGTTAAAAGGTATTATATCACAAAACATATGCAAATAGAGAAATGAAGCAAAAAGATAATTTTAAATTTTATTCACATAAAACACTCCATTTTCTCTCATGCCAGAACAGCAGCTGGATAGCGCAACAGGTCTCCCTCCAAAGATGCAGTATCATTTGAGCCCTTTGTCTTTCACACCTATGCCTACACAACCAAAGGTATCATCACAAGTAGCTTTTTATCAGCTTTCAGGATTCAAAATATGGTCAGAGTTGAACTTCTAACAAGTAACATTGTAAGACTTGCATCTTGCATCTATATTGTGGCAGGTACCTGCCTACCTGAGCATAATTACAACAGCAGCAAGTCAAAAGCAGTACAGGCCTGAGCTTGGTTGCATGTTTTTTGATCCAAGTACTTAAGGTTCTGGGCAAGTTTATCCAGCCCAGGTCTGTAATGCCATTGCTTCACTCTATAGGTTGTTGACCTAGTAAGACGAAAGACAGTTTAAGGATGCCTGCAGATTGCAGTTATAGCTCCTACAGCATGGCAGGTATACTGTACATTGCAGAAAAAGCACTAAAATTTGCAGGAGTGAAAAGGCCATGGAGGCTACAGGTAGGGAAACAAGCTTAAAAATGCTTTGGGTTTTTTTTTTTTGGTTGGGTTTTTTTGGGTTTTGTTTTTTTTTTCCTGATTGCTCCAATATATTAGCAGGGCAGCAGACAAAAACCCCTATACTACCACTGCCAATATGGTACCTGTTTTAGAACTCAGATTAATTCACTGAACAACTGTCACAACTGCTACGAGTTAAAACATGAAAACTTAAAAAACATATCAAGTATTGTCATCTCTTTCACTAAATGTGACAAGCAACGTGTAGAGCAAAAATATGTATCTGCTGAATTCCAAATACTGCCCAGGTCTGGTGTAATTTACAGCAGCACAGAGTTCTGGCAAGTTCCTACCACAGATCAGCCTGGCACTGAAAGAAGTCATGCCATCAAGCATGCTGCCCATGCAGGGGCCTCTTCTACAGCCAAAGGGCATGTCCTGCTCTATATTCAGCAAGATTCCCTAACACACTTACATTTAATTTCCCACAAGAAACATTTACAATGCCCTTCACTAGTACAGCAGAATGACCTTTAATTCACATAAAATATATGTTTATGTATACTTACTTACATCCATTTATATACAACATTATATCTCACTATAATATTTTTCAGAGGATTTTTCTTAATCTATGCTGGTTTATGATTAGCTGTAAATCCCCCAGGATTTTTTGATCTAAATTAAATACACCACAAGTCTGAGAGGAACACTCCGTCTCCTTATAGATAAACCAGCATGTAACCCCACTTCTTATCTGCCCAATGCAGCAGCCTCTCCCAACCTTCTGTACAATCAGAAAATATATTTCTTATCTGTACGAAGTCAAGCCTCTGACAAGGCTCTTCTCCTTTCAGATGTCACCATCGTTCCAGTCATCTTTTCCTCTCTCCCTCTCCCTGTCCCTTGTCATTTACTAGGGAAACATTCTCTGAGAACTATCAAAAACTGTTGTGACCCAAAATTATGTATGTGAGTAGCACTGTCCTGCTTTTAGTGGCTTCCCACTTTCTCACCAGTACCAAATAGCAATGCACAATAAAGAACCCTCAGTCATTCTGGCTACTGTGCTAATTTGTTGGTGGCAACAGTTAACACAGTATAGGTGGCTATCTTCACAGAATCTACTCATACTAATCAAGACACTTAGCTTCACAACTCTTCATTAAGGCATCCTTAAATAAGCAGCCAATTTGCCTCTCAGACTGCTTTGGTATAAACCAACATTTTACTGCAGGGGGTAGAAAACACATTTATTTCCAATGGAACTCTTAACATGAAAATTTAATATCAAAGCAACGTATGTAATTCAGAATGACTGGAAGGCTATTCTCAAAATACATCAAAGATCAAAATGTGTAAACCAAGCTACTTGTCAGTCCTAAAAATAAAAGAAGCAAAAATGGGCTCATCTTGCTTTAGAGAATGTGGTGCATTTGGCAAAGCACTAATGGAAACTTTGCTTTTCCAGCTGGCTGCATGACACCTGGCTCAGACGAGATAAGTGGGAAGGGGTAGAGGATTCCAGTTTCCAAAACTGCCTTTAACCATTTCAGGATGACAACTCATCACCTGTTTTTGACCACTCAGAAGACTTTTTCTCACCCAGCTGTAACTTATTGCAGGTGAATATAATTTGTATGTAACACACAATAGTTCTACAATACCTAACTTCACTGCAATATAGCTCCCACTCTTTTTAATCATTTTCTTCCATCCCTTAGTCTCTACAGCAGTTATTAAAAAATGACAGTAATGAAAATTTAGATATCACAATGATTAATATCTGCATAATGGAAGACTGTTGGTTGGGCAGTTTGGGACACTCCAAGTTAGATACTATTGAAAGGTATTTTCAAGTAACAATAAGTTTTCCAGAAGCAATATACTACATTACAGCCTGCACACCAAAAGTCACAAAGTAGACTTGCCAGCAAGTACTATTCTGCAGCGAGGATGTCTGTATCCTTTTTTTACAAACAAAATGACATTAAGTGTAGAGATCCAATCATAATGCCTATTGGCAGAAAACATGACTTGTGTTAGTGATAAACTTATCACCCTCACTGCTGCACAGGTCAACACAGAGCTCAGATGACCCCTGTGGAAGCATATCTTCCTGAGTCACATTGTTCAGAGACTGTTGCTTTAAAGCAAACTGCGGAGTGAGTACACTTCTGCTATACAACTCAGATCCAGGTTTGATGACAGCCTGATATACTGCAGCAACTAGCAGCTTTGAGACCTTTAGGAGATTGTCAGAAAGATGTCAGTAGACCTTTAAGGACTATTTTGCAGAGTCATTCCAAACTAACAGCTAATGGTATGCTCTCTTCTCCTATGATAGTTCTTTTAAAACTGGCTGATGAGAATCAGCTGCAAAGAAGGGAGATGATTTTATGTCTCATTAATTTTGAAATTTTTAAGATGTTTTTTAATACCAAGCAAATCTGAGTATTATGCCTCTCTTGTTTCCTTTCATTCTTACTGATATTCTCAGCTGTGCCATAATTTAGACACAATTCTTTATCATTTAGTGTGAATACCTAGATGCATCACAGTTTATCATTGCTGTTAAACCCAGTTTTCTTCATTTTGTATCCTTTCACAAACTTAGAAGGTTTTGGAGGTTTCATAAGGAAATTCAGAAGTTGAAGCTTGCATTGCTTTTGCACTGCAACTGCTAGAATTAGTCTTTGTGACTATCCGCAGTCTCTCTCAACATACAGAGATATACTGATATATAAACACACATACCCTATGTACAGAAAACTATTTCCTAGATAAGAGGCTTTTAAAGCATCGAAAGACAACATTAAAAGCCACTTTAAGTTTATCAGTGTTTTAACAGATTCAGCTTGGAAAATGCTGGACAGTTCCTTTTGTTTGCCAGAAACCATGTTTTACCACTCTCACATGGGGTTCCTGTAGCAAAAAATTATATAGGTGGGTTAATTCCTCAGGATCAAGAATATCACTGGAGAATTGGGAGCTGAACAAATGCAGTGCAACCTGTCACTGTGCTAAGAATTCATAAATTGTACACATGGTGTCACCCTGTACATTTACATCAGTTTTAAACAAATACGAGTATACAATTGGTATTAATGCTCTATATGTATTCAACACAGACTGACAAACAGAAATAGAAGTCTGACTAAAGGATACATCACCTGTGAAATATGGTGAAAAACTTTTGTGTTCTGCTGGGCACTCAAAATAGCTGTTGCAATTCAGAAACAATTATTACTGAATAATGTCTTACAGTAAAAGTTTTATGGTAATACCTGTAGTTTGATAAAGGCACAGAAAAGGATTTAGCATACACATGCAATTTTCTAATGCATTTTTCAGAGTACTGACACTCCTGTTTCAAAATATGTGAAAGGAGACAGTGAAGAAAGTTAATTTAAAATTGTCAATTATTTGTATTATGGAAATACTTAGTAGAGGAGGGCATCGATATGCAAGGGTGTTGGTTTTTTAATATATGTATGTTTTGCAAGAACAAAAAATACATTTCTTTTTGAATTACTTCTTTTGGCCTCTGGCAGTACTTAATATCCATTAAGTTTAATATTCAGAATGAAGGTTTCTCAGGGTAGCAACTGCTCAGCCAGGATGAGGCTCCCTAAGAGGGTGGCTCCCAAGGTATTTATATAATATGAAAACAGTAACAATAATCCTCAGATGTTTATCTCAGCTTAATGAATCGATTCTAGATCTCTGCTGCTTGAACAGCTGAGAAAATGGGAAGTGTTCAAGAATGATGTGAGAAATGAAGAAGTAATGACTTAAATTATCCACCTGTGCCAGAGATCATCCTATACAATGATAATCATGTATCCATGTTACAATATGATTTGCCATGACCTTTCTATACCTTGCATAAAGTTGATAGGAATTTTATTATAATCATACTATAGAGCTGTGCTCTAGCCATGTTAAAAACAGGTGTCCAATTGTTCAGTTTCCAATATTCCCAAAATACCAAATAACTCCTACTTCAGAAAGGGCTATATACATCCAGCAGAGGGGATTATCGTTTCAACACGGCTTGTTCCTATCCAGACGCACGCAAAAATAAAGTTGCCCAGAATGGCAAAAATACAAGCAAGTCCACATCTACCATGGGAAGTGTGACTTCTTGGCCTCACATGATTTTTCTCCATGTATTTGCTTTGTTTTCAAGACAGATATTGCTCCTGATCCATGACATATAGAGAAAAGCAGAATCTCTCCCCTGGCTATCCGAACTGGATGGGAGCGCGGATTGATTTTTAGGTATCTTTGTAGACCTCCTCCGTCATTTAAACCGAAGTGAAAAAAAGTTAACCTGCCTTCCACCAACCCCTGCCATGATAACAAATAAATGGTACCACTGCAGGAAGCAATAAGAGTCTCAACTCAAGAACTAGATGTAATTACAAGTTTTGCAGTTGCTCCCATGGACTTCAGACAATGCAACCAACATGAGCAGCAAGCCTGTGTTTTGTCCTATAGTATTTCTACAGAAAGAAGGCATACCAATGATCCCTCATAGAGATTTAAGTGTCAGAGTGGAAGGGGCATTCTGATAGCTCCATCAAACTCACAGTGCCATGAAGAAAGAAGGAAGACTTTACAGGAATCTGAGAAGTATTTATGCAACACAACGAGAATTAACTAGAAAGAGTAAATAAAGTTCCTATAGTGGTATAAAACATCAAGAAAAAAATATTTAGATATAACTGAAGACTCCGAAGTTATTTAGCAGCTATGAGACTTTAAAAATGGGTAAGAAAACTGAAGAGCAGAACTATCCTTCTCAGAAAGTTCTTTCTGTATTAACTCTCCTCAGTGAAAGGTACATCCACTCCAGCACTTTAAGTGCATACTCTACTGACAGAAGCCAAATCACGTTAGTTTAAAATAGTAAACTGGTCAGGAGATTCTCACCTATCAGCATTTGTAAATAGCAACCCATGAGTTATTTTGAAACTGAAGAGCAGAACTATCCTTCTCAGAAAGTTCTTTCTGTATTAACTCTCCTCAGTGAAAGGTACATCCACTCCAGCACTTTAAGTGCATACTCTACTGACAGAAGCCAAATCACGTTAGTTTAAAATAGTAAACTGGTCAGGAGATTCTTACCTATCAGCATTTGTAAATAGCAACCCATGAGTTATTTTGAAACATAAATTCATGTTTGTCAAATCCCAAACCCAAAGAACCCAAGTAACAGGACATACTCTTACCCTGCCTGTCAGTACAGCTTCTGGTATAGTTCTAAGACTATATGCTCATAGATAAGATCTACCAAGATAGAGGCCCAAACCATAATTTCTCAATCTGACAGAATTTCTCAAATCAAGAGTTAGAGATTTAAATGGCAATACCTAGCATTTTTAACTAGACTCCATGTATTTTTCACCATTGTAAAATATTAGTTGACATAGCCGCTTCCTTCTTCATTATCTCTACACAATAGGGATGCAAACAGCAGAATGCCAAGTAACAACATGTGCTACAGCTGATCAGATCACCAGACAGTTTAAATCAACACCAACTTCAACAGGGCTACACTAAATTTATATCAGATAAATATTTGTCTTATAGCTTCCCTACTAGTTAGACTTTATTGTGCAACTAAATCCTCACCCACCTTCTGACTTCAGTGAGAAGGGTCGGGGGGAAGATGCAAAATAATTTCCCAACACATGACTGAGTACAGAGGAGAACAGAAGGGAAACTTCCAGGAAAAAAAAAATAATCATGATTTCCCAGTATGTATCATCATAAACAAATTGTTTCCAAGAGAAGGGTTATTCTTGAACAAAATGACTGATTCAGCCAACCTTCCCTACCACACAAGGAGACAGCATAGCTTTACTTGGTAAAACAGATCATCATCATCATCACTGAAACTACACAAGTGTCTGTCTTGAAGGCCAGCTTCTCTACTGTCACTTACCTCTACTTAGAGAAGAAAATAAGCCACACAGAGAAGTCAACTACAGTTCCCTTCTTGTGATAACAGACCACGATAATGTAGGCAAGAGCAGGAACTGTTCTCACATATGTCACTGAAACTCTGGGGGACCTTGTATTAGTGAATGACTGGTACGGTAGAGCTCTGTTTCAGTACATTCTTCCATTCTACAACATATAATACTAGGCCAACGCAAATAGCAAGGCCTGCACAGAAGCCACCTCCAGTAGTGGCATACCACTACTGGAAGCAGAGACTTCTCACTACCACAGGGAATTTCCTGTTGACCAAAAAGAATTGAAATCAGACTACTTCACACCAAACCCAGAAGAGAATGAAGTGTTCTGATGATGATGCCTTAGACCCTCCCCTTATCCTCACTAAGAAAGAAAAAGGAATGGTAAAACCCTGAATGTCTTCCTGATTCATGGCTTCAGCAAGCCTTAGGGGCAGAACCAGACAGTCCAACATGACATGCAGGAAAGGTTTCATTAATAATGGCTACGCTTCAGGTAAGATGCAAGCCTTGCAGAAAAATAAATAAATAAAATCAGGTTTGGGTGCTCCTTTAATATTTCTCTTCGTGAGCTCATTTGCCGTGTATAGCCTTTACACTGGCTTCCTGTTTCCACTCCACCAGTCACCCATCAGATTCCTGTATGGCACCCCAGTGAAGCTGTGTCCTTGTTTTGACTAGAATAGAGTTAATTTTCTTTCTAGTAGCTGGTACAGTGTTATGTTTTGGATTTACTATGAGGATAATGTTGATAACACACTGATGTTTTCAGTTGTTGCTAAGTAATGTTTAGTCTAAAGTCAAGGATTTTTCAGCTTCTCATGCCCAGCCAGCAAGAAGGCTGGAGGGGCACAAGAAGTTGGGAGGGGACACAGCCAGGACAGCTGACCCAAAGTGGCCAGCAGGGTATTCCATACCATGTGATGTCATGCCCAGTATATAAACTGGGGGGACTTGGCCAGGGAGGAATGGCTGCTTGGGAACTTAATGGGCATCGGTCGGCAAGTGTTGAGCAATTGCATTGTGCATCACTTGTTTCATATATTCCAATCCTTCTATTATTGTCATTTTATTATTATCATTATTAGTTTCTTCCTTTCTGTTCTATTTAACTGTTCTTATCTCAACCCATGAGTTTTACCTTTTTCCTTCCAATTCTCTCTCCCATCCCACAGGGCGGGGGAAGTGAGAGAGTGATTGCATGGTGCTTAGTTGCTGGCTGGGGTTATACCATGACAAGCTGAGAGACATTCTCTAAAAGCAACAGCCTTTTTGGTCCTTGCAAAGTCCAGAAGCCCAACTCTGACACATACAAAGAACTGTATTTCAGTCAATGTGGTGACTACAACAGATTGGCTTCAAGCCTTTGATAAGGAGTTCACATTGGTGGGAACTCATTTCAAAGTTGAAGTATAATCAGGACAAAGCTTCACAGTACAACACTGGAAAATAAACCTCATTACAAGTGAACGCATCATTTGAAATACCAAACTCTTTAGATCTTGTTTTTCCAGCCTTAAATCTCTAGATATCAAATAGTATTCCTGAGCATTTGCACGTAATCCAAATGTTGCTGTTCTCCACTGCTGCATCTAAATCATAATT